>NC_057736.1:47033311-47087250 GCF_004010195.1 Chiloscyllium plagiosum | reverse complement strand
CCTCCCCCAATGCACCTCCATCTAGTGCACCTCCCCCTAGTGAACCACTCTCAGAGCATCTCCTCCTAGTGGGACCTGCTATCTTTTGACATCTATCATGAAAATTCTAATAGGTTGTGCTGCAGTTTGAAGGCAATGCAGAGTAAGATGTGAATGTGGCATTACTTTTAAAAAAGTATAAAATATTTGTGTCCCTGACATGTACAGCTGTCCTTGTCACCAGTGTCTGTGTGCACTCACATGTAAGCTATGAAGCACCAGGTGAAAACCCAACTAGCCATTGGCTTGGACTCACCGCAGTACAAGCAACTCCACTGATATTCGCTTGTGCTCCCTGTGAGGCTGCTCCTTCAGAAGGAATCCCTAACAGATTGCCTTCATGCAGTACTATAATATATGAGGAAAATTTATCCTATTCCTTTGTCTTTATCTAGTTTCTCAGAAAATGTGAGAGGAAGACTCCATCAGAATGTTGTCAAATTGTTATGACATCTCCAGGAACTAGCAACTGGTCATCTGGATAATGAACAATTGAGAGAGAGAAATTGTCAGGACAACATGAAAGAAAATTTGGTTTTCATTTTATTTAAACACTATTGTCTACTAGTTATTACAACTTTAGAGTGAGGAGAGAAGGTTGTTTTACTGAATGGAGTAGATAGTGATGGGAAGTCATGTGACAAGACCTCCAGGAAAATATCCAACCAGAACAGGCAACAGTTTACCTCTCATATAGAATGTTTTATCTTTAAAAAAAAGCACAACTTAATAATTTTTACAACCAGACCCTGGCCAAAGTTTCGCAATTCACTATGTTACCCCAAAATTGTTAAGCTCTCTTGTGAGGAGGGAAGACCAGCCTCCTCTTCTTTACTCAATCGCCCCTTGCTTGGACATAACCAGATTAATTTATAAAGGAGCCTTCTCCCTACTGGCACCAGACCCAAATGTTTTAAAGGAGCCAATTTAACAAGGCTTTCTTGAATTAACAAAAAAGATTTTTTTATGTATTACTAAACAAGAGAAGAATTAATAGCCCAAACATATAACCCAACTAAAAACAAGAGGCGAGTTCAGAAAGATAGAGTTTTTAAAAACCATCCAGCCTCTGATTTGTTTGTGAAGTATGGATGGTTGAACATTCTACCCTGTCCAGTGAAAGGTATTGATTGTGCTGACACAGGAGTGTGAATAGGGGAGATTCTATAGTTTCAATGGCTTTTGACCAAATTGAATTCCAGCTTTCATAGTTCGGGAAAGTACTTTGTTATCATATTTTCATTTATCTAGTTTGCAGCACTTGGAATGAGAGACAGTCTTTACCTGCAACATAAGGGTCACCAGGGAATGGTTCCTAACTGTGACTATCATATCCCACTAACATATGAACCCAGGTTGGTACACATGACAGCAATCAATCCACTGGTCTACTCCACTAGAGTGGAAACTGGCGTTTTTACTATATGTATTGTCCTTGTGTATTCTTCAAAGGAAAACAAAACCCTGAATGTGTCCCAGTGTAGGCCACAATGTGAAAGGGTGGTTTGCTGCTTTTCGGGGTCATCGGCCTCTCATATCTTTGTGTTTGAATCTCTAAAGCCTATTTGAAACTTCCTTAACAATTTCGAGGTGCAACAACTGGAAAGTCATGGAATTTAAATCTACAGGTTTTTTCTGTAGCAGTATTCCTTTTAAATATAACATTTCTTAGAACTAAACATAAGAAAAGTATACAAATATTTTGGGGTTCGGATCCATTGTCACAACAGTTGTACTTCCTGATGCTTGTTGTTCCCTCTCAATAATCCCGAAACGTCGATTTTACTGCTCCTCGGATGCTGCCTGAACTGCTGTGCTTTTCCAGCACCACTAATCCAGAATCCCCTCTCAATAATAAGCTTGTTGCTGAGGTTACCAGGACAAGACACTGGACCAAACCGTTTGAGAGGGCAACAAAGTGTATTCCAGGAGGGAGGAGGGATCCATAAATAAACCAAAGCGCAGTCAAAGTGGCAAAGACTTTATTGGGTCAAATTATATTTTCTCCTTCCTTAAAGCTTATAAAATCTGCAATCTTTTCCCATTCAAAAGGCAAGAGAAAAGAGCTAAAAAAAAATTAGTCTTCTTCATAGCAGGACACTGAAGTTCCATTAAAGCTCAAGTGTAAGTGTCCTCATCACTGTAACAGAACGTTACAGGGAAATTGTGCAATGACAAGCTCTGGAACGCTCTGTCTGCAATTATTTTGATTGCTTGCTATCAGCACAGGAATCATATGCCACAGAAAAATCAATGAAACATGTTCTCATCACAGTAGATGGTAATTATCTGCTAGACAATTGTGAACTCTACACGGATACTTCAGTTGGACCACTACTGTAAATATTAAAAAAACCTTTCCAATTCAATTAGTCAGTGCTCTTCAGTACTCAAGATCTGCTTCTGATGATAGATATCAAACAGCAGCAACGAGACAGAGAAATAACTGGAGCACATGTATCACTGGCATTTGCTGCCCATCCTTAATGATCCTTGAACTGAATGGTTTGCAAGGTCATGACAGAAGACAATTAAGATTCAATCCTATTGCTGTAGGTCTGGAGACACATGTAGGCCAGACCAGGTAAGGCTGCAGATTTCCTACCCTAAAGGACATTAGTGGACCAGACCTTTTCTACAACAATCAATGATATTGCTGTAGTCACAATGAATGACACTAGCATTATATTCTAGATTTATGAATTATGTTAGCCTGGTACTCTGGAATACTGGTATGATACCTATATACCATGTGTGTCTGCACCTGTGTGAGTGAGTCAGATCCTGGGAAACATATTAGCCAGGATTTGCTATGTCTGCTCCCTGTCAACTGGAGCATTGGGCCTGGAATTTGATGTGAGTGAGTTCCTGCCACAACTTAGAACCCACAATTATATTTATCCTGGTGGTCCCAGGGACTGCCCATCTATTTTGCAATGGATGTCAGTGAATAAAGGTGACACTAACTGAAGAGGTACAACAAAAATGTGTCGATCAAAGCAGCAAGTTACAAAGGGCCAAAGCCTGATCAAGGTAGGAGGGAGAACTGTTGCAGGTGGTGTTCAGTGCAGTCAAATATTGGGCTGTTTGCTGCTTTGCGTACCATGCATATAAACATCAAAACTAGGATCAGGAGTAGGCCATTTGGCCCTTTGAGACACTCCAACATTCAATACAACCATGGCTGATCCTGAATCTCAATGCCATATCCCTGTTTTCTCCCCATATCCCTTGATGCCTTTAAAATCTAAACGAAGTCTATCTCTTTCTTGAATATATTCAGTGATTTGGCTTCTGTGGTAGAGAATTCCACAGGTTCATTACCCTTTAAGTGATGAACATTTTCCTCATCTCAGCCCTAAATGGCCTACCCTATATATGACTCCTGGTTCTAGACTCTTCAACCAGGGACAAAATCCTCCCTGCGTCTAGTTTTGTCCAACTGTATTAAAATTTTATGCATTTCAATCTGATCCTCTCTCATCCTTCTAAACTCTAGTGATTACAGATCATGTTGAACTATTCCCTCCACATACAACAATCCTGCCATCCCCAGTACCAGCTGAGTGAGCTTCCACAGCATTCCCCCTTTGACAAGTATATCCAATTTACCATTTGCCTTCCTAACAGCTCACTGCACTCACCTGTTGACTTTCATTAGCAGGTGTAAAAGGACATTGAGATTCCTTTGTGCATCCACACTTCCCAAAATGTGGAGGTTGCATTCTCCGCACAACCCACAACTCCAAGAGGTTTTGTGTCATTAGCAAACTTGGAAATGTTACATTTGGTTCCCTCATCCAGATCATTTATATATCTCATGAAAAGCTGGGACGCAAGGAACTGATTCTTGCAGTAAGGTAAAAACAATGACTGCAGATGCTGGAAACCAGATTCTGGATCAGTGGTGCTGGAAGAGCACAGCAGTTCAGGCAGCATCCGACAAGCAGCAAAATCGACGTTTCGGGCAAAAGCCCTTCATCAGGAATAAAGGCAGAGAGCCTGAAGCGTGGAGAGATAAGCTAGAGGAGGGTGTGGGTGGGGAGAAAGTAGTATAGAGTACAATAGGTGAGTGGGGGAGGAGATGAAGGTGATAGGTCAGGGAGGAATGACCTGGGAGTTGCAGTGGGAGAGGGACTCCCTGAGATTCTTGTAGAGAGAGGAGGAAAACTTCTTCAAGGCAGGCATCCTTGCAAGAGGATTCGCAGTAGGGTTAAAATCAACGAGGTAAAAACAATGACTGCAGATGCTGGAAACCAGATTCTGGATCAGTGGTGCTGGAAGAGCACAGCAGTTCAGGCAGCATCCGACGAGCAGCAAAATCAACGTTTTGGGTGCTCTTCCAGCACCACTGATTCTTGCAGTATCCCACTTATCACTATCATGCAGAAAAATACATATTTATTCCCACTCCATTTTCTGTCTGTCAATCAATTCTCCATCCATGCTAATATATTACCCTTTACTCTATATGCTTTCATTTTGTCCATTAATCTCTTATATGGGACTTTACCAAACATCTTCTGACAATCCAAATACACCACATCTGCTGTTTTCTCCTTATCTATTCGATGAATTACATCCTCAAAAAACTTGAGTAGATTTGTTAACAATCATTTGCCTTTCATAAACACATGCTGGCTTTGTCCAATCCTATTAATGCTTTGCAAGTTGTCACGTCTTTTATAATAATTTTCCCCATTACTGATGTTAGATGAATTGGTATATTATTCCTTGTTTTTCTTCTCTCCACTTTTTAAAATAATCTGTTTACATTTGCCACACTCCAATCTGCAAGAACATCTCCAGAGTCTATTGAGTTTTGGAAGTTGACCTCCAATGCATTTAATACTTCCAGGTCCACTTCGTTTAGTGTTCTGACATGAAGATCATTAGGCCCTAGTGTTTTGTTAGGCTTTAACCCCATTAATTTCTCCAGCACCATTTTCTTACGAACACTGATTTCCTTCAATTCCACCCTCTCACTAATCCCTTGATTCCCTAACATTTCTGGGAGGTTTTTGATGCCTTTTTTCGTGAAGACAGTACCAAAGTATGTGTTCAATTCTTCTATTTTTTTGTTCCCCATTATAATTTCCCAGCCTTTGACTGTAAGGGCCCTACACATGTCTTTAATAATCGTTCTCTCTTGGTGTTTCGTTTCCTCTGAGCAAGTCAAACAGCTTCATCAAATAGTATAGTTACTTTGTAAACCATATAAGTGTCTATTTATTCAATTTTTTCACACAGATAGATTTGGTCATGATTTCTGATTCCATTACGTTGCTCATTATTGCTGGTGAATTGATGAGTCATTGGTACCTGGATTAGATATCTGCCTTTCCTTGAACATGAGCAGGAAGTTAATATGTTAGGAAAATGTTATCTATCCAAGGGATTTACAATATTAGAGGTTTCTTCAAACTATCAGTGGAGGTGACATCAGCGAAGTAGACCCAGTGGTGAAAGATAACACCCCCAGGGTTTGTGGCTTCAATGCTGTTGGATCCGGCACTGGCAGTGGTGAAAATGCATCACAGCAACATCGATGAGATGGACCCAATGGCAAGAGATGCGACTTGGCGGGTCCAATGCATGTGGCAGTGAGGCATAGCAGAGGAGAATCAACCCAGCAGTGAAAGATGACGCCCGAAGAGTGATGGCTTCAATGTTAATTGGGTCCAGTGTAGATGGGAGTGAGTTGGTGGAGAAGGAATGTCAGTGAAGGCGGAGTTAATGAGGAGCTGCCTCAGGAGTGATGGACTTTCTTCAAGCAATTTTTTTTATTCTTAAAACTATTCAAAGCGGCGCTGGGTCATGGCAACATTGTATTGTACTGTTTTCTCACTCCAATATAGACATGACAATAAAATCATTAATTCATTTGTTCATTCATTTCCAGTGATGTCAGACTCCTTTGGGCGGATGTTAACTTACAGCTGGGGGATGATAACCTTCCCTCTCCTGCTGCTCTCCCTTGTGAATTCTGGCTGTGATTTCAACACTGTCTCCTCTAGGCAGTTCCACCCAACTCCTCATATAGGAACCAGGAACTTAGAGCAGATTGCTGTGGAATGGAAGGTTGGAAAACCTGGGAGAGCCCAGGTTAATCAATAACTCATGCCTGAGCTTTTCTGAGTCCTTTTACACAATGTGGAATTGACAGGAGTGAGAGTGATTGGTTCTGACCATACATTGCATTCAAAGTTCTATTTCCTGAGTCTGAGTTTCACGTGAAGAGGGTCTTTTACTGACATCAGGCAGCTGCTTTAATGGGCCCCTTTAAAGTGGCACATGCACTTTGTGTTAATAGCACCGTAAAACCAAAGACACCACCTAGACGCATGTGTTATCTCATTAGCATTGGGCAAAGGCATTCAGTATTGACTTCCTTCTATCTGGAGGAATCAACCTTGACACATTGCTCCATATTATTATACTGTCCTCTGGTGTCTGCTTCATGGAAGTACTTTGTGAATATATCAATTATTCTCTGTTAATTTCCAGTTTAATTCCGTTATCTTCCTGTAAGACCACCTACTTGCTATTTGGAAGAAATTCTTCTCATATTTTCCATTTCCCCACATCACCAGTTCCTTCTCAGTTTCCTTGCCATGATTCCAGTATTTGCTGTATTCTTCCCATTGGATCCTTTTCCCTACTTCTTAAGATGAATAAAGTTCATTTCTTCTGACCACCTGATTTTCTGGTTGTCTTGTTGAACCATTTAAAGATTATTTTTTGTTTGCACTAACTAATCCGAGATCTGGAGGTGAAATCATAGAATCGGATATCACAGGAGTCAGTGTGGCCTCTGATGTCAGTGCAGCCTCTTTAGTGGAGCCAAGCAAATTAGTTCTGTCTTTCTCCAGAGCCATGAAAACTTCTTAGTTTTAATTATTTATCAAATTCTCTTTTGAAAGTTATTATTGAATCTGCTTCTACCATCCTTTCTAGCAGTGCATTCCAGATCGTTACTCAGAGGGAGCTGGTGGTGATTGTCCTGTCACTCAACTGCTAATCCAGTGATTAGGCTAATGCTATGGAGGCACAGGTTCAAATCCTACTGTGGTGCAACTTATAAAGCTAATCTCTATAATGATTGATTATTGTAAAAAAAATTTACAGAAGGAAATTTACCATCATCACTGTGATGTTTGACTCATGCTAAATGGTAGGCTTTTAATTGTCCTTGTTAGTCAAAGACAGTATTACGGTTGCAGAAAGGACATTTGAGGTAGTATGGGCTGAGGTTAGAAACAGGAAGGAGAGGTCACCCTGTTGGGAGTTTTCTATGGGCCTCAGAATAGTTTCAGAGATTAGAGAAAAGGATAGCAAAGATGATTCTGGAAAGGAGCGAGAGTGACAGAGTAGTTGTTATGGGGGACTTCAACTTTCCAAATATTGACTAGAAATACTATAGTTCGAGTACTTTAGATGGGTCAGTTCTTTTCCAATGTGTGCAGGAGGGTTTCCTACAGTATGTAGACAAGCCAACATTGGATTTGATAGGATCAAGGAAAACCCTAAAGTTTTCCACAGGTATATCAGGAATAAAAGAATGACTAGAGTAAGATTAGGCGAAAGTGAGTACTGCAGATCCTGGAGATTAATGTCAAGAGTATGGTGCTGAATTCCTGATGAAAGAGTTTTGCCTGAAACGTCGATTTCCCTGCTCCTCAGATGCTACCTGACCTGCTGTGTTTTGCCAGCACCACACTCTTGACTCTAGAATAAGATTAGGGCCATCTTACTCTAGAGTAATAATAGTAGTGAATAGTAATGGGAAGTCGTGCATGGAGTCTGAGGAGATAGGAAAAGCACTAAATGAATATTTTTCGTCAGTATTCACACTAGAAAAAGAAAATGTTATCGAGGAGAATACTGAGATACAGGCTACTAGACTAGACAGGATTGAGGTTCATAAGGAGAAGGTATTAGCAATTCTGGAACGTGTGAAAATAGATAAGACCCCTGGGCCAGATGGGATTTATCCTTGGATTCTCTGGGAAGCCAGGGAGGAGATTGCAGAGCCTCTGGCTTTGATCTTTATGTTGTCATTGTCTACAGGAATTGTGCCAGAAGAGAGGAGGATAGCAAATGCTGTTCCCTTGTTCAAGAAGGGAAGTCGAGACAACCCTGGTAATTATAGAAATGTGAGCCTTATTTTGGTTGTGGGGAAAGGGTTGGAAAAGGTTATAAGAGATAAGATTTATAATCATCTAGAAAGGAATAAGTTGACTAGGGATAGGAGAGCATACTGTCTGGATGTATCACTACCTGGTATGGCAACTGTACCATTCAAGATTGGAGACGGTTACAGAGAGTGGTGAACTCAGCTCGGACAATCACAAAGGCCAATCTTCCATCTATACAATCCATCTACCAGGCCCGCAGTCGAGGAAAGACCACCAGCATTCTCAAAGATCCATCCCACCCTGGCAATGCTTTTCTACAACTCTACCATCGGGGAGAAGGTACAGAAGCCTTAACACACGCACCAACTGATTTCAAAACAGTTTCTACCCTACTGTTGTTAGAATACTGAATGGACTCACAAACTCTTAGCATTCGCCTGTACCTGTGTGTTTGTTTTTGCCGCTGTTTATCTATTATTTACTTATCTATGCTATTTAACTCTGTGATCTGCCTGTATTGCTCACAAGACAAAGGTTTTCACTGTGCCTCAGTACACGTGACAATAAATTTAATTCAACTTTATTCAAGTTTGTGAAGGGTAGTTCGTGCCTCACAAACCTTATTAAGTTCTTTGCGAAGGTGACCAAACAGGTGGATGAGAGTATAACGGTTGATGTAGTGAATATGGATTTCAGTAAGGCATTTAATAAAGTTTCCCACAGGAGGCTATTGCACAAAAAACAGAGGCATGGGATTGAGGGTGATTTAGTGGTTTGGATCAGAAACCGGCTCGCTGAAAGAAGACAGAGGATGGTGCTTGATGGGAAATATTCATCCTGGAGTTCAGTTACTAGTGGTGTACCGCAGGGATCTGTTTTGGGGCCACTGCTGTTTGTCATGTTTATAAATAACCTGGATGAGGGCATAGAAGGATGGGTTAGTAAATTTGCAGATGACACTAAAGTCAGTGGAGTTGTAGATAGTGCCAAAGGATGTTGTAGGTTGCAGAGGGACATAATAAGCTGCAGAGTTGGGCTGAGAGGTGGTAAATGAGTTTAATGTGGGAAGTGTGAGGTGGTTCACTTTGGAAGGAGCAACAGGAATAAAATGTACTGGGTGACTATTAAGTTTCTTGGTAGTGTAGATGAGCAGAGACAATTTGGTGTGCATGTACATAGATCCCTGAAAGTAGCCACCCAGGTTGATAGGGTTGTTAAGAAGGCATACAGTGTGTTAGCTTTTATTGGTAGAGGGATTGAGTTTTGGATCCATGAGATCATGCTGCAGCTGTACAAAACTCTTGTGCGGCCGCAGTTAGAGTATTGGTTACAGTTCTGGTCACTGCATTATAGATAGGATATGGAAGCTTCGGAAATGGTCCAGAGGAGATTTACTAGGATGTCGCCTGGTATGAAGGGAAGGTCTTATGAGGAAAGGCTGATGGACTTGAAGCTGTTTTCATTGGAGAGAAGAAGTTTAAGAAATGATTTAATTGAGACACATAAGCTAACCAGAGGGTTAGATAGGGAGGACAATGAGAGCCTTTTTCCTCGGATGATGATGACTAGCACAAGGGGACATAGCTTTAAATTGAGGGGTGATAGATATAGGATAGACGTCAGAATTAGTTTCTTTACTCAGAGAGTAGTAAGAGTGTGGAACGCACTGCCTGCAACAATAGTAGACTCGCCAACTTTAAGGGCATTTAAATGGTCATTGGATAAACATATGGATGATAATGGAATAGTGTAGGTTAGATGGACTTCAGATTGGTTCCACAGATTGGCGTAACATTGAGGGCTGAAGGGCCTGTACTGCACTGTAAAGTTCTCTGTTCTAGAAGGCTGAGCAGGTCTCTCAGTTCCAGGGTAATTATCAATGGGCAAGGAAAACTGGCCTTGCCACCAAAGCCCACATTGCATGAAAGAAAACTTAGGTGGAACAAACTATTTATTAGATCTCTCTGGTATTTGCTCTACTTTGAAAATTATCTTCTCTGCAATTAAATTGTCAATTTGTGCAACCTTGATGCAGAAATTCTTCTGCAAATTTATTACCATCTCAGGCACAAGGTACTGAGCTCCAAATCTTCGGCACAAAAAATTAGAGAAAATAAAGAAAAAAAAAATACACTGCATTACAGATATACAGTTAGGAAAATAAGAAATAAAGCTAAAAAGATGGACATCACAGTCTTTCTATAAGGGGTGGAGTGGGGGGGGCTTCCATGTTGGCCTGGCCAGGCTGCATCAGTTCTCAACCAGGAGCCATCTTTGCTCCAGCCTGATGGCCATTTTCCATGATCACCTCCATTGTCTGGCTTTTTGGTAGAAGTTCCACCTTGAATTTTTACCATATTATGTAAAGAACAGTTTGATGTTAGAAGCAAAATCCAGCATCAAGGAGACATGTTGGTTTTGCTTGAGCTGAAAGTTTGTCTTTTTCCATCCTCAGATCACCTTTGGATGTTGGTTTCAGTCAGAACATTTGTCATCCTGATGGCCCTGTGGAAAATACAGCTTTGGATTTAGGTCATGAAATCCACAGCAGGTATCTCTCTACATTTCAAAGAGAAGGGTGAGGAGATGGTAAAGTCTAGATTGAAGGGACCAAGTGATAGTTTCTTCTTACACATAGATACTCATCCAGCAGGACTTACTCTTTTATTGAAACATTTCTGCATATTGCTGCGTTAGAAAGTCTTTGACAGACATCGAGAAATTCCATTTACTAACAAAAAGACCTGCTGCATATTTCCAACAGAAGAACAATGCTAAAATAAATCAAAGAACTACAAATGCTAGAGATCTGAAACAAACAAAAGCAGAAAGTGCTGGAGGAACTCAACAGGTGTGGCAGCATCTGTGGAGAGAAAACAGAGTTAACGTTTTGGATCTGATAAAAAGTTATATCAGACTCAAGACATTAACTCTGTTTCTCTCTCCACAGATGCTGCCAGACCTGCTGAGTTTGTTTTCGAAGTACAATGCCACAGTCTGTGATTTACAGAGAAATCTCAGCATCATGTTTACTGCATGAGTCAGCTGCTGTCCCCCCCCCACATTCTCGCTTCAGGAGGGCTACACCATTCACATTCTTCCCAATGGATCTAAACCACAGACAGAGTGAGATGACCAATTGCCCAGATTGGCAGAATTTCCATTGGTGTAAAGAGCATCTGATGGAGTGCAGAGTGAAGCTAAATTAATTATCCCCTGCACTTTCTGAATAGCAAGGTCTAACATTCCTAACGTGCAGTTAGTGTTTGATGTGAATCATCTTACCCTGCACATAACAGCCCTGGGCCCAGGAACTGCATCTCCACATGGTCCAATCTACCAATCTGATGGCAAAAAGAACCATCACTGGATTAAAAATTGGGAATCAGAACTTCCATCTCCTTTAACTCGTGGTTCATGGCTCTAGTAAGGGTTCTGAAACTCATCGAATTACAGCAAGCATTTTGCTGGGAGGATTTCTCATCACATTAAGCTGAAACTCTGCAAGACAGTTGAAACAGGATCTCTAAAACCTCAGAGACTCCCTAGATCCACAGAGAATCAAAGCCCAATGCGTATCAATCTCATCAGCATATTCTCTCAATGCATGGCTACATTCCTGTTCCTTACCTGTTGTGGGAGGAGACTGAGAGGCCAGGCATGCGAGAATAGTTGTGGAGTGTTGCAGAGGGGATAACTCAGTGTCGGGATTCATTACTGCTCTCCTGCAAACGCACCAATGTCTGTGCTGACATCCTGAAATGGGAAACTGTTACATTACCATCACTGAAAGCCATAACTGAAGCTTAAGATTCAATGTATTATTTTCCATTGCATATATCAAAAAATAGAAACACAGAGACACGTACAGAAACACTTGTACACAGTCTCAGATGCACACCCATTCACTTACAGACACACAAATAAATACAGTCACAGGCACACAAATATACAAACATAAAAATGCACTGTCTCAGATGCACACACAATCACTTACAGGCACACATAAATACATATGCACACACACATGCCAAAGGAAATATGCATATGCACAGAAACACTTAGACTCATACAGTCATAGAGATGTACAGCAGGGAAACAGACTCTTCGGTCCAACTCGTCCATGCTGACCTGCTATCCTAAAATAACCTACTCCCATTTGCCAGCACTTGGCCCATATCCCTCTAATTCATATACTCATCCAAATGCCTTTTAATGCACAGATACACAAGTAAATACACACACATACAGACAGAGTCACACACATCGGTAAAGCACTGACTCAGATTCACACACAATCACTTACATCACACATAAATACACGCACACATACACACACAGATATACACACAGAAACAATTGAATGCATTGTTACAGATGTGCGCGTGCATACACACACACACAATCTGTATGCACTTGCTCGGATATGCAGACACACAGTCACACAGTCACATGGAAAAATGTTGTAACTACTAGCCTCCATCACTTCCTCTTGTAGCTCATTCTGTCCACACACCACCCTTTGTCTGAACAAGTTGCCCCTTAGGTCCCATTTAAATCTTTCCTCCTCACCCTAAACCTATGCCCTGTAGTTCTGGACTCCACCAACTAGGGAAAAGACCATGTCTATTTACCCTGTGCATGCTCCTCATGATTTTATAAACCTCTGTAAGGTCACCCTTCAGCCTCTGACGCTCCAAGGAAAACAGCCCCAGCCTACTCAGCCTCTCCTTGTAGCTCAAACCCTCCAATCCAGGCAACATACTTGTAAACCTTTTCTGGACTCTTTTAAATTTCACATCATTCTTCCTATTGGAGGGAGACCAGAACTGTACACAATATTCAAAAAGTGGCCTAACCAATGCCCTGTACATCTGCAACATGATCTCCCAACTCCTGTACTCAATACTCTGACCAATAAAGGAAAGCATACCAAACGCCTTCTTCACTATCCTATCAACCTGTGATTCCATTTCAAGGAGTTATGAACCTGCTTTCCAAGGTCTCTTTGTTCAGCAATACTCCCTAGGACCTTACCATTAAGTATATAAGTCCTGCTAAGATTTGCCTTTCCAAAATGCAGTACCTCACATTTATCTAAATTAAACTCCATCTGCCACTTCTCAGCCTATTGGCCCATCTGATCCCAAATCCCATTGTACTCTGGGGTAACCTTCTTCGCTGTCCACTAGACCTCCAATTTTGGTGTAATCTGTAAATTTACTAACTGTACCTCCCATGTTCATATTCAAATCATTTATATAAATGACAAAAAGCAGTGGAACCAGCACCAATCCTTGTGGCACTCCACTGGTCACAGGCCTCCAGTCGGAAAAACAACCCTCCACCACCACCCTCTGTCTTCTACCTTTGGGCCAGTTCTGTATCCAAATGGCTAGTTATAGAGTCATAGAGTCATAGAGATGTACAGCACGGAAACAGATCCTTCAGTCCAACTTGTCCGTGCTGACTAGATATTCCAACCCAATCTAGTCCCACCTGCTAGCGCCCGGTCCATATCCCTCCAAACCTTTCAGATGTCTTTTAAATGTTGCAACTGTACCAGCCTCCACCACTTCCTCTGGAAACTCATTCCATACACGTACATAGAACATAGAACATAGAACATAGAACATAGAACATAGAACATAGAAGAATACAGCGCAGTCTTGGGCCCTCGATGTTGCGCCGATCCAAGCCCACCTAAACTACACTAACCCACTATCCTCCATATACCTAACCAATGCCCTCTTAAATGCCCATAAAGAGGGAGAGTCCACCACTGTTACTCGCAGGGCATTCCATGAACTAACGACTCGCTGAGTGAAGAACCTACCCCTAACATTTGTAAATCTTTTCTGAACCCTTTCAAGTTTCACAATCTTTCCGATAAGAAGGAGACCAGAATTGTATGGAATATTCCAACAGTGGCCTAACCAATGTCCTGTACAGCCACAACATAACCTCCCAACTCCTGTACTCAATACTCTGACCAATAAAGGAAAAGTACCAAACGCCTTCTTCACTATCCTATCTACCTGCGACTCCACTTTCAAGGAGCTATGAACCTGCACTCCAAGGTCTCTTTGTTCAGCAACACTCCTATGCTAAGATTTGCTTTCCCAAAATGCAGCACTTCGCATTTATCTGAATTAAACTCCATCTGCTACTTCTCAGCCCATTGGCCACTTGATCAAGATCCCATTGTAATCTGAGGTAACCTTCTTCACTGTCCACTACACCTTCTCCCTTTATTCAATGAGATCTAACCTTGCTAACCTGTCTCCCATGGGGAACCTTGTTGAACGCCTTACTGAAGTCCACATAGATCACGTACACTGCTCTACCTTCATCTTTATTACTTCTTCAAAAAACTCAATCAAGTTTGTGAGAAATGATTTCCCACGCACAAAGCCATGTTAAATATCCCAAATCAGTCTTTGGTTTTCCAAATACATGTACATCCTGTCCCTTAGGATTCCCTCCAATAACTTGCCCACCATCGATGTCAGGCTCACTGATCTATAGTTCCCTGGCTTGTCCTTATCACCTTTCGTAAATGGTGGTACCACGTTTGTCAACCTCCAGTCTTCCATTACCTCACCTGTGACTATCAATGACACAAATATCTCAGCAAGGGGCCCAGAAATCACTTCCCTAGCTTCCCACAGAGTACTCGGGTACACCTGATCAGGTCCTGGGGATTTATCCACCATTATGCATTTTAAGATATCCAGCATCTCCACCTCTAGAATATCAATTTTTCAAAATGTTACTATCTATTTCCCCACATTCTGTATCATAGAACATAAAACAGTACAGCACAGTACAGGCCCTTCTGCCCTGCGTACCCTTCATTGTACTATCTTCCACGTGTCTATCCAAGAGTTGCTTAAATGTCCCTAATGTATCAGACTCTATTACCATTACTGGCAGTGCATTCCACACACCCACCACTCTCTGTGTAAAGAACCTACCTCTGACATCTCCCCTAAACCTTCCTCCAATCACTTTAAAATTATGCCCCCTCGTGATAGCCACTTCTGCCCTGGGAAAAAGTCTCTGGCTATTCACTCTATCTATGCCTCTCATCATCTTGTACACCTCTATCAAGTCATCTCTCATCCTTCTTTGCTGCAATCAGAAAAGCCTTAGTTCCCTCAATCTTTCTTCATAAGATATGCCTTCTAGTCCAGGCAGCGTCCTGGTAAATCTCCTCTGCACCGTGTCTAAAGTTTCTACATCCTTCCTATAATGAGTTGGCCATAACTGAACACAATATTCCAAGTGTGATCTAACCAGGGCTCTATAGAACTGCAGCATTATCTCACAGCTCTTAAACTCAATGCCCCTGCTAATGAAAGCCAACACACCATACACCTTCTTGACAACCCTATCAATTTGGATGGCAAATTTGAGGGATCTATGGACATGGACACCAAACTCCCTCTGTTGCCCCACACTGCGAAGAATCCTGCCTTTAACCCTGTATCCTGCACTCAAATTCAACTTCCCAAAGTGAATCACTTCACATTTTTCCAGGTTAAACTCCATCTGCCATTTCTCAGCCCAGCTCTGCATCCTGTCAATGTCCCATTGCAACCTACAACAGTCCTCCACAGTATCTACCATTCCACCAACCTAATGTCATCAGCAAATTTACTAAACACCCTTCCACTTCCTCATCTAAGTCATTTATAAAAATCACAAAGAGCAGAGGTCCCAGAACCTATCCCTACGGAACAGCACAGGTCACCAAACTCCAGGCTGAATACTTTCCATCTACCATCATCAGCCATTTCTGTATCCAGATAGCCAAATTTCCTTGTATCCCATGCCTCCTTACTTTCTGAATGAGCCTACCATGGAGAACCTTGCTAAAATCCATATCTACCACATCCACTGCTCTACCTTCATCAAAGTGTTTTGTGACATCCTCAAAGAAACAAAAAGGTTTGTGAGGCATGATCTGCCCCTCACAAAGCCGTGCTCACTGCGTCTTATCAAACTATGGTTTTCCAAGTAATCATAAATCCTGTCTCTCAGAATCCTTTCCAATACTTTACCCATCACAGACATGAGACTGACTGGTTTGTGATTACCAGGATTATTCCTATTACCTTTCTTGAACAAGGGAATAACATTTGCTAACCTCCCATCATTTCGTACTACTCCAGTGAACAGCGAGGACACAAAGATAATCGCCAAAGGCGCAGCAATCACTTCCCTCACTTCCCAGGGTATATCCCATCTGGCCCAGGGAATTTATCTATCCTTAGGATTTTCCAATTTTTCAGCACATCCTCCTTCTTAATATCAATCTGTTCTTGCATATCAGTCTGTTTCATGCTGTCCTCAGAAATGTCAAGTTCCCTCTCAGTAGTGAATACTGAAGCAAGCTTTCATTAAGGACTTTCCCTCCCTCTTCTGAGTCCAGGCACAAGTTCCCTCCACTATCCATGACAGACCCTACCCTCACTCTGGCCATCCTTTTGTTCCTCATATCTTCCATGTCCTTCTCCAGAGTAAACACTGAAGCAAAATACTTGTTTAGTATCTCCCCATCTCCTGCTGTTCCACACATAGGCTGCCTTACTGATTTTGAGGGGTCTATTCTATCCCTTTTGTCCATAATGTATTTCTAAATTCCCTTTTGATTCTCCTTAACCTAATTTGCCAAAGTTATTTCATGTCCCTTCTTTGCCCTCCTAATTTCTTTTTTAAGTGTACCTCTACTGTTTTTATACTCTTGTAAGGATTCACTCGATCTATCCTGTCTATATCTGACATATGCTTTCTATTTTTTCTTGTCCAAAACCTCAATTTCTCTAGTAATCCAACGTACCCTACACCTACCAACCTTGCCTTTCACCCTAACAGGAACATAATGTCTCTGGAATGCACTGTCTCAGATACACACACAATCATTTCCAGACATGCACAGACACGCATGTAAATGCACACACAAACAGACATAGTCACACGCATTGGTAATGCACTGTTTCAGATTCACACAGAATCACTTACAGACACACATAAATATACACACATGCACACAGGCACAAAAACAATTGAATGCATTGTCGCAGATGCTCATGCACGCACGCGCGCACATAAACACACACACACACACGCACACACACACACACAATACCTGTATGCACTTTCTCAGATATGCATACACACAATCACTCACAGCCACACACACAAAAAATCGAGCAAACGCTGTCACACAGACACAGACAAAAGTATATACACATGTAGAAACATATATACATGAACACATACAAGCTCAGACTCAACCTCCTGAAAAAGGGGGTCTTATTGTAGTGAAAAAAAAGTTTTAAAAATCTCCAAGCACTGTTTGTTTCAGTTGCTAATTGTGAGGTATTAATATCCCATTCTTGCTGACACACTATTATTAAAAACCTCACGTGTTCCAGAAGACTGTAATTTGCTTTGTGTTGAGTGTCAGTTGTATATACAGAAACAAGAGGCTAGCAGCATGAGCCAGTGAGAAACCTGCTACCACTGAGCACTGCATTATTCTTCATGTCCCCTGAATGATCCCATTAGCTGTTTGGTCAGGGCTGTCACACATGGGACAGAATCCTGGGTCAGACTGTACTGGGCTGAATAATTACACAGATAGGGCTGTTTGAAAAAAAAGACAGGATCTCACTCTGATATCATTCCATCCAACAATGAGGAATATCAGAGGATGGATTGCTACGCAGATCCCAAGTTTGCACTTGTGGGTCCACACTATATCATGGGGTATCTGTGTGTTAAAAATCAGATATTGAAGGAGAATATTGCCTCTGTGCATACTTATCTATATTCACTAACAGGTCAATAGTGGGCAGCACTGTGGCTCAGTGATTAGCACTGCTGCCTCACCATGATGCTTAGTTCGATTCCAGCCTCAGGTGACTGTCTGTGTGGAGTTTACACATTCTCCCTGAGTCTGTGTAGGTTTCCTCTCACAGTCCAAAGATGTGCAGGTTAGGTGGATTGCCCATAGTGTCCAGGGATGTGTAGGCTAGGTGGATTAACCATTGGAAATACAGGGCTGAGATGGGTCTGGGTGGGATGCTGTTCAGAGGATCAGCATGGACTCAATGGCTGAATGGCTTGCTTCCACACTGTAGGGATTCTATGAATAGTTATCTTCTGTTAACAGCTGATTTTCTTTTGTTCATTTACGGGATATGGGCATCTTTGGCTGGGTCAGTATTTGTTGTCCATCTCTAATTTCTCTTGATAAGCTGTAATGAGCTGCCATTTTGAAGCACTGTAAACCTTGGGACAAGTTAGATCCACTACCAGCTCATCAGGGAGGGAGATTCATAATTTTGACCTAGTGACAGTAAGGAGTGGTGATATGTTTCCTAGTCAGGATTGTGAGTGGCTTGGAGGGAAACTTAGGACTGGTGATGTTCCCAAGCATCCACCGCCCTTGTCTTGGAGAATTTCTGCTGTGCATCTTTTAGATAGCACCCGTTGTTGGTGAACAAGGTAAAAATCACACAACACCAAGTTATAGTCCAACAGGTTCATTTGGAAGCACTAGCTTTCAGAGTAATGCTCGTTTATAAGGTAGCTGTGGAACAGGGCCATAAGACACAGAATCTATCTTAAAAGATCACAGTGTCATGCAATTGAAACATGCAACATTTCAAGTTGCATACCTCTGTAATCTTTTGCTATAAATTCTGTGTCTTATGGGTCCTGCTCCACAGCTACCTGTAGAAGGAGCGGCACTCCAAAAGCTAGTGCTTCCAAATAAACCTGTTGGAATATAACCTGGTATTTGTGTGATTTTTAACTTTGTCCACGCCCAGTCCAATATCGGCTCCTCCACATCATTGGTGAAGGCAACGGGAAGATTGGTGAATGTTAAAGATGTGGTTAGAAATCCAAATCTTGTACACGGATAACATGGGCATAACTCGGAAGAAATACTTTGCGACTGTCTTCACAGAAAACACGGACAATGCAGATATCAGTGTTGAAGAGAAGTGTGAAATACTGGATGGGATAAATCCAGGGAGAGAGTGATTATTAGGGGATTTTTCATCCAAGAAAATGGTAAGTCACTAGGTTTGCATAAAATGTACCCCAATTTACAAAGAAAAACAAGATAGAGATATATCATTTTTCAATTCTCTCTGACTACAGTCATGATGTCAAGACATTGTAGGATTGTTATTGTTATACCATTGTTTAAAGGTGAGGAAAGGATAAACTGAGTATCTGTAGGACAGTCAGCCAAACCCAGTTGTGGGAAAATTATTGGAACAAATCTCTGAGAGACCATGTTAAATACCATTTGGACAAACATGGATGAATCAAGGACAGTCAAATGGGATTTATTAAGGCAAAACTGTGCTTTCTCATGTCCCAGTGGTCCCTATTTATTCTTTTGCAAAACAAATAGAATAAATTAACCAACTAATTAACTAAATTGCAAAAACAAAATTAAAGCTTACAAAATTAAGTTGAAATTTGGTTTTGGGGTCAGATGATGCACTCCTGGCCCTATGATGCCCAATGATTGTGGCAGACACTGCGTATTCCCTCTTCATTGACATCCTGGTGTGAACATAACCAATGTTCCCTCTAAGCTGTGTGACTGAGTACATGAGCAGCTGCTCGAATATTCAGCACATAGCGATGGATGTTGGCGAGCCAATTCTGGTATCAAGTTCAGGATGTGGACGTTACTGCCGCACAGAGGCCAGTGCAACTAGTAAGAAAATTTGAGGGTACACTGGCCATAAGCATGAAAGAGCGACAGCCAGTCAAGTGTCCTATTGCCCAATGCCTGTAATGCAGCCCCTTTGGCCCTGTACAGGAGAGATCCTCTCATTGTGCCAACACTCAAATCCCCCATTTCAGTTGGCCCAAATTTAGGAATGTGGGATTGAAGTACAGCTGAAAATAAAGGTTTTATCTGAGTTAGCAGAGAAAATTTTGCTTGTGAAGGAAATTCAGGTGAAGAAGGATCTTCCAGAAAAGAAAATGGACTAATAAAGTCTACCATGTGGCAATATCTTCTACAAAGGAGAAATCCAGCACAGATCAGAACAAATGTCAACAGCCCACAGACGGAAATCTGACCACTTTACCACGTCTGAAGAGAATTCATTCTGAAAAAAATTCTGAAACATTCAGCCCTCCTGTATTTGTGAAGTCAGCAATATATGGGGGAATGGGGGAATGATTAGATTAGATTACTTACAGTGTGGAAACAGGCCCTTCGGCCCAACAAGTCCACACCGACCCGCCGAAGCACAACCCACCCATACCCTTACATTTACTCCGTACCTAGCACTACGGGCAATTTAGCATGGCCAATTCACCTAACCTGCACATCTTTGGACTGTGGGAGGAAACCGGAGCACCTGGAGGAAACCCACGCAGACACAGGGAGAACGTGTAAACTCCACACAGTCAGTCACCTGAGGTGGGAATTGAACTCGGGTCTCTGACGCTGTGAGGCAGCAGTGCTAACCACTGTGCCACCATGCCGCCCCCACGGTGATGAAGGTAATAAAGTCATTTATACGATTACACAGTGGGTTAACAATGGGAGGAAAGCTTTGTGGGGATGTATATAAAATAATCGTTAAGAAAAAGTGAATGTTAAAGTTGGAACACGTCCACTCAGTGTGATGATGTTTCATACAGTCTGTGGGTGAAAACAGTGAAAACACATGCCTTCATAGGGAGCACATGTATTCTGTAAAACTCCAGGGAGTCCTAGTAATTATTCCTGACCAGCAACGTAGTTGTACTTATTGCTATCATGCAATAAACCATGTTGTTAACTAAGAACAATGCCTCTTATGTAAATCTCGACAGTGGTGTATCCTGTACTAAGTATTTTTAGATAAGCCCAAACACAGTATGATCAAAGGAGGAGTAAAGGCAATGAACTACCACTGAACTGCAAACTGGCAGAGAGGATAGATACTATGAGATGCCACCAGTAGCAATCAGTAGTAATCTACTTCTTGGTTGGTGCTTTTCATGTGTCCCAATGAGACAGAGACAGCAATGTTTCTGTTTCTGAGGAGAGAGGAGTGGGACTTGACCCAGGAGTGGTTGTGAGCCTATACAGCCATCAGTCCACAATAGAAAGGTCTTTGTTATGGAAGGTCGAGAAATAAAGATTCACAAATCTTTAAAAGAATTAGCAAATCTGTGCCTTCCAGCTCTTGATCCTTCCACCAATAGGCCATTTTCTCCTTGTCAACTCTGTCTAGGTTCCTCATAATTTTGAAAACTTGGTCAAATCTCTTCTCAGCCATCTCTGCTCCAAGGTAAACAGTCAGGCAAATTACATTGAAGTTATATCAAACCCTTGTTAGATTACATTTGGAATGTTGAGAACAAGTTTGATTACCAAAGTAGATAGTAGATACATTGATACAGCAAAGATGCAAACAAGATTTATTAGATTAATATCAGAACTGAAGGGTGTAACCATTAGGAAGGACTATACAGGCTAGAGCTCTTTTCCCCTGAGAAGACTGAAGGAAGAGCTAATAGAGGGATTTCAAATAATGAAAAAATTTGTGAATGTAGATATAGAGAAAATGGACTAGAAATTGTTTAAGTGTCAATTTTGGCAAGTTTCATTAAGGGATTCTCTCCGTGATCCTGATGAGTTTTCTCACACTATTCTCCGCAGTCTGTCTCACGTATCTATGGCACTCCCCTGCACTCAGCAATGGGAGAGGTACCTGGTCCAGTGCTCCCAGCCTTTCTTTGTGCACGTAGTAAAACCAAAAAAGCAATGCTTCTGAGGGCACAGCTGACACTGCATTGCAAACCCACGTGTACATTTGTAAATCTACTGGGATTTCACATCATCACCTGTCTGATTGCTGGTCAATATAACTGGACTGGTTTAAGCCAGACCACACAGGTTACCTAGCCTAAGCGTCATCCCACCTTGAATCCTGCGTAGAGGAGGTTACTGTTTCCCTCATGGCCAGTGCAGCCTACCATCTACAATGTGGGAGCATGACTGACTGGAAAGCCTTCAAAAGGTGCGAATGAGTACAAGGACCCAATACGGGCTGAGGCGAAGTCGGCGAGGTGGTAGAGGGATGTTTCAGGTGGGCTGCTGCAGCGTCTTCAGCGGCACAGCCCAGGATTCCTTTGGGTGACTTTTGTGATGTCCTCCTTCCGAGGATCAGCATCAGGCGATGAGATAGTTCCTTGGGGCAGCTTCCGTGGAGTCTTGTGACCGGGTATTCCAGTGGCCTAGTGTGATGGTCCTGCAGCTGTACTGTCTTTTCCCCGTCCCAGGAGCCATGAATTTAAGATAGACTTTGTCTTAATTTTTTAAAAAAATGTTTCTTATCTACTCCTTCTGTCATTAATTTATGTCACCGTGGTATGGCGACTTAAACACTTTTCACTACATTTGTTTTGTAAAAGATACAAGTGACAATAAATGACAATTCTATTCTAAATGTTACTTTTATTCAGCAATAAGAAAAGCAAAGATAAAGCAAGCAGAAATAAAGCTGCACTAGCTTTTGGGAAGAGACTGGGAGCTTTTGAGCACCAATAAATTTACAAGCAATGAATGATCAGAACATCATGGTAGCAGTGACAATAACCCCTTACTGTGGCTGTATGCATTGGTCACAGCTCCAGTGAAACTACTTAGGGAAGTTCAGAACCAGAACAGTTTCTGGGGTAGGGTCACTGGATTCGAGATGTTAATTCTGCTTTCTCTCCACAGATGCTGCCAGATCTGCTGAGTTTTTCCAGCAATTTCTGTTTTTGTTTCTTAAACATCCATGTTGATTTCTTCTGTGCACTCCCATTCGGATCATCAGAATTGAGCTTCCGTGCACCTATTTGGGATTGTAACTTCATTACTCAGCACTGTCCCCTGAACCCTACAGCTTAATTATATCAACCATCATGTGACAGTCCCTCGCTCCCCCCAACAAAGGCAAGGTGGTTGGGACTGTCGATGACCACCCACTCCAACAGTAACCCATGGCCTCTGCTGCACCATCGTCTCCCTGCCTTTTATGTTGAATATCTCCCTGTCACAATTATTGTATCCCAGCATGCTGCCCTCAATCCTTAGAATTGATTAGTCCAACATCCCAACCACAGCAGTGGCCCCTGGTAACGCCCCTCAACTTCCATTGTGTTGACCTCCAGGACTGATGATGGCACATTCCCCTGAGCAATCTGGACAACTAGCGCCATCTGATGGATGATCAGACTGATCTCTATCCATATCTCTGATGGCACTGGACCTACATACTCACCGTTGCCCACTTCCCGGACTGTCATGATGTGGATCCTGTGACTCTGACTGCCTGGAGTGGGTGACTGATTGTATCTAAACTGAGTGTTATTAGATACTGCCCTTGACTTACTGGGCATGCATACACTGATTGTGTCCCTTGGCTTGACTGTGATACATAAGTTTAACAGCATAAGTTTAAGTTGAGGAGTAAGTGGTTGAGAGGAGATCTAATGAAAAGCTGTTTTCACCCAAACGGTGGTAAAATATGGAAGGTTCTGCCTGAGGGTGTGGAGGAAATAGGTACTTTTGCAACATTTAAAATGCATCTGGACAAGCACTTAAAATGCCAGGATATTGTATAGTACGCCATACAATAGTAGGCTATTGACCAAGTTCAGTAAATGGGATTAATGTTGGTCGGTATAGACATGATGGGCCAAAGGGCCTATTTCTATGCTAAAAGACTCTATGATTCAATGAAATGGTTGGTTGCTCACTGCACATATAGTGTGTTTGGTACATGGTACAGAGATTAACACTGCACACTGCCAAACAACAAGATGCCCACTCTTCGAGACTGATTCTTGCTGATAACGATGACAATCTGCCTGGCTTAGTGTCTGTGCTAAAGATCATTGTAAGGCAGAGGTACTGTGAACCTTTAAGCTCTGTCTGAAGGACAAAGCACAAGAAAGCAAGCCAGGACAGAGATGCTATTTACATCCAAGGAGGTGTAAAGTGAGTGAGCACTAAGAGGTCAAGGAGGATCTCTGAGATGTAGCTTAGTCCAGTCCATGAGACGAGTATTTATCCCTGTTTGCAAAGTGTCCTGATTAGCAGCATTGCAATAAGAGGACCCAATGTGCTCCCAATGGAGAGTTGTGTTGTAAGTGGATCAAAGATGTGCCATGATGATGAAACAAGACTTGTATGCTGATACATGCCAACCACAGTGGCAGGGGATATGGATGTCACTAACCATGGAGTATGCCCTGAGATGTTGAGGATTGCTCTGCGATGGAGTCACCTGGAGATCAGGATACTTTCACATCAGGAATCATCACCATCTCCTTTCTCTCTGGTGTTTAGGAGAATGGCAAACTGCGTACCAATGAGGTGAGATGAGGTCCTCATGACATGCTCATGGATGCCGATAGGCCTCCCACAGGTCATGAGCGAGATTCTCATCTTGCCATTCAAAATACAGTTGTGAAATCAGACTGCTTTATCTTGACCTTGAGAATCTCATTCCTTCCAATCTTGGGGTATTTTCCAACCATCTCAGCAATAGCTGTGTGGCCAGGGGCTGGGAAGATTCCTCCCCAATGTTTCCACTTGTGGGGAAGTTCAAAACTAAGGGCTACAAATAAAAGATAACAACTGATAAATGCAATAAGGAATTCACAAAACTAAAGCCTGAAAGTGGTGAGATTGGGGAGCTTGCTACTGCAGAGGAATGGTTGAAGTGAATAGTGTGCATTTAATGTGATGCTAATTAATACATGGCATTGTAAGGAATACAAGACTGAGATAGAATATTGTAAGAAGGTCGTAGAGGAGCAATAGACAGAATAAGATAAAAGTACAACAAGATATTTTAGGGTGAGATGTAGTAAAGTTCATGAAGAGTATATTCACCAATGTGGACCAGTTGGGCCAAATGATCTGTTTCTATTGTAAGTACCAGGAAAGAAATAAGCCAGGTACAATTGTTAACACAGTGATACACAGGGAAAGGCTATCTGCTCCAGCCTGTTCTGCATAATCATGGTGTCTTATATCCCTTAACAAAATGAGAATGGGCATGAGGCTAAATTAAGATTGTGTTTCCCCTCTTAAGCTGGAAATGGCAAAGTATTGTTTGATTGACTACTTCCCCGTTTCACTCCTGTTCCTTACTGAGATTCGCTGAATTGTCTTCTGATTCCAATCTCTGAAATAACCAGGGGGCCATAAAATGGCCAAGGCCAATCACAAAATCATATTGCCTTGGGATCCCAGAAATGTAGACGTCAGCAATTCAACAAGCTCTGATTTCTATCATGTGACAATGACAGGAATTTCAGGTGCTGAGGGCTCATCAAAATTGGAAAGTCATTAAACGAATATGAGCTTTACCTCCCAATCTGCATTTCCATTATGAAGTGAAAAGACCATTTGGCTCTTTTAACAGAATGGGTTTTGAGATGGCTCCTGTCCAGAGCTGGCTAATGGCGGCTCATTTCCAAGTCATTGTAACAGCTTTAGCTTTTATTTACAGCAGAGAGTGGTGGGAGCTGGATGGAAGTGAGGTCAGAGCACAGAGGCTGTTGGGAAGGTTAGTGGATTCTATTTAAGTAGGTGTGTTCTAGGTCCCAGGTCCGACACAGTAGGGCCTCCTCTAACCTAATTAAGAGCCTACAGACTCGCAGCAAAAAAAAAGAGGGATCGAGGGAAGTGTCTGGTGAGAAAAATGTGAATCATTAGCTCAGGAGTCTTTGGGTGAAGAGGCTGAGTTAGAAGATTAAGCCACAGTCTGAAGAGGGTGAAGACATGACTGCCAAGCTGATTCAGTGTGCATGATGTGGGAGGTCAGGGACACTGATGGTGTCTCCTATAGCTGTGGAAAGTGTGTACACATTCAGCTTCTGAAGGAGCATTATGCAGCACTGAAGAAAGAACTAGATGACCTCAGGCTCATTCAAGAGAACGAGAATTTTCTGAACAGGACCTTCAGCGAGGTCATTACATCGAGCATACCAGAAGACAGAAGGGAGATGACGATGAGGAAGGAAGAGCTGATTCAAGTTCAAGAGACCCCGGGGGAGGTACGTTTTGTGAACAAGTTGAATCTCTTGGTATCTCTGCCAATCGAAAATTGGCATGAAGGCAGAACCGAGGAGTCAGACATCATGCAGAGCTGTAATAATATGGGACTCCATAGTGAGAGGGACTGAAAGGGGTTTCTGTGGCAACAGGCAGGATTTGAGGATGGCACATTGCTTCCTGGTGCCAGGATTCAAGATGTCACCGAGAGAGGGGAAGGGAATCCTCATGGGTGAAGGTGAAGAGCCAGAGGTGGTAGTGCATGTCGGCACAAAGGACGTCGGGAAGAAGAGGAGGGACAGTCTACAGCGGGACTTCAGAGAACTAGGAAGAAGGCTGGAAAGCAGGATCCAGGGTGGTTATCTCCAGTTTGCTTCCAGTTCCTCGGGCTGGAGAGGGCAGGAACAGGGAGATAATGGACTTGAATGTGTGGCTGAGGAACTGGTGCAGCAAGCAGGGATTTAAATTCTTGGATCACTGGGGTATGTTTTGCGGTAAGGATAAATTATACAAGAGGGATGGGTTGCACCTTAAAAGGTGGGGGACCAGCATTCTGGCAGGCAGGTTTGCCACTGAAACACAGGGGTGTTTAAACTAAGTAGTGTGGTGGGAGGGGACAAACTGGAAATTTAAGAAGGAAATTGAAGGGAAAGTGAGAATAAGAGAAGTTAAGAAAGACAACAGAATCAATGAAGCAGAAAACTCAAGAAGGGATCATACAGTATGGTCAAAGGAAATAGGCATTGATAGGAAAGGTGAGGGGAGTAACAAATTAAGAATATTATACATGAATGCACGAAACATAAGAAGTAAGGTGGATGAGCATGAGGCTCAGTTGGAAATTGGCAAGTATGATGTTGCGGGGATAACTGAGACATGGCTTCAAATGGACAGGGCCTGGGAAATGAATATTCAAGGCTATACATGCTATCGAAAGGACAGACTGATGGGCAGAGGGGGTGGGGTGGCCCTGTTGGTGAGGAATGATATTCAGTCCCTTGCGAGGGGGAACATAGAATCAGGAGATGTAGAGTCAGTATGGATAGAGCTGAGAAATCCTAAGGGTAGAAAGACCCTAATGAGAGTTATCTATAGGCCCCCAAACAGTAGTCTGGATGTAGGGTGTAAGTTGAATAAGGAGTTGAAATTGGCCTGTCGCAAAGAAATTACTACAGTTGTTATGGGGAATTTCAACATGCAGGTAGACTGGGAGAATCAGGATGGTACTGGACCCCAAGAAAGGGAGTTTGTGGAGTGCCTCCGAGATGGATTCTTAGAACAGCTAGTGCTGGACCCGACCAGGGAGAAGGCAATTCTGGATCTGGTGTCGTGCAATGAACTGGGTTTGATCAGGGACCTCGAAGTAAAGGAGCCACTAGGAGGTAGTGACCACAATACAATAAACTTTAATCTGCAATTTGAAAGGGAGAAGGTAGAATCGGAAGTGTCAGTATTGCAGTGCAGTTAGGGCACATGATATTGCTGCATTGCCAGTGGCTAATGTTGTCCCACTTTTCAAAAGGGAGGGAGAGAGAAAACAGGGAATTATAGACTGGTTAGCCTGACCTCAGTGGTGGGAAAGATGCTAGAGTCAATTATAAACGATGAAATTATGACTCATTTGGATAGCAGTAACAGGATAGGTCAGTCAGCATGGATTTACAAAGGGGAAATCGTGCTTGACTAATCTTCTGGAATTTTTTGAGTATGTAACTATGAAGGTGGACAAGGGAAAGCCAGTGGATGTAGTGTACCTGGACTTTCAGAAAGCCTTTGATAAAGTCTCACATAGGAGGTTAGTGAGCAAGGTTAGGGCACATGGTATTGGGAGAAAGTGAGGACTGCAGATGCTGGAGTACCAAAGTTGAAAAATGTGGTGCTAGAAAAACACAGCAGGCCAGGCAGCATCTGAGGAACAGGAGAATCGACTTTTCGGGCATAAGCACTTCTTCAGGAATGAGGCTGGTGTGCCAAGCGGGCTGAGAGAAAGGGTGGGGGAGGGAATTTCGCTCTTCCTCCAGGCGTCATGTGGCCAGGGTCTGGCAATGGAGGAGGCCAAGAACCTGCATGTCATTGGCGGAGTGGGAGGGGGAGTTAAAGTGTTCAGGCAGTTGGATTGGTTGGTGCGGGTGTCCCAGAGGTGTTCCCTGAAACGTTCCGCAAGTGCGGGTGTCCCTCCAACCACAAGGGATGAATGCAGATTTCTCCAGCTTCCTCATTTTCCCTCCCCCCACCTTATCTCATTCCCAACCCTCGGATTCAGCACCGCCCTCATGAAGGAGTTGGATAGAGCTCTTAAAAGCAGGAGCAGGATACTGATTGAGAATGATCAGCCATGATCATAATGAATGGTGGTGCTGGCTCGAAGGGCTGAATGGCCTACTCCTGCACCTATTTTCTATTGTCTAACTCAGAGGGTTCAGAAAGATCTGGAAATATGATGAGCTTCAACCATAATCACTCTAGAAAAGTGGTCAATTTAAAAAAAAATAAAGTTTATACATCAAAATATCATAGAAAATAAGTTTTCTTTGGATTCCTCCTCCTGTCCTATGACAATGTCATAATATATATGATTCCAACCATCCCGCCACCTCAAATAAACCAACCATCTCATGAGAGATTGTTAAAGATCAAAGTCCAGTGAAATGAGTAAAAATACAAAATCTAGAAACCACTTCTTTAATTCCCTCGTCAAAAGGGTCACTCTGATCTTGTTGGTCCCTGCAGGTTTTGTACTGGGTGATCTCCCCAGCCAGAAACAGGACCAGCTCTCACTTGAATGATTTCAGCGAATTAAGAATTATCACATGGGCAGGTAACCTAATTCACAATGCCACTATTCTACATAAAAATAATATCTTCAGTATTGATGCTCAATCTGACTGTAGATAATGTTACATGGTGGCTTAGTGGTTAGCACTGCTGCCTCACAGCACCAGGGATTGATTCCAGTCTCGGGTGACAGTCTGTCTGGAGTTTGCACATTCTCCCTGTGTCTGTGTGGGTTTTCTCAGAGTATTCCAGTCCAAAGATGCACAGGTTAGGTGTATTGGCCATGCTAGATTGCCCATAGTGTTCAGGGATGTGTAGGTTAGGTGCATTCATCAGGGGTAAATATAGGGTGGGGGAATGGGTCTGGGTGGGCTACTCTTTGGAGTGTCGGTGTGGACTTAGATTAGATTGCTTTTAGATTAGATTAGCTTACTTACAGTGTGGAAACAGGCCCTTCGGCCCAACAAGTCCACACCGACCCGCCGAAGCGCAACCCACCCATTCCCCTACATTTACCCCTTTACCTAACACTACGGGCAATTTAGCATGGCCAATTCACCTGACGTGCACATCTTTGGACTGTGAGAGGAAACCGGAGCACACGGAGGAAACCCACGCAGACACGGGGAGAATGCGCAAACTCCACACAGTCAGTCGCCTGAGTCGGGAATTGAACCCGGGTCTCTGGCGCCCACTTGTTGGGGCAAAGGACCTGTTTCCACACTGTGGGGATTCTATAATTTTTAAGGAATATCATATCTGCTCTTCCTATTTAGTTGAAACAATCAATCTCCACAAATAACACAATCTATTTCCCAAACCAACTTTTACATCAAAATCTACTCCTACACTTGGCAGCTCTTTGGGCCTATTTGTGAATCCCACACCCTTTAACATCATTTTTTTTTCAAAGAAATGGCTAGGAATTGACTTTCCATACTTTGAGAAGGAGACTTAGTGGAATTTAAATTTAAATTCAATTAATTTATAAAGCTGAAAATGAAAGCTAATGCCAGGGTGACAATGTAACCATTGATTAAAAATCCATCATATTTACTACTGCCCTTTCCAGAAGGAAATCTGCCATCCTACTCTGCCTGGTTCATGTGTGCCAGCATAGATTAGAAACTACATTTGCAAATAATATTTCAGTAGGATGAACAGAACAATGGAGGCTTTAATTGTCCTAGAAGTTAGAACGTTCATGAAGGGTTCCTTAACCCTAACAGTATAGATGCAGTTTGACCTGGCTAATTACCTAATGTCCAAATCAAAACACTTGTCAATGGTTGGACACGAACCCATCACTAATACAATACTCTGCCTCTCTGCTCGGTGAAATATGTGATTGTATGATGTTGTCCTTGTCTTTAACTGCAATGAAACTACACAATATTTGTCACACAAAGCCCAAACATGCAGTGATGAAGGCAGCAATTAGTCATGAATACTCAATGTACAGATTCATCAATTCCTCCTTTCCCCGTGAAGCCAATTGTAATACAGCCTGGCTCAGTTGGTAGTATTTGTCGCAATAGGACAATGTTTATGGGTTCAAAACTGATTCCAGTATACAAATGTGTGCTCTAGTCTGACGCCCAATTACACTAATGACTGGGTGCTGTGTCGTATCCTTTGATTGTTACTATTCTTATTTCCACTACAAACCCAACAACTCTCGTAGTTACCTTGACTGTACGTCCTCACACTCTGCTTCCTGGAAAGGCTCTATTCTGTTCTACTCTCTGTCTAGATCACATCTGTTCTGATGATACCAGCTTCAACAAGAGGGCCTTTAAATTGTCCATCTTCTTCCTCAACTGGGGATTACCCAGCTCTAAGCGTGACAGGTTCCTAACTCAACACATCTCCCACATTTCAGCTCCATTCCCCCCCTTCCCTTCCACAACAGTGATAGGATCCCCCTTCTCTTCACTTGCCATCCCACCAACATCCACATCCAGAGGATCATTAGCCGCCATTTCTGCCATCGCCAGTGGGATGCCACCGCCAAACACACATTCCCCTCCCCTCCCTTGTCAGCCTTCCATAAGGACCATTGCCTCTGGGACTCCCTGGTCCACTCTTCTTTCACTCCCAACAAACCCCCATGATCCCATGCAACCTTCCACTGCAACTGCAGAAGATGTAACACCTGTCCATTTACTTCCTCACTCCTCACCATGCAAGGCTCTAACACAATGGACTGTACTCAATCTTATCTACTGTATTCACAAGGTGCTCACAATGTGGTCTCTTCTACAATGGGGAGATGAAGCTGAGACTGTTTTGCAGAGCATCTACGTTCTGCCCAAAAAATGACCCTGAGCTTCCAGTTGTCCACCACTTCAACACATCACCATGTTCCCTGGGCAACAACTCTGTCTCAGACTTGCAGCAGTGCTCCAGTGCAGCTCCGTGGAAGCTGGAAGAACAGTATATGATTTTCTGCTTGGGAATCCTGCAGCCTTTGAACTTAATATCAAGTTCAACAATTTTAAGGCTTGAGACAGAGGTGAAGAACAGTCTTCTCCAAAGCCAATAAACAGTTTGTGAGGCCTTGGTTATTTTTAAACTTGAAACAATAGAAACAACCTAGATGGGTGGACTCCCACAGAACCAGAATTTTTAGCTTTAGCTTTCAGCAGTTACTGGGGACTTAAAGTTGAATTTGGAAGCTCTCATATCTCTCTATGTTACCTCTAAATGCTGGGGTTCTCTTCCTGCTGCTAGAATTGCATGTGATAGCATCTATTTTACTGAATTTGCCTTTGCCAAGACTGTGCTTATAGGATTTTACTACTGAATATTGGAACAGTTAATTAGTAATTAATATATTATTTTGTCAGCTTTCGATAGAGTTACAGTTAAGCCAATTCTTTTATTTTATTTCTATTTTGTCTGTATTTTAAAAGTAAAATGTGTTTTGCTTAAAGTGGAGTAGTTTGACCAATTGAATTGCATCTGGAACACAACACCTTACACTTACTTTTAAAATAAGAAAACATTAGGGTTTAGGCTATCTTCTTAACATATTTTGAGGGGGTTTGGTCTGATCCATAACATTGTTCAAAAGAGTGAGTTGATATTAGCAGCAAAACTCAAAATGGTAGATTGGGTGTCTGGTTAGCCTTCAAGGTCACTTGCTATAGAATCCCTACAGTGTCAAAACAGGCCATTTGGCCCATCAAGTCCACACTGGCCCTCTGAAGATCATCTCTCCCAGACCCAGCCTTCTACCCCACATTTCCCATGGTTAATCCACCTAACTAGCACATGCCTGTACACTATGGGCAATTTAGCAAAGCAATCTACTGAACTTGCACATATTTTGGACTGTGGAAGGAAATCCATGCAGACATGGGGTAAATATGCAAACTCTACACCAGCAATCACCCAAGGGTGGAATTGAACCTGGGTGCCTGGTGCTGTGAGGCAGAAGAACTGAGCCTTAAACCACTGTGCCCATGACACAGTTTACTTTTGAGATGACATGTTAAATTGGAGGTCCTTCCTGCCCTCTCACATGGTAAAAGACCTGTGGCACTATTTTGAAGAGGTTTTGGGATTCTGGTGATCATGACAGGCGCTGTATAAATACTGGCAGATCTACTATAATGCGTCTGTTGTTAATGCGTATTGGGTGAATAGGGAATGCTGATTAGATTAGATTAGATTACATTAGATTACTTACAGTGTGGAAAGAGACCATTCGGCCCAACAAGTCTACACTGACCCTCCGAAAAGCAATCCACCCAGACCCATTCCCTTACATTTACCCCTTCACCTAACACTATGGGCAATTTAGCATGGCCAATTCACCTAACCTGCACATTTTTGGACAGTGGGAGCAGCCGGAGGAAACCCATGCAGACACGGGGAGAATGTGCAAACTCCACACAGTCAGTTGCCTGCACTGATTCTAAAGCACGAACATTTAAAATCCGTGTTGGCTACAGTGTGATTAGATCACCAACACTTCAAGTGTTGTTTGTTTTGCATGCTTTTTGTCTGGCATGGGATTAAACCGGAACACAACAATTGCATTCTGGAAGAACTGCCTGACAATTCTTCCTTTTCTATTTAATCTTTAGAGGCACCAATGTTAAAAGAGGGGAAATGCTGACGTCTGGGTCATCAAGAAATGCCCAAAGCACTGCCTCTGTCCAATTCTGGTCAGAGTTAAATCAACACCCAGTCGAGTGAATAAGTATTCAGTTGCACTCCTGGAAATCCAGCCTCACTGTATCATTGACCTTGCAATGAGCTGTTAGCTCAGTATCTGTATTTGTTATGTGATAGGTTAGCATTATCTCACTTTGAAACCATTATTGCCTTAAATAATACCCTGTAGCTCTCAATACTAACACTGACACAATGCAAGTGGTTTAGTCAGTTTGATGTCTGTTTCTGCTGCCAGATTGTTCGTGTTTGAAGTATGGAGCCGTGGGTTTACACACAAAAAAAACCACAAAAAGAATTTGATGCAATTGGAGCACGACCAGTTGAGATCTTGCTAACACTGATAAGAGTACTATATGTTCACACTGACGTTCTCCTCTACGACTAGTGGCTGCAGTCACGGGGGGCTCTGGGCTGTGAATCCCAGTTACTCAGCCACCAACATCCCCTACCCCACTGTCAGCAGTAACCCCAGACAGGCCCTCACTGGCAGTGTGTCAGCTTGGATGAACACTGCCCCAACATGGAGTGAGCCATAGAGGCTTTTTTCCAGGGTGAAAAGGTTAGCTGCAAGAGGGCACACGTTCAAGGTGAGAGAGAGAGAATGCTTAGGGGGGATTACAGGGGAAGCTTTCCACACATAAGATAGTGGGTGCCTGGAACGCACTGCCAGTAGAGGTCATGGAAGCAGGTATGTTAGCAATGTTTAAGGCATATCCATATAGACATGAACTGTGGGCAAACAGTGGGATAGAAGCAGCACCTGGGCAATAAGTAGAGGGTCTAACTAAGGATTAGAATTGGTGCAAGCTTGGTGGGCTGAAGGGCCTGTTCGTGTGCTGTATTGATTGTATTATATATATTCACCCAGGCTGCTCCTGGGTCCTCAGTCTGGAGTAGACCAGCCTTATGAGGAATTGGGGGGGAGAGGGGGGGGGGGAGAGTGGTGGTAGAGATATTGTTCTTTGTATCTGATTTGATTTGATTTGATTTATTATCATCATATGCACTGAGATAAAGTGAAAAGTTGTTGTTTTGCATGCTCTATAGGCAGATGGTACCATACAAAGTGCATTAGGTAGCAGAACAGAGTGTTATAGCCACAAAGAAGTTACAGAGAGAGAGAGACCAGAATTAACATTTGAGAGGTCTATTCAGTCTGATAACAGCTGGGAAGAAGATGTTCTTGAATCTACTTGTATAAGAATACAATCATTTATATCTTCTAGCTGACGGAAGAGGGTGGAAGTGAGGGCAGTATGGATGGAGTCAATGGATGGAAGGCTGGTTTGTGTCATGGACTGGGCTGTGTTCATGACTCTCTGTAGTTTCTTGTGGTCTTGGGCTGTGACGCATCCAGGTAGGATGCTTTCTATGGTGCACCTATAAAAATTGGTAAAAGTCAGTGTGGTCATGCCGAATTCCTTAGCCTCCTGAGGATGTATGTTGACCAATACAGTTGCCATGGGTGGACCTGGACAGATTGTTAGTTATCATCACTCCCAGGAACTTGACATACTGCAGCATGCCTTTCACTCCGTGTCCTGAGTGCTCAATCAAGACAGTTGAACCTTCGACCGCAGAACTGATTCAACTCTTCACATTCCTGATTCACTGTCATCAGCAGCTGCCATTGTGGCTCCCACTGGGAAATCAGCCTGCAGCACATGGACAGGAGGAGCAGGCAAACCTGGCAGATGTCATTGTGCTCCAGCTCCGCTCTAAGGAGGGGAAGACTAATTGCTTCTTATCTCTGCCCTAACACAGAAGGAGCTGAGACTAACTATAGCATTTGAGCCATTGGCCACACAACATCTTAACATCAGGCTGGGACCAGAAATGAGGAAAGTACTTTTCTCACAGAGGATCATGAATCTTTGGAACTCTCTTTTTCAAAAGCTGCTGGAAGCAGGGTCATTGAATATTTTAAATATAGAATTAGATAGATTCTTGATAAGCTAGTGGGTGAAATGTTACAAAGGACATGTGAGAATGTGGAGTAATCCCATCAACCATGATCTTATTGAATGATGCAGCAGGACGGCAGGCTGAACAGCCTCCTCCTGCTCCTTATTTGTATGTTTTTAATCAGCTAATTCAGCTCAAACTGTGGTCTGGCTGTAAGATGCTATATTTGACTGAACCTTTCTCTGGCAAATTTTACAAGGACAGGAGAATCCTGCCAAGTCCACATCAACAGTGACTCTGAGTGACCTTCCCCTCATTGAGTCAGGAGATTGTGAATTCCAGCATCACACCAGGGAGCTGTACACGTTTCCAGAGCAAATACTTGTGTGGTTTACTGGACTGATAATTTCTCAACAACATTCTCCCGCAGTGGGGAACCTGTCTAAGGTCATTCTGCCAAAGTTAATTGGGTGTCGTTCAGTTATCAGAACCTCCCAACACCTCAAATATATGGAAAAAAAAGACCTGTAAGAAATACCTTGGGTATACTTGCTGGAGAAAATCAAACTCCAATGTTTGTTCATTTCTTCATTTGCTACTGTACAGAATCATGCTGTTTTAGTGATGATTTATGTACATAAAGATATTTTTTAGGAATAAAGTATATTTTTGAAATTTAAAAAGTTCTTACCAATAGCCTCCTCTTTTGCAGGAGGGGTAGATAATTGAGTGGGCCTCATTGCAAGACCAGGCTAGTAAACTCATGGGCCAGATGTTAATCTTAAACTCCCTGACCATACCCTTCCTTTCCATAACAGCTGATTGGTTGGTGCCAGGATTCAGGAGCTGTACATGTTGCTGTTTTTCCTGTGGGATTTGGGATTGTCTCCAGCCCAGTCTGCTGCGGCACCAACAGAATGATATCTCTGTCAAAAATCATTTTCCATGCTCTTAACTTGACCCAGCAGAAAGCCACTCTGAATACAAAAGGCTTTAGCAGAGGAAATTGGTAGAAAGTATGTTTAGAGAAATAGGAACCAGAGGCTGTAGGTTTAAGGTAAACTCTCAAAAAGAGGTAAGAAGTGAACTATTTTTAATGCAGTGAGTTGTTATGATCTAGGATACATTGCCTGAAAGGGCAGTAGATGTGAGTTTTGCATTTATGTAGCATGTTTCATGACCAGCAGATGTTTTAATGTGCTTTCCAACCAATAAAGCACTTTCGAAATATAGTCACTGTTTCCGGAAACATGATGGTTAATTTGCACATTGAAAGATTCCTCAAATAGCCATGTGATAATCAGCAGAAAATCTATCTCTTGTGATGAAGGGATAAATATTGGCCAAGACACTAAGGACAACTTCTTCCAGATATTGTCATGAGATTTTTTTACACCCACCTGAGCAAACAGATGTTCTGATGTCCCATAATTTGTTTACAGTGTACCTTTAAGAGATATGCTAATGATGTCATCACTGTTTCATACCATGTGACCTGAAGGCATAAAGCTTTCAGTTTCCAGCATACTGTCTGCAATTTGTAACCAAATTGTTCCACGTTAGTCCAGATATGACAGTGCCTGTGATGGAGATGCTTGATCTGTTGAACCTCTCAGTAACACATTACCCATTTCTTGTTCAGAAGTCATGAGAATTAACATTGCCTCATCAGGTACAAATAGCCCTTGAAGGTAAAAATCCCATCCCACTTCAACAGATCGTGAAGATAGTTCAGTTGGGGGCTCAGTTTAACAACTTATCCAAAGACAGCATCTCTGATAGTGCAGTGCTCCCTCCATACTGCACTGGACTGTCAGCCTTGACAATTATGTCCATGCTTTGCAGCAGGAATTGAACCTGATGCCATCATAATCCAGAGGCGAGAGTGACCAACTGAGTCATAGCTGACATACTAACAACTTGAACAGGAAAATATGCAGGCCATTGGTAAAGAAAAGGAGTGTGGAACAATTGGATAGCTATTTTCAAGTGCCCTCTTAGTGGTCAGTATCATTCGATGAAATGTGGAACAAAATTGGCAACTGATTCAGAGTGGCCAGATAATGCACTGCTCAGCAATGTGGGAATGTTTTATGGGAAAGAGCTGTGGAACTTGGATATTCAGGTTAGAATGAAGAGAGAGCTTTCCTCTGAAAGTGACCAGGTTAAACTTGAGATGCCTAGTACTGATACCAGGTGCAGAGGCATTCCACCTCCCAGTCTTTCTGTCCCTTGGCTTGATGAGTGTGGAAACCATTCCAAGAAAAGTTGTACAAAAGAGGATATTCCACTGTTGGTCTATTACATATTCTCACACAGGCAGCATCCACATTTCCTTTCCTTTAAAGTTTGGGTGAAGACTATTGATCTTCTGCCTTCACTCCTGATGAAACTGGCCCTGGAATTCTCTGTAAATTATATCCCCATCAGCTTGGCATTGCTGAACTGAGAGTAGCTGAGAGCTACACAGATGTAGTTCAGGTCTTTCTTATTAACTGTTCCCTTTAGAGCTCAGCATATTTCTCATTGTCCTTTTCTTAAGCCATCAACCTCACATCAGTTACATTAAGTAGGATTTCAAGTACAGTACATTATCCCTTTGTGAATAGTTTTGGCTTGGGATTTGATGGATAGTTGATAATTATTGAAGTTATTGATGAATTCTTCTAACTCTATTTCTAATTTGAGTCCACCTAGCCTAATGCTAGGTGGACACAAATGTAGAAGGTAGTGTTAGGTAAGGGGTAAATGTAGGGGTATGGGTGGGTTCGCTTCGGCGGGTCGGTGTGGACTTGTTGGGCCGAAGGGCCTGTTTCCACACTGTAATGTAATCTAATCTAAAAAAAAAAAGTACAGTGCATTATCCCTTTGTGAATAGTTTTGGCTTGGGATTTGATGGATAGTTGATAATTATTGAAGTTATTGATGAATTCTTCTAACTCTATTTCTAATTTGAGTCCACCTAGCCTAATGCTAGGTGGACACAAATGCAGAAGGTAGTGTTACTACATGACTGCATCATGTCATTAATAGAGAGACTAAAAAAAAGGCCCTGAAAATCAAAAGGTTGCTCTCAAGAAAATTTCAAGAGGAGCCTTCAAGATCAACAAATGTGCCCGGGGACAAGCAGTCCAATCCAGAACCATCCGAGTGAACCTTATCAGAGGCATTTTCAATACAAGTTTGTGCATCCTTCGATTAGGTAGCCTGAGTGAAGTCTAATCAATGTCCTGTACAGCTGTAGCAAGATTCACCTATTTTTATACTCCATTCCCCTTGCCTTAAAATCAATATTCTGCTTGCCTTTCTAGTTAGTTGTGGTAATTCCCATATAGACTTTCAGTGCTTCATATATTAGTTTACATCTGTACTGCAGTGTTCTGTCCCAATTTCAACACGATTCTGTTTTTCTCTCCTTGCTGCCAAAGTTTTGACAGGAAGAACAGAAACGAGGTGTTGATAAATGTCAAGTTGAGAATACAATGCGAAAGAATACAAAGAATACGGTAGAAAGAATAGAGTGCGTGAGGTTGTGTGGAATGGGGTGGGGATGGTTGAGAAGGAACTGTGAAAGGATTCGTGTTGGCAAGCAGGAGGTGAGTAGAAATTTTTGCAGTTTACTTCTAAATTTTTAAACATATTTTAAAGGTGATTGAACTTAACAACAACAATATCAACATAAATATAAAATACATAACACATCAATTTCAACTTAAGTTCACCTGGGATGAATCTTGTCATAGTTTGGCAGAATTAAGATCTTTATGATTATTAGTGGGTTTTCTCATACTATGTTACCAAACCTACACCATTGTCTACCTACAGTGTCACTAAAATGCACTTCCAGCTCAATAGTACCACCTACCTCAGCCAAACAAACACAGCAATGTCTGGCTGTCTTGGGATTGCCTGGGCGCTGGCACCACTTTTACAAAGCTGTTATCTTTCGGACAATCAACTGTCAGTCCAGAGCTTCTCTGCATTGGTCCTTTCATTTGACCAGGACATGACCGAGAAGAGGAAATTAGGGCCTACTTTCTGGACAAGCACCTGGAGATCCTATTAAATGGTGTGGTGATGTGACAAAGTACTTTGGCCATTTAAATGGTCATTGGATAGACATATGGACGAGCATGGAATAGCGTAGGTTAGATGAGCTTTAGATTGGTTTCACAGGTCGGCGCAATGTCGAGGGCTGAAGGGCCAGTACTGCTCTGTAATGTTCTATGTTCTATGTTTTTCCCTTCGGGCTGCCAGGGGGAGACCACAGCAGCAGACCATAGCAGCATGGTCCAAGGTTGTCACTTGGCTCAGTGCACTGTCAGCCATCAGGAAGACCTTCTCCACTTTGCCAGGGTAAGGGCTACCATCGTCTCTCTGCTATCTCATACTCTTGATCTGCTACTGCCCCCACCTCCCACCAAGGCTCATCCTCTACCACTCTCACTGTTGTCTGCAGCATCTTCCCTCACTCCCTCTCACCCTCCACAAACCCTCTCTGCACCACTATCCCTGCATGGAATACGTCACCACCTCTCACCCCTCGACCAGCCCTAACACCTGGACCAGCCATTTTCATTTCCCTTCATACTTCCTTTTCTCTTATAACAGTAGAAAACAGGCCACCATAGAGTGGAAAAGACAAAAGAAAGAGCCCACCAGGGGTGGTGGGCTGGTCTGACATTCAGCTCTTTATCCTTTATGAGAGTATCCTGACCCTAACTGTCCCAAGCAGCTGACTGTCCATGTCCAAGCCCCTGGACTGGAATATGAGCCATCCTTGACTTCCTGTGCTGAGACCCACTGGCTGAAGGGTGTCTTCCTTGACTTGATTGAGGCCTTCTGACAACCATGAAAAGTTTCCTGGTTTATGTCTGTGCTAAATGACACAAACGCACAACCCAGATGGCCTCCTTCTTCAAGGACTGCAATTTCCCCCCCAACGTGGTCGACGATGCCCTCCACCGCATCTCTTCCACTTCCCGCTCCTCCGCCCTTGAACCCCGCCCCTCCAACCGCCACCAGGACAGAACCCACTGGTCCTCACCTACCACCCCACCAATCTCCATGTACAGCGCATCATCCGCCGTCACTTCCGCCACCCCCAAACAGACCCCAGCACCAAGGATATATTTCCCTCCCCACCCCTATCAGCTTTCCGTAGAGACCACTACCTCCGCGACTCCCTTGTCAGATCCACACCCCCCACCGACCCAACCACCACTCCCGGCACCTTCCCTTGCAACCGCAGGAGGTGCAACACTTGCGCCCACACCTCCCCCCTCACTTCTCTCCAAGGCCCCAAAGGAAACTTCCATATCCGCCACAGATTCACCTGCACCTCCACCCACATCATCTACTGCATCCGCTGCAGCCGGTGTGGCCTCCTCTATATTGGGGAGACAGGCCGCCTACTCGCGGAGCGACTCAGAGAGCACCTCTGGGCCACCCGGACGAACCAACCCAACCAACCTGTAGCACAGCATTTCAACTCCCCCTCCCACTCCACCGAGGATATGCAGGTCATTGGACTCATCCACCGCCAAACCACAACAACCCGACGGTCGGAGGAGGAGCGTCTTATCTTCCGACTGGGAACCCTCCAACCACAGGGGATGAACTTGGACTTCAACAGTTTCTTCACCCCCCCTCCCCCCCTGGATGCTGCCTGACCTGCTGCGCTTTTCCAGCAACACATTTTCAGCTCAGTGCTAAATGACAAGTCAATACAGATATATTATGGGGTGGCTAAGGGGGCATATCACAAAATGTTAATGCAGGAAGTTAATGGCTACTAAGGGAAAGCACAATGTAACCCTGAGCTGCAGCTTGGTCCAGTCTGTGAGCTGGAAGCCTGTGTGTAAACTAGCCTTACCGCAGCATTCCAATGGCAGGTGCCAGTGTGTCCTGGGATGCTACATTGAAGTGCAGAAGGGTATTGTAAGCACATTGGAGATATGCCATGATGATACAGGGAGGCTGGCACATGCTGAATATGATGGGAGCCTCGGGATCTCTGCCCATGGAGTGTGCCCTGAAATTATTGTTAGTTGTCCAACTGGTAGTCCAGATGGGCAAATGGCGGGCTGTTTCACTCCTGATGAAGGGCTTTTGCCCGAAATGTCGATTTTCCTGCTTCTTGGATGCTGCCTGACCTGCTGTGCTTTTCCAGCACCAATCTAATCTAGACTCTGATTTCCAGTATCTGCAGTCCTCATGTTTGCCTACCTGAATTCTCCAGATACCTACTCAGACTTCTATGTCAGGAATTGTCAAAATTGTGTTTCCTTGTTTTAGGTTATTGGTTGAGAAGCTGCATATTAATGAGGTGATAATTGCATTAATGAGGCCAACAACAAGCAGTAACCGCCATTAGTCTGCATCTTGCTGCTCACTTGCAAGAATCACATCTCAATGCCCAGAACTTCATTTGCAAAAGCAAGTCGCTCCTGACGTGAAGAAAGGCTTCACCAGGTTCGATTCCAGCCTTGGGCGACTGTCTGTGTGGAGTTTGCACATTCTCCCTGTATCTGCGTGGGTTTCCTCCAGGTGTCCAAAGACGTGCAGGTCAGGTGAATTGGCCATGCTAAATTGCCCATAGCGTTAGGTACATTAGTCAGAGGGAAATGGGTTATTCTTCTGAGGGTCGGTGTGGACTTGTTGGGCCGAAGGGCCTGTTTCCACACTGTAGGGAATCTAATCTAATCAGATGTTTCATGTATTTCTCATCTTGGCCCCTGTCATTCAGGCCTTGCCTGCTGAGTTCTTTCTGACGGGAAGCATTCTAGAGAGCTTAACTACAGATTTGAGATCAGTTTTAATGTGTAAATCTAACTTGCTTAATGTTTTTAACTTAAAGTTGCAGTTTCCAGGATTGTGTCCACAAGGTTAAGTGAAGAGCTATTGCACATCGTTACATGTGGGTATCACGTCAAACTGCTGACTAAGGCTATGCTGGTGCTGCTCTTGCTCTGGATCATACTGGTTTTCACCCTTGGGCAGTTTTATAGCCTTCACCTCCACAACTCAAGGCATTAGGCTGATCCCTCCTGGGTTTCACACTACAGGAGGTCTGAAAGCTATGTGAAGCTGGACAGCACACAAAGCCAGAAGGATGTTCAATGGAGCTGTTTGTACCTGCTCAGGAAACAGAACTGACCAGACCATCGGTCAAACAGAATTCACAAATGGGTTCACCTGTCTCTCAGTCAGATATCATGTGATTGAATCTTGAGGACAGTGTATCCCATAAGCTGGGAATCCTCTCAATGGCAATCTGTGGAGAGCTTTTCAGTATAGACCTGGATAGCCATTAGAGTTTGGAATGAACAGATTGCTTTGAATTGTCTGGTGGTATTTGAGGGAGGACATTGCACAAGTGCATCCTGAGGAACAGGGTTTACATGTATTTGGAAAGGACTGATTAGGGATAGTCAACATGGTTTGGTGTGTGGGAAGTCATTTCTCAGTAACTTAATTGAGTTTTTTGAAGAAATAACAAAGAGGATTGATGAGGGCAGAGCGGGAGATGTGATTTATATGGAGTTCAGTAAGGCATTCGACAAGGTTCCCCATGGTAGGCTGGTTAGCAAGGTTAGATCTCATGGAATACAGGGAGGAGTAGCCATTTGGATACAGAACTGGCTTCAAGGTAGAAGACAGAGGGTGGTGGTGGAGGGTTGCTTTTCAGACTGGAGCCCTGTGACCAGTGAAGTGCCACAAGCATCAGTGCTGGGTCCACTGTTTTTTGTCATTTATATAAATGATTTGGATGTGAACATAGGAGGAATAGTTAGTAAGTTTGCAGATGACACCAAAATTGAAGTTGTATTGGACAGCGAAGAAGGTTACCTCAGAGTACAACAGGACCTTGATCAGATGGGCCAATGGGCTTAGGAGTGGCAGAGGGAGTTTAATTTAGATAAATGTGAGGCACTGCATTTTGGAAAGGCAAATCAGGGCAGGACTTATATACTTAATGGTAAGGTCCTGGGAACTGTTGCTGAACAAAGAGGCCTTGGAGTGCAGGTTCAGAGTTCCTTGAAAGTGGAGTCTCAGGTAGATAGGATAGTGAAGAAAGCTTTCCTTTTATTGATTAAACTATTGAGTGTAGGAGTTGGGAGGTCATGTTGTGGCTGTACAGGACATTGGTCTCCCTCCTATAGGAAGGGCGTTGTGAACCTTGGAAGGGTTCAGAAAAGATTGACATGGAAATGCCAGCGTAGGAGGTTTTGAACTACAGAACAACTTCAATTATCCGAATGAGATGGGAGGGGAGTATTTTGTTTGGATAACCGATTGTTCAGATAACTGATTGTTCGGATAACTGATTGGGTAAAATATCTTAAATTGGGTAAATATCTTAAATCAAGTTAAAATGAACAGGAGGTTGAATTAATTTAATATTTAAACACTTGCACCAGACAGAGACAAGTCAGCTGGTGGGAAGACCACCCTTGGGTGTACACCGAGCTGCGTCTCCAACCTTTTCCTCTCCTCTCCTATGGTTCTTCTCCTTCGGGTCTCTCCACTTAGCAACCACCAGCCCTGCGTTTCCTCCACTGCTGCCGGTTGGAAACTGTGGCCTCACGCAAACGGTCCTAGGGCTGATATACAAAGCAGGTGCATCACCGTCTACCTCACGACAGTCCCACCCCCTTTTGGAAACCCGTCGCAGAAACCAGACTCTACTGCTAAATTTATCTCAATCATTGTATATTTTAAAATGAGAAGTAGAAAGAAAGAAAATAAATGAGAGAGGCAGAGCGAGAGAGAAGCTGCTGAGTTCACTGCTGGGCAGTCTGTCTTGGAAAGAGAGTTTCTGCAGGTAGTGACAGAGACCAGTTTCCGATCTCAACCTTTGGGACCTTGAGATCTTTATTGAATAATCTGAACTTCAGATAATTGATGTTTAGATAACTGAGGTTGTTCTGTATAGGGAAAAGCTGATCAGGCTGGACTTCTTTCCCTGGAGTGTGGGAGGCTGAGGGGTGGCCTTGTACAGGTTTATAAAATCATTAGAGGCATGGAAAGGGTAAATAGAGAACATCTTTTCCCTGAGTTGGGGGAGTTCAGAACTAGAGGGCATAGGTATAAGGTGAGATGGGAAAGATTTAAAAGGGATATAAGGGGCAACCTTTTCACACAGAGAGTGGTGCGTCAATGGAATGAGCTGTCAGAGGACGTGGTGGAGGCTGATACAATTACAGCATTTAAAAGGCACCTGGATGGGTATATGAATAGGAAGCGTTTGGAGGGATATGGGCCAGGTGCTGGCAAGTGGGACTAGATTAATTTAGGATATCTGGCCAGCATGGACGAGTTGGACCGAGGATCTGTTTCTGTACTGTACATCTCTATGACTCTATGAGTCTAAGTACAGAAAACCACAGCTTTACTGATGCAGGTACCCTGCAACGATTGATAGATTTAATAGGAATAAGATAGTAATCACAGCGTGGAATGCGAGCTGTTGAAATTTTGCATGGACTTGCTGTGTGGCACAGCTTTGTGCTTTCTTCCCTGGCCAGTTTCTGGTGCTTTTCCTGTCTTTCCTTCTTAGAATTTGTAAAGAGTGCTTTGACTCTGTTGAAAAACCAGGAAAAGCTGCAAATGCTCAGCAGGCTGACAGCACTGGGCGGCACGGTGGCACAGTGGTTAGCACTGCTGCCTCACAGCGCCTGTAGACCCGGGTTCAATTCCCGCCTCAGGCGACTGACTGTGTGGAGTTTGCACGTTCTCCCCGTGTCTGCGTGGGTTTCCTCCGGGTGCTCCGGTTTCCTCCCACAGTCCAAAAGATGTGCAGGGTCAGGTGAATTGGCCATGCTAAATTGCCCGTAGTGTTAGGTAAAGGGTAAATGTAGGGGTATGGGTGGGTTTCGCTTCGGCGGGTCGGTGTGGACTTGTTGGGCCGAAGGGCCTGTTTCTACACTGTAATGTAATCTAATCTAATCTAATCACTTGTGGCGACAAACAGAAGGAATTTTAGAAATTGAGGATCTATCATCAGAATGTCAGGTCATCGCACTGAAAGATTAACTCTGTTTCTGTCTCCACAGATGTTGCCAGACCTGCTGAGTTTCTCCACAATTTCTGTGGTTGTTTCAGATTTCCAGCAACAGCTGTATTTTCTATTTTTTCTGCTGTCTTTTATTTGTTATGTTCACAGGCAATGAAGGGTATTATAAATTGCTTAAAATCTGGACTTTATTTTCTCATTTGTTTCATCCAAGGACTATCAACATTAAATGTTGTAAGATGGTCAAAAATTCTAACAGTGGTTTGAAGAAGGACAAAGATGGACAGCTCTCCCTTGAGGAACTCTGACTTATAAATCCTACAGAGGTCTGGACGCTGTGGGCTGGGCTGAGATTTATCACGGATTCGGATTCGGAGTGAGTGAAGATGTTCTTGATGTCCAATCAAAGGGGTCTGCTGTTGATTTGTCCATATGACATAGGAGCAGAAGTTAGTTAAAGATCACACAACACCAAGTTATAGTCCAAGAGGTTAATTGGGAAGCACTAGCTTTTGGAGTGTCGTTCCTTCACAAGCACCTGATGAAGGAGCAGCTCTCCGAAAGCTAATGCTTCCCAATAAACCTGTTGGACTGTAACCTGCTGTTGTGTGATTTTTAACTTTGTCCACCCCAGTCCAACGCCAGCACCTCCAAGTCAGAGCAGAAATTAGGCCATTCAGCCCATCAAGTCTGCTCTGCCAGTCAACCATGAGTGATAAGTTTCTCAACCCCATTCTCCCACTTCCTCCCTCTATCCCTTGATCCTCTTGACAATCAAGAACTTATCTGTCTCAGTCTTCACTACACTCACAGCCTTCTGTGGCAGTGAATTCCACAGATTCACTACTCTCTGACTAAAGACCTTTCTCCTTATCTCCATTCTAAAAGGCTCTTCCCTTCTAAGGCTGTGCCCTCAGGTCCTAGTCTGTCCTACCAATGGAAACAGTTTCCCAATATCTACTCTGTCCAGTCCATTCAGTATTCTGTAAGTCTCAATTAGATCCCCCTCTCCCATCCTTCTAAACTCCATTAATTTTAGACCCAGAGTCCTCAAATGTTCCTCATATGTTAAGCTTTCTATTCCTGGAACCATTCTCATGAGACTCCTCTGAACGTGCTCCAAAGCCAGTACATTCTTCCTGAGATATGGGGCCCAAAATTGTGCACCATACTCCGTATGTGGCCTGACCAGAGCCTTATAGAGCCTCAGACGTACATCCCTGCTTTTACATTCAAGTCCTCTCAAAATAAATGTCATAATTGTATTTGCATTTGCCTTTCTAACTATTGACTCAACCTGCAAGTTTACCTTGGGAGAATCCTGGACTAGAACTCCCAAGTCTCTTTGCACTTCAGACTTCTGAATTTTCTCCCTATTTAGAATATATTTCCATTACCATCAGTCATGGCACATGGCACTCAGTCCAGGGCTTTGTCCATGGTCAGTCTGATTGGACCATGCACTGTCAGGGGATATATTGACTACAGTCCAGGCAGTGGGCAACGATCAATCTGTTGGAGTCAGGGGATTCACCAATCATCAGTTAGAAAGCTATAAACACAATAGACAGGAATCTGCTCAGTCTTGTCTAAGGGCTGCTTGTCAGTGATGGTCTGAGGTTTTAAATTTGACTTGATTTGTTATATTATTGTCACACGTACCTGGGCACAGTGAAAAGTTTTGTTTTGCGTGCAGTACAGACATATCATACCATACAAAATGTCTAAGGGTAATAGAACAAAGTGGACAATACAATGTTGTGGCTGCACAAAGAGCAAGGTCAACATTACATTTAAAATTTGAGAGGTTCATTCAGAAGCCTAATAACAGTGGGAAGACGCTGCTTTTGAATCTGTTGGTATACGTGCTTAAGTTTTTGTATCTTCTGTCCAATTGAAAATGATTAAAGAGATTCTAACTGGGATGGAAGGGTTGTTTGATTATGCTGGCTGCCGTTCTGAGGCAGTGGGGAGTATAGATGGAGAAACTGGATGGAAGGCTGGTTCGTGTGATGGACTGGACTGTGTTCACAACTCTCTGTAGTTTCTTGCAATCTTGGGCAGAACTGTTGGCATACCAAGCTATGAAGTATCCAGTTAGAATACTTTCTACAGTGCATCTATGTAAATTGGTCAGAGTCCTTGAGGACATGCCAAATATCTTTAGTCTCCCAAGAATGTCGAGGCATTGTTGTGCTTTCTTGACTATCGCATCAATGTGGGTGGTCCAGGACAGATTATTGGTGATTTTCACTCCTCAGATCTTGATACTCTTGACCATCTCCACCTCAGCACCAGGTGAATACAAGCCTGGGATCAATCAGTTGGTTATTCAGGGGAGTGCAAGGGAAGAGGGGATCACTGCTCATTAGGGAATCAAGACTGGAGCAAAAAGAAAATACATTTCTAGAGGTGTGAACAAGGACGGTGATGAGGGAATCTCAAAGTCCATGGGTGGATATGTGGAATAACACCAGAGGGTGTGGTAGGTTATGGGAGCAAGGCTATTGGCAGTAACCATCACTGTAGTCTCCACAGGGGATGTGTACCAGAGCAGGGTAGGCATTGCTAAGGTGTAATACCAGGTTTCAGGGTACAGAGAATGGATGAAGACAAAATTCCATGTGGTGGATGAGTAGGGATAGAGTGAGTTGAGATTGGCTGTCAGAGTAGTGTGAGGTAATAAGGCACTGAGGGGTAGCTAGTGATCAGGAGCTGATGCTGTCCACCATGAGTTGTAATCTCTGCCATCAACTGTTGTTCTCCAGCTACAAAATATGACTCAAAAATGGCTGGGACATGAGCAAGCTATATAGAGTCAGTCTGATGGGTGAAAGCACAGGATCTACAATGCTGGATGATGAGACTTTGAAGAGTTAAATACATAAAGCAGCATTTTGCAGTCTCCAACTACATTTCATTTGCAAGCATTTCATCATCCATTTGCTATGCATGCAGAATAAATGTTCTTAGGAGTCAGATGCTGATTCAAGATGTTTTTAACCAATCCATTGGTGCTTGTAAATTGAAGATTGGCATCTCAATGATGCTTAAGATGGTAATTGTGATGCTGCTGCTCCTTTAACAAGGTTACTTCCAGTGATAGGCGAAAGCAAGGTTTAGTGGACCTTATCAAGTCGAAAGGAAATCGAGTGAGGTGAACTATTTGATATGGACTTCAGACAGAAAGAAATCTCAGAGTGTGTATGTGAATATGTTCAAAAGGTATTTTGACAAGGAAGGAAAGCCAAAGTGTTATTGGTTACAACACAGAGAGGAGAACCAAGTTCACAGGAATCTGAATTGAACATTCTTCAAATTAAATTAGACAATGAGGAAGTTGTCAAAAATTAGGAGAAATTATTGAGTTATCTTCCAGAGGAAAATGGAAATGATCTGAAAGAGTTGTTGCTATCACATAGGGAGATATGTGGAAATAAGCTGGCAATTACTAACCTAATTATGCCTGATGTAGATATAGGAGACGCTGTTCCAATTAAGCAACATCCTTATAGGCATAACCCTCTAAAGATGGCACAGGTTCAGAAGGAAATTGAACGCATGCTCCAAAACAACACAATTGAAGCGAGTTACAGTGACTGGAGCTCACCACTGTAATGGTGCCAAAGCCAGATGATACCCAGCGGTTATGTGTGGACTATCGCAAAGTGCAACATCCTTATAGGCATAACCCTCTAAAGATGGGTTCAGAAGGAAATTGAACGCATGCTCCAAAACAACATAATTGAAGCGAGTTACAGTGACTGGAGCTCACCACTGTAATGGTGCCAAAGCCAGATGATACCCAGCGGTTATGTGTGGACTATCGCAAAGTCAATGCTATTACAAAAACTGATGCATATCCAATTTCGTGTTTGGAAAACTGTGTTGAAAAGGTGGGACAAGCAACTTATATTTCTAAGTTGGACTTGCTCAGAAGCTACTGGCAGGTACCTTTGTCTGAAAGAGCAAAGACAATTTCGGCTTTCGTAACTCCGTATGGACTGTATCAGTTTAAAGTCATGCCATTTGGTATGAAAAATGCGCCAGCCACATTTCAGAGATTAACCAATAAGATCATTGCCAGATTACCCAATTGTATAATTTATATCGATGACCTTGTGATTTTTAATCCCACATGGAAGGAACATTTACAACATTTATCAGACTTGTTCGATCAACTTCAGGAGACAGGCTTGGTGAGAAACCTGGCTAAAAGTAAATTTGCCAAAGCCCAAGTCACCTTCCTGGGTCATGTTATTGGATATGGACAAATGGCCCATAGGATGCAAAAACAAAGGTAATTAGGGAGCTTCCCATACCATTGACAAAAAGAGCAGTACTATGGTTCCTGGGATTGAGTGGAATTTATCGAAAATTCGTACCAAATTTTAGCAGTGTGGTTTCTCCACTCACTGAATTACTAAAGAAAGGCAAGAAGCTTCAGTGGACAGCAGACTGTCAGAAGACATTTGACAACCTGAAAGCTGTGTTAACCACTGCCCCAGTATCAGCCACATCTCATTATGCAAAATGATTCAAGGTGGCTATCGCGAGTGATGTGGTTGTCAGTGCTGTGCTCTTACAGGAAGACGATGAGAAGATAGAAAGACCTATGGGTATTTCACCAGGAAACTGAACATTTATCAGCAGAAATATTCAACAGTTGAGAAGGAGACTGTTGGCGTTACAACATTTCAATGTTATCAGTATATATCTGAGACAATCATAGACACTGGTCATAGCCCATTGAAGTTTGTGGAGAAATTTAAGGACAAGAATGCCAGACTGTTTAGATGGAGGTTGTGGTTACAGCCATTCAATTTGGAAATTGTGCAGGTGGCTGGACGAGAGACCGTGATTGCCAACGCATTGTCGAGGCTTGAATGAGAAACAGAGGTGTTCGGTGGCAGGAGTAAAACAGAGTGAAACAGAATATAGTTGTGCAGGTTTGTGTGATTGTTGTCAATGTAATGTATCAGGGTGTTGTAGTGTACTACCAATTTAAGATTAAGAGGTTTTAAAGTGAAGCCATCTTTGGATATTGATGGTTTTGTTTGAAGGGGGAGGTGTGACGATGCTGCTACTTTAATAATGTTATGTTGTACTTACTTCTTTTCAGAAGGGTCATAAATGCAGAGTTACTGCAAGGCCTGGTTTGGAAGGGTTTTAGGGCCAGTTTGATTATCGCTATCGCAGATACTGCCTCAGACAAAAGGCTTTCAAGTTTAAAACAAACCAATGAAGGGGAATGGTCAGTTCTCCCAGTTCAGTTTTTCTCTGGTTTGGTTTGGGTTTTAGCAGTCTGGCTGTTCACTGAAAGCAGTCAGTCAGTTTGAGGCTGCTGGTCCAAAGAACAACTACATGGAAGAAGGTGTTCCATGCTGAATCCCTCTGCCATCTCTCTCTCTCTTGTAAGACCCTGTGTTTGATTTTACCTTTTTTTGCCAAGGCATATTTATGGGGCTTTTTGCAGGAATTTGGAACAGCATCGTTAAGTTGGGATAGTCTGTTGAGTTTTTGGATAGATTAAGTAATTTGATATTCTGTTTTTGTTTGTTTGTATTTCATTCGGTAATCTTGCAAATAAATTTTGTTTTGTTTAAAACTAAGCGGTTGGGCCAGCTACATCACTTTGGAATATTCACTCCACACCTGTTTAAAACAACTAGTAAAGTTAGTGTCCAGGCAACTTTCTTGAAATGTTCTTACGGGGTCTTGCCTGGTCTGGAACACAATAGCAAATTAAAAAGAGGCCAATGCTGGTAAAATGTGAGCCATTATTTATACAGCTTCCAAGAGTGCTGTGAAGTGTACAGACCTCGTTATCTGTCATGTAAGCTGCATTGAATGGTCTGTATTGAATGATTGATGTGGGTCTGTTTGGCCCAGATTTTGCAATTACACTTAAAATGGGTTTGATGAATGGTCATCTTCTTTAAAATTCCACTTTACCTGTTAGAGACTTTTCTGGCCACATTTCTGACTTTGGCCTGTCCTGAATGCATCTATCTGTGAAAACTGGTGAGAAACCAACTCAGCGCAGGGTTAGAAGATTCCAAAGGTATTTTGACAGCAAGGGAGCAAATGTAAATGTGTAAGGTAAGTGAGAGGGTATTGTTCCAGGTTGGTGAGGGATAGGATGCCAGGGGGGTGAGATGTTGATGTGGTCATGGATGAGGGTTTAGAGGGTTTAGTGGATTGGTGGTTGAGGTGCCAGGTAATTGAGGGGTTAGTATGCCATGTGGATGATGAGATACGGTGCCAGATTAATAGATTAGTGCTCAGGGTGAATTAGGAAGGATTCGGTAGGAAGTGAATGGTAATGTAGAATGTGGAGGGCACTGTAGGGTAGTGGAGGGAGGGTTGGTGTATGGGTGTGGATGGTGCTGTAGTGTAGGGCCAGGTGGTGTAGGGTTGTGGAAGGTTGGGATTGAGTCCCAGAGTCTTGTGCTGAGGAGAATCACGACTTTGGGCCTGGAGCTGTTAATTTCTCATGGCTGTATATGACTGTGTGAATGGTGAGTCAGGGGTTTGGCTCAATAGTTACTCAGGAACAACAGCAGCGCGTTAAATTTCTCACATTTCCTAAGTAAATATTCAGCTTAACTGGGTTGGAACCTTTGAGAGACTTTTAACTTTACACTCTGGCTTTAAGGAGCTAAAGAGAAAAAAAATGCCCATCAGAAAATTAAATTTTCCAGGTCATTCCCATGGACTGATACACTGGGACTGCTGCACTGTGACTCCCCTATGATCCTGATGTGCTACTTCACTCTGTGCTGCAGAAACAATGACCTTACCATCAGAGATTCCAGCCCAGCAATAATATCTTCTCAGATGCTCAATGGCCTTTGACCATAGTAATGGAAACTCTCTTCAAAGAACTCAACAATGGGCAATATCACATGATCAACTTCTCTGCATTTTTGCAGAGCTTTAGTAGCATAGTTCTGACCTCTAGTTATCAATTGATTGTTGATTGTTACGTGTATAACCACAGGAGATGGGCAAGATCCTCAAGAATGATGATATCGTGAGGACAGTCCATATCACAGTAGAGGAGGTGTTGGAGATATTAGAGTGTGTGAAGGTTGATAAATCTGGCCCTGACCTGAAGAACACAGCAAGAGATGAGAGAAAACATTGCCATGGCCTTGGCTGATATATTTCCATCATCATTAGCTATGGGTGAGGTCTCAGAAAACTGGAGGGAAGCAAATGTTGTGCCATTATTCAAGAAGAAAAAGCTGGGAACTACAGACTAGTAAGCCTAACATCTGTGGTAGATAAGTTACTTGAGAAAATTCTGAGAGATAAGATATATATGCATTTGAAAAGATAGAATTTGATTGGGAGTAGTCAGCATGGCTTTCTGCAGTGGAGATCATGCCTCACAAATTTGTTAGAAGTGGCCAGAAAAATTGATGAGGGCAGGGTGGTAGACATAGTCTTTATGGATGTTGCCAGGACTCAAGGATCTGATTTATAAGGAGAGGTTAGACAAGCTAGGACATTTTTCTTTAGAGTGTAGGAGACTGAGGGGGGATCTTATAGAAGTGTATAAGATCATAAGAGGCATGGATAGGGTGAATGCACTCAGTCTTTTTCCCTGGGTTGGGGAATCGAGGAAACAGAGGGTATCAGTTTAAGGTTGGAGGGGAAAGAATAAAAGGGAACCTGAGGGGCAACTTCTTCACACAGAGAGTGGTACGCATATGGAATGAGCTGCGGGTACATTAACAGCATTTAAAAGGCATTGGGACAAATACATCGATAGGAAAGGTTTAGAAGGATATGGGCCAAGTGCAGGGAAATGGGGTTGGCGTGGATGGACATTTTGGTCGGCATGGACCAGTTTGGGCCAAAGGGCCTATCTCCCTGCTGTGACTCTATGACTCTAGGACTCTGTAGCATCTATACCATCAGTAACAGGAAGCAGGGTGTAACTGACCCTTTCTGAGGGTGTAGAGTCATGAAATCTTAGAGATGTACAATATGGAACAGACCTTTTGGTCCAACTCGTCCATGCTGACCAGATATCCTAAATTAATCTAATCCCATTTCCCAGCACTTGGCCCATATCCTTCCAAACCTTTCCTATTAGTATACCCATCCAGATGCTTTATAAATGCTGTAATTATCGCAGCCTCCACCACTTCCTCTGGCAGCTCATTCCATGCACACACCACCCCCTGCGTGAAAAAGTTGCCCCTTAGGTCTCTTTTATATCTTTCCCCTCTCACCCTAAACCTATGCCCTCTGGTTCTAGACTCCCTCACCCCAGAAAAAATACTTTCTCTATTTATCCTTTCTGTGCCCCTCATGATTTTATAAACCTTTATAAGGTTACCCCTCAACCTTTAAAGCTCCAGGGAAAACAGCCCCAGCCTATTCAGCCTCTCCCTATAGCTCAAATCCTCCACCTCTGGTTCTAGACTCCCCCACCCCAGGAAAAATACTTTCTCTATTTATCCTTTTTGTGCCCCTCATGATTTTATAAACCTTTATAAGGTTACCCCTCAACCTTTAAAGCTCCAGGGAAAACAGCCCCGGCCTATTCAGCCTCTCCCTATAGCTCAAATCCTCCAACCATAAGACCATAAGACATAGGAGCGGAAGTAAGGCCATTCAGCCCATCGAGTCCACTCCGCCATTCAATCATGGCTGATGGGCATTTCAACTCCACTTACCCGCATTCTCCCCGTAGCCCTTAATTCCTTGTGACATCAAGAATTTATCAATCTCTGCCTTGAAGACATTTAGCGTCCCAACCTCCACTGCA
>NC_057736.1:46996664-47033265 GCF_004010195.1 Chiloscyllium plagiosum | reverse complement strand
TGGTGCCTAACCAGAGCTTTATAAAGTCTCCGTAGCACAACAGTGCTTTTATATTCCAACCCCTTTGAGATAATTGACAACATTGCATTCGCTTTCTTAATCACGGGCTCAACCTGCATGTTTACCTTTAGAGAATCCTCAACTAGCACTCCCAGATCCCTCTGTACTTTGGCTTTATGAATTTTCTCACCGTTTAGAAAGTAACCCATGCTTGTATTCTTTTTCCCAAAGTGCAAGACCTCGCATTTGCTCACATTGAATTCCATCAGCCATTTCCTGGACCACTCTCCCAAACTGTCTAGATCCTTCTGGAGCCTCCCCACTTCCTCAGTACTACCTGCCGGTCCACCTAACTTTGTATCATCAGTAAACTTCGCTAGAATGCCCCCAGTCCCTTCATCCAGTTCATTAATATATAATGTGAACAGCTGTGGGCCCAACACTGAACCCTGCGGGACACCACTTTTCGGCTGCAATTCCGAAAAAGAACTTTTTATCCCAACTCTCTGCCTCCTGTCAGACAGCCAATCCTCTATCCATACCAGTAGCTCACCTCGAACACCATGGGCCCTCACCTTGCTCAGCAGCCTCCCATGTGGCACCTTATCAAAGGCCTTTTGGAAGTCTAGGTAGACCACATCCACTGGGTTTCCCCGGTCTAACTTACTTGTCACCTCTTCTTCAAAGAACAACAGGTTTGTCAGGCACGACCTCCCCTTACTAAATCCATGTTGACTTGTTCTAATCCGACCCTGCTCTTCTTATGCACCTTTATGCGTTTTAAGATATCCAAAGCATCTTCCTATGTAATATGGACATTTTTCAAGATATCACCATATATTTTCTCATGTTCTATGTCTTCCATGTCCTTCTCCACAGTAAACACTGATGAAAAATACTTGTTTAATATCTCCCCCATTATCTGCGGCTCCACACAATGGCTGCCTTGCTGATATTTGAGGGGCCCTATTCTCTCCCTAGTTAGCCTTTTGTCCTTAATGTATTTATAAAAACTCTCTGGATTCTCCTTAACCCTTTTGCCAAAGCTATTCCATGTTCCTTTTTGCCCTCCTGATTTCCCTCTTAAATATACACCTACTGCCTTTATACTCTTCTAATGATTCACTCGATCTCTATTGTCTATACCTAATGTTTCAGGCATAACCCCTTCATCAGGAATGAAGGGCTTATGCCTGAAACATTGATTCTCCTGCTCCGCGGATGTTGCCTGACCAGCTGTGCTTTTCCAGCACCACACTCTTCCACTCTGATCTCCAGCATCTGCAGTCCTCACTTTCTCGCTGACCACACACCTGACATAAGCTTCTTTGTTTTTCCTAATCAAAATCTCATTTCCTCTAGTCATCCAACATTCCCTATACCTACCAGCCTTTCCTTTCACCCTAACAGAAATATCCTGTCTCTGGATTCTCGTTATCTCATTTTTGAAGACTTTCCATTTTCCAGCCGTCCCTTTACCTGCAAACATCCACTCCCAGTCAACTTTTGAAAGTCCTTGCCTAATACTGTCAAAATTGGCCTTCCTCCAATTTAGAACTTTAACTTTTAGATCTGGTCAATCATTTCCCATCACTATTTTAAAACTAATAGAATTACGGTCGCAGGTCCCAACGTGCTCCCCCACTAACAACTCAGTTACCTGCCCTGCCTTAGTTCCCAAGAGTAGGTCAAGATTTAGATTAGATTACTTACAGTGTGGAAATAGGCCCTTTGGCACAACAATTCCACACCGACCCCCCGAAGAGCAACTCACCCAGACCTATTCCCCTACATTTAGGTAAGGGGTAAATGTAGGGGTATGGGTGGGTTGCGCTTCGGCGGGGCGGTGTGGACTTGTTGGGCCGAAGGGCCTGTTTCCACACTGTAAGTAATCTAATCTGTAAGTAATCTAATCTAAACCTAACAATACGGGCAATTTAACATGGCCAATTCACCTAACCTGCACATCTTTGGACTGTGGGAGGAAACCAGAGCACCTGGAGGAAACCCATGCAGACACGGGGGGAATGTGCAAACTCTACACAGACAGTTGCCCGAGGTGGGAATTGAACTCGGGTCTCTGGCGCTGTGAGGCAGCAGTGCTAACCACGTACCACCGTGCACCTTCTCTAGTAGGTACATTCACATACTGAATCAGAAATTTTTGTCTACATACTTCACTAATTCCTCTCCATCTAAACTCTTAAAAATCCCAGTCTATGTTTAGAAAGTTAAAATCTCCTACCAGTTCCACTCTATTATTCTTACAGATAACTGAGTTCTCCTAACAAATTTGTTTCTCAATTTCCTGCAATTGGGGGGGTCTATAATACAATCCCAATAAGGTGATTATCCATTTCTTCTTTCTTAGTTCTACACAAATAAATTCCCTGGATATATTTCCAAGAATATCCTCCCTAAGTACAGCTGTAATGCTATCCCTTATCAAAAACGCCATTCCCCCTCCTGTCTTGTCTCCCTGTCTATCCTTCCTACAGCATTTGTATCCTGGAACATTAAGCTGCCAGTCCTGCCCATCCCTGAGCCACTTAACAGTAATTGCTATGATTTCACAGTCCCTCATACCTAATCATGCCCAGAATTCATCTGCCTTCCCTGTTAGGCCTCTTGCATTGAAATAAATGCAGTTTCATTATCAGTCCTACCTCGTTCCCTGTTTTGTTCCTGCCTGCCCTGACTGTTTGACTAGCTTCTTTCCCAACTGTACCAGTCTCAGACTAATCTCTTTCTGCACTATCTCCCTGTGTCCCACTCCCACCTTGCTAATTTAAATCCTCCTGAACAGCTCTAGCAAATCTCCCTGCCAGGATAATAGTCCCTTCCAATTCAGGTGTAATCCGTCCTTCTTATATAGGTCTCTTTTACCCCAGAAGAGATTCCAATGATCCAGAAATGTGAAGCCTTCTCCCCTGCACCACCTCCTCAGCCATGCATTCATCTGCTCTATCCTCCTATTCCTGCCCTCACTAGTTCATAGCACCAGGAGTAATCCAGATATTACTACCCTTGAGGACCTCCTTTTTAAGTTCCTGCCTAACTCTCTATATTCTCCCTTCAGAATCTCACCATTTCCCTTCCTATTTCATTAGTTCCAACGTGTACAATGACCTCCTGCAGGGCCCTCTCCCCTTTGAGAATATTCTGCACCATCTCTGAGATATCCTTGATCCTGGAATCAGGGAAGCAACACACCATTCTGATTTCTCGCTGTCGCCCACAGATGCATCTGTCTGTGCCTCTGACTAGAGCGTCCCCTATCACAATTGCTCATTTGGAACCCAATGTACCCCTCATTAATTAGAGCCAGTGTTGATACCAGAAACTTGGCTGTTCATGCTACACTCTTTCAGAATGTAGACCCCATCGAGTTAGACCCCATTTACCAGCCCCAGGGAAAAAGAACAGGAAATGACATAACCTCAGGAAATGACATCACCAACCCAAAGAAACCCAAACATATAAATAGAAAGCAGGAATTATCAGCAGTGCTTCACCCAGAGGCCCACTGAAGATGTTACCTAGTAGGGTGATGAAACGTCTGGAAATGAACCTTCCAGCTCAGTGAGCAAACCTACATCCAGAACCTCAATCTGAGCTACAAATCTTCTCAAAACTCACTATTCCCTGAGAGTCCATCACCCTCCACATTTTCCAAAACAGCATACTTGTTTGACATGGGGATAGCCGCAGAAGACTCCTGCACTACCTGCCTACCTCTCCTATCTTTCCTGGAGTTAACTTATCTCCCTGACTATATCTACAGCTTTTCTCCCTTCCAATAACTGCCATCTGCCACACCCCCTAGCTCCTGTAAACTCCTCATTGCCTCTAACTGCCGCTCCAACCAATCTGTGCAATCTGGTAGGATTCACAACCAAACACACTCCCTGTAGACATTATCATCAGTAACATGGAAACCCTCCCTTATCTCCCACATCCAACAGGAAGAGCACATCCCTCTACTAAAGGCCATCTTTGCACCGTAACAATCTACAGACCCAGAAAATAACACAATCCTACTGTTCTGAAAAAACACTGTTCCAGACTATCTTAAGTTAAAAATAAAACAACACCTGGTTATAGTCCAACAAGTTTATTTGTAAGCACTAGCTTCCAAAAGTACACCCCAGTCCAACACCAGCACCTCCAAAACCAGACTATCTTCATACCTATGTTTTATATAAGCTGGCTTTGAAACCTGTCTCTGAAAATATCCCACTCACTTGGCTCTAATATTGATGTAAATTGATAATTATGTTGATATATTATGATACATATGTAATCACATTGATATATTATATATATATTCAATATTTAATAAGGTATTGATTATATTTAATAATCATAGATGCAAAAATCTATTCCGTTCTCCTGCGTTGTGTGCATGTGTGAGAAGGGTTTGGAAGGTGTGAATAAGGAATACTCCTGCTCTAACTGTGAACTGAGTTTGTTGTGTGTCACTTTCACCATAACCAGAGTTTTAGGAAACACACTGCAGACTTTTCAAAACATTAATCACAGGGAGTAAAGGGCTGCGCTCTGTCTCATTTTCCTGTCTGTAGCAGAATTTTAAAATCAATTGGCCTCACATTAGCTTGTGTTAATTTGTGTCTCGCCCTCCCTCTGTGTGTACTCCTTTCTTTGAGGCTTTTGACTGTAACCACGAGAGTCCATTGTGTGTATCTGCATCAGGCTAAGGGAGAGTGCTTCCTCCTTCCTCTCCCAGCTTCATCGAGTTCATAACATAGCAGCTCCTTGTATGAACAACTGTGCCCTATTCAGACTATTCTTTCCAAAGTTCTTGTTTGAAGCTCAGATTTAAACCACTGTGAAGTATATTGAGGTTGCTGGGAGTTGGATATGCTGACATTGGTTAAACACTACTCTGCGGACTGGTGCTGAGAGCTGCTTTCACACAGTCTAATATGAACTGACTGCCAGTACTGCATTGTATTTAAAATTAAAACGGTTTTAAAAATCATTTTCAGTCTCTGCTTTTCTGCTGCAATTCCCTTCATGACCAGTGATGTCACGGCTGAGTTTATAAAGATGCAGGATGCGGATACTGTTTATTGGAGCGAGGTTTCCATGGTAACACATCCTGCAAGGCAATTCACCATCTTTGTGTAAAAAGGAAGAAGCACTGTAGACCATTGGGAATATAATTATCCTGCCCAGTGCTATTGCTTCAGCACCAAGCCAGTGAACAACTGCACTACATTGGTCATGACCGACAAACAGATACGTCCTAAAGTTGCTGTGCATTGAGTTAGTTACACTGAGACCACAGTCAGGGACAGAAACCTCAGATCTGATGCTGCCCCTGAACCTGGTCTCTCCCTCAGATCCAATCCCAATCACTGTGAGCCCCTACAGCACTGGGAGCTGCTCACTACCCTGATGTACACACCTCCCTTTCCGAGCTCTGTTCCAAACACATCAGATGGCAGTGTCTATCCACCAGAAAGAGAACAAGAATCTAATCTGATCAGGCATCTCAGAGTTTTTCAATGAACCACACTGCATGTGCACAGTGTTAGCTTAACGTTGACTCACAGCAGTTCTTCACTAACTTCTAATTAATTTGTGCATTGGCTCACAGTGAAAAATGCATCAAAAATACAGAAAGCTCTTAAATCTCCCACAACTGTAACACAGCACTGGTGATTGTAATGCAACACTTTAGACATGTTCGAGATTAGTTAAGACAACACTACGCAGTGCAAAATAACACCGTACAGACTCTATGGGCTTTGTCAAAAAAATCATCATCAAATATCCCTCAATTCGAAGATGAGTTTAGTTCTATTATGGTATAGATTCTAGACCTATCAGACAGAGAGAGTTATGTGATATCATGACACTGATGTTCCAGTAAAAAAGTATCCACCTCACCTTCAGTCTGTGTGTAACAGAGATAGTACAGTCAGTCAAACAGCCAGCTATATGCATATAATGTAACATCAGTGCAATCTACAGCATTGACATCAGTGTAATGTACAAGAACTTCACTGTAGTGTCAGTGTAATGTCCACTGTAAAGTACAACATTAACATCAGTCCAATGTACAGCTGCAATATTGGTGTCATGTACAACATTAACATCAGTGTGATGTAAAGCAGTAACATTTGTGTAGTGTACAGTAACATTTGTATAGTGTACAGTAACATCAGTGTAGTGTACAGTAACATCGGTTAATGACAACAATAACACCAGTATAAAGTACAGGAACATGGATATAATGTACAGCATTAACATCAGTGCAATATAATGTAATATCACTGTAATGTACAGCAATATCAGTGTAATATACCACAGTAACATCCGTATAATGTATAGACACATCAATATAATGTACTGTGTTAACATCAGTGCAATATAAAATAATATCACTGTAATATGCAGGAACATCAGTGTAATATACCACAGTAACATCAGTGTAATGTCCAGTGACATCAGTGTAATGTTCAGAAGTAACTTCAGTGTAATATATCACCATATCATCAGTGCAACGTACAGCTATAAAATCAATCAAATGTAGACAAACATCAGTATAATGTATAGGAATATCTGTGTAATATAAAGGAACATTAGTTTAACGTATAACAATAGCATCAGTGATAAGTAGAGGAATATCAATGTAATGTTCATTATTAAAATCAGTGTAACGTACTGTAACATCAATATAATGGATAACATTAAAACACTTTAATATACAATAACATCAGTGTAATGTACAGCTATATGATCAGTGTATTCTGCAGTAACATCAGTGTAATGTACAGAAAACAAAAATATAATGCTCAGGAACATCAGTGTAATGTACAGCAGTAACTTCAGTATAATGTACTATGACATCAATATAATACTTAAGAACATCAGAATTAAGCACATAATTAACATCTGTGTAATGTTCAATAACATCAGTATAATGTACTGAAACATCCATGTAATGCACATTGTAAACATCAGTGCAATATACATGATCATACGTATGATGTACATCATTAACACCACTACAATCTAAAGCAAAATCAGTGTACTGTACAACATTGCCAGCAGTGCAAGATAAGGAACATTATTGCAATGTACAGCAATAACATCTGTGCAGTCTACAGTAACATTAGTGTGAAGTACAGTGCACATCACTGATGTGTACATTAACATCTATGCAACATACAGTTGTAACATCACTGATGTGTACATTAACACCTATGCAATGTACAGTTGTAACAGCAGTTAAATGTATAGTCACACGAATGTAATGTATAACATTAACATCAGTGTGATGTGCAGCAGTACCATCAGTGTAACGTAGAGTAACATTTGTGTAATGTACAGCAATAATCAGTGTAATGTACGAGAACATCAAATAATGTACAACCTTAATATCAGTGTAATTTACAGCAGTAACAACAGAGTATTGTATATTTAGATCAGTGTGATGCACAGGAACATCTGTGTCTAGTACTGGACCAATACCACAGTAATGTACAATAAAATCAATGCAATATCAGTGTAATGTACAGCAGTAACATTAGAGTATTGTATATTTAGATCAGTACGACACACAGGAATATCTGTGTCTAGTACTGGACTAATACCACAATAATGTACAGTAACATCAATGCAATATACAGCAGTAATATCAGTGTGACACATTGATGTAACATCAGTGCAGTTCCCCACAGTAACAGTATTATGGACAGGAACATTAATGTACAGCATTATCATCAGTATAGTGTACAACAGTAACATTGGTGAAATGTAAAGTAACATCAGTGTGATGTACAGTAACATCACTAATGTATAGTAACATACAGCAAGCATGCAGTAACATAATGTACAACATTAAAAAACACTTCACATACAGTAACATCAGGGCAATGTATGCAATAAAATCAGTGATATGTACAAGAACAACAGTCTAATGTACGTTACATCGATGTAATGTACAACATGAACATCAGTGGAATATATGTAATGTCAGTGTAATGTACAGTAATAACATTCACTGTGCAATGGCAACATCAGTGTAATGTACAGTAATATCACTGAACTGTAGAGTAGAGAGTAGAGTAGTATAGCTTTTATTCACCATTTCTGCCAAATACAACTGATGCAGTAAAAACGACACAGTGTTCCTTCTGGACCAAGGGTGCGACATGGACAGCACAAACTATACAAATGTACAAGGCATAAAGTGCATGAGAAGTGCAAAACATGCAAGTTACTGTGTAGAAGAATGATTAATAATATATATTTTTCCAGCAACAATTTGAAATCGTGCAAAGAATTTCAGATGAGAAAGAGTCCGATTATACTGTGTTAAAGGGCCTGATGGCTTGAGGGACAAAACTGTTGCACAGTCTGGACATGAGAGACCGTATGCTCCAATATCTTCTGTCAGATGGCAGGAGGGAGAAGAGTTTGAGTGAGGGTTGTGTGGGGTCTTCCACAATGCTCTTAGCCTTTCAGATGCAGCGTGTGGTGTGAGTGGCTGTAATGGAGGGACGATCCTCTCAGCTGTCCTCACTATCCATTGTAGGGTCTTACAATGTACAGCTGCAAATTCAGCGAACCGTAGACAAACATTGGTATAATGTATATAAACATATGTGTAATCTGAAAGAACATCAGGTTTAAATACAGCAGTAACATCAGCAATTCATACAGGAATATTACAAATGTACAGGAATATCAATATGATGTATAACATTAAGATCAGTACAATGTACAGTAACATCAATAAAATGTACAACATTAAAACACTTTAACATACTTTGATTTGATTTTTTGAAGTCATGCGTATTTGAGCACAGTGAAAAGCTTTGTTTGTGAGCAGTACAGGCTGATCATAGTAAATAAGGATATACAGATCATAAGGTGCTTAGACAGAACGAGGCATACAGCTTACACTGCACAGGAGGTGTGCGAATTAAGGTTAACATTAACAAGATCAACATTAGGTGAAGTTAGAGAGTCCATTCATCAGTCTAATAATGACAGGGCAGAAGCTGTTCTTGAACTTATTGGTGTGTGTGTGTGTGTGTAAGTTTCTGTATTGTGTGTGTGTGTGTATGTTCAAGTTTCTGTATCTTCTGTCTGACAGAAGAGATTGGAGGAGAGATGGGAGGGGTCTTTGATGATGTTGGCAGCCTTTCTGCAGCAATGAGAATAGTAAATGGTGTCCATGGATGGAAGGTTGGCTTCCGTGGTGGTCAGGGCTGTGCACACAACCTTCTGTAGTTTCTTACAGTCCTGGACAGAGCAGTTGCCGCACCAGGCCGTTATGCACCTGAATAGTATGCTTTCTATGGTGCATCTGTGAAAGTTGATGAGGGTCCATACTGAATTGCCTAAACTGCCTGAGGAAGCAGAGGTGTCCTTATGCCTTCTTGACCGTCACATCTATGTGGGAGGTCCAGGATAGGTTGTCGGTTATTGTCACTCCTAGGAACGTGACGGTCTCATCCCTCTCCAACTCAGCGTCATTAATCTGAACTGGGGCATGTTCTACTCCTTTCTTTCTGAAGTCAGTGATCAGTTTTTTTGTTTTGGCGACATTGGGAGAGAAGTTGTTTTCATTACACTACAACACCGAACCCTCTACCTCCTTTCTGTATTCTGACTCTTCGTTGTATGATATCCGTCCTACCATGGTGGTGTTGTCAGCAAACTTGGAGATGGCATTTGTTCAGAATTTGGTCACACAGTGGTGGGTGCAGAGGGACTACAGTAGGGGGCTGAGATTGCATTCTTGGGGCAGGGATGGGGGAGCTCTAGTGTTGAGGGTTGTCATGGATGAAATGCAGTTGTCTATCTTTACTGATTGTGGTCAATGGGTCAGGAAGCTAAGGATCCAGTTGCAGAGGATAGAACCTCGGTCTTGGAGTTTTGAGATCAGTCTTGGGAGGGATTATGATGTTGAAGGCAGAGCTGTAATCAATGAGTAGGAGTCTGATGTAGATGTCCTTACTGTTCATCTGTTCCAGGTATGAGTGCAAGGCTACGGAAATGGCATCCGCTGTGGACCTGTGACATCAGTAGGCAAATTTCTGGGAATCGAGACAGGCTGGGAGGCTAGAGTTGATGTGGGCCATGACCACCCTCTTGAAGCACTTCATGATTATGGAGGTCAGAGCTGCTGGATGGTAGGCATTAATGCCTGTTGCATGTGCTTTCTCAAGTGCTAGGATGAGGGTGGTCTTCCAAAGAAGGTAGGGTCTTCAGCTTGTAGGAGGGAGAGGTTGAAGATGCATACAGTATGTACTGTATTACATACAGTATTATCAGTATAATGTACAGGAATATCAATGTAATTTACAGCTGTAAAATTAGTGCAATGTATATAATATATAGGAAAACCTGTGTAATGTAAATGAATATTAGTTTAATGCACAGCAGCAACACTAGTGATATGCACAGGGGTATGTGGGTAAAGGATAGTAACAGTTGATGTAATGTACACTAACATCACTGTAATATACAATAACATCAGAATAATGTACAGTAACATCAATGTAATGTACAGTAACATCAGTGTATTCCACAGCACGAACATCAGTGTAAAAGGTAAGAATATCAGTGTAGTGAACATGAACATCTGTGTGATGTACAGGATATAGTTTCTTGTGCAACATTAATGTCAGTGTTATGTACAGTACCATCAATGTATCTTACAATTTTAGTGAAATATACAGCAACAATGACAGTGTAATGTATGGGATCCTCAGCGAAACATACAGTATAATATACAACATTCAGATCAGGATAATGTACACGACATCACTGTAATAATCAGTGACATCAGAGTACAGTACACAAGTAACATAACTATAATGTACAACAACATGTGTCTTGAACAGGAAAGTCAATATAAAGTGCAGCAGTAACATCAGTGTTGTGTTTAGTAACAACCTTCTAGTTTACAGCAAAAACATTGGTATAATAGACTGGGACTTCACTAATGTACAGAAACATCAATGCAATGAACAGCATGAGCAATAATGTAATATACAGCAACATCAGCATAATGTACAGAAACATCAACATAATATACAGTAACATCACTGTAATATACAATAACATCAGCATAATGTACAGGAACATATGTAATGTGCACAAACATCATTATAATGTACTGTGGTAACTGCATTGGTGTGTATAGTAACAACAGCCTTAATTACAGCAAAAACATTAGTAGAATAGACTGGGACTTCACTAATGTGCAGAATGCATCAGTTCAATGAACAGCATTAATGTTCATGTAAATATACAGTAGTATCAGCATAATGTACAGAAACATCAATGTAATACACACCAGTAACATCAGTGTAATGTACATCAGTAACCTCAGAGTAATGTACTGAATATCAGTATAATATACTGGAACTTCACTAATGTACAGGAATATAATTGTAATAAACAACATTAACATCAGTATAACAGAGTAACATCACTGCACTATACAGTAATATCATCATAATATATAATGACATCAGTGTAATGTAGTAGTAACTTCTATCTAGTGTATAGTAACAACAGTGTAAGGTATAGCAATAACATCAGTATAATGCACTGGAATTTCACCAATGTACAGAAATAACAGCGTAAAGAACAGCAATAACATTGTAATGTACAATAACCTCAGTGTTACAGTAACACTGTATATACTGAAACATTAGACTACAGTAACACCTGTGTAATGCACATCAGCAATATCAATGTAATGTACAGTAACATCAAAGCAAGGGATATTATTAACATCAGTGTGATGAACAGTGTAACATACAGGAACATCAGTGAAATGCACAGCCGTATCATCAGTATAATGTACAGCAGTGTAATATACAATATTAGCATTTGTATAATATAAAGTAACATCAGTCAAATGTATATGAACATCAAAATGGCATATAGTAATATCAGTTTAATATACAGTAATATCAGTGTACAGCATTAGCATCAGTGTACTGAACATGAACATATGTATAATGTATTGGAGTAAATCAATGTAATGCATATAATATCAGTCTTATGTACAGTAATATCAGTGTGATGTATGGCAGTAACATTAGCACAACGTACTGGAATATCTGTGTAATGTACAGCATTAACATTAACGTAATGTAGGAACATCAGAATAACATATGACATTAACATCTGGGTGATGTACAGGGATATCAATCTAATGTCCAACACTAACAGCTGTGTAATGTATGTAATATCCATAATGTACAGGAACATTAATGCAATGTACAACAACATTTGTGTAATGTCCAGAAGTAAATCAGTGTAATGTACAGCAACAATGTCAGTGTAATGTACAGGATCATTAGGACAATGAACAGGAATATCATAGTAAGTTACAGCAATAACTTCAGTGTTGTGGATAGTAACAGCATTCTAACATACAGCAAAAACATCAGCAAAATAGACTGCAACTTCACTAATGTACAGGAACCCTAGTGCAATGAACAGCATTAACATTAGGTCTCTTGGCTGCGCTGCCTGGTGGTCTCTCAATGGCCCAGATTGGCGATCTCTTAGTGGCCTGGCGTGGACTTCCGACCTTGAGATGATTGTAAACTTTTCACTGCACTCATTTGAGTACATGACAAAAAACCTAATTCAAATCAATTCTATATACCAACACTACTGTAATATACAGCAACATTAGCACAGTGTACACTGACATCGGTGTAATATGTCAGTAACACAATCTACAGAATTGACAACAGTCTAATAGATGGGAAAATCAGTATAATGTACAAAAATCATCTGTATGATGTACAGGAAATACAATTTTATGTGTAACATAAAACTCAATGTAATTTACAGGAAAATCAATGTCATATACAGCAGTAACATCAATTTATTACAAAAATTAACACAAGCATAATGTACAGTAACAGCACTATAGTCAACAGTAACATCAGTCTAATGGTACAACTGTAACCTTAGTATATTATACAGAAATATCAGTATAATGTACTGCATTAACATCAGTGTAATGTACAGCAGAAACATCAACGTAATATACAGTGCTATGGACCAGACTGGACCCCTTCAAAATAAAGAGGAAGATAGTCTCGACTCTAACCTTTTCTTATTTTAAATGTAAGTGTCAGGTGCTGTGTTCCAGGTACAATTTGATTAAACATACCATATTTGCAGCAAAACACACTTTATTCATACAATCTTGTTGAAATACAATGAAGAACAAATAAAGAAGAGTTGGCTTAGCTGTAACTCTATTGGAAATGCTTAACAAGATAATATATAGTAACTATTACTAAGTAACTGTTCTAATATAGTAACGTCCCATAAACATACCCTTGACAAAAGGCAAATTCAGAAAACAGATTGTCTCACAAGCAACTCCAGCAACCCAGGAGGAAAAACATGAAGCGAACTCTGACAGAGTGTAGCAGGGAGAGATGTACTGCAGCAACAGGCCTAGCAACAGCTGCTATTCAAGAAAAACTAAGAAACTAAAAATCCTGGTTCTGTTAATCTTGACCACATCCATTCTGGCTGCTCCTATTATTCAAACCTTAAACCAATCCCAAGGCCTCACAAGCTGCTTACTTTATTGCCTTTCAAAATGGTTAGCTCTGCACCGCTGTCTTAAAACCTCTCAAAAAATGGACATAATATTGTCACAATTGTACCATTAGTGTAATGCACAAAGACGTGAGTGTATTGTACAAGATCACCTGCATAGTATAAGACAGTAACCATTGTGTTGTATATAGCAGCAACACTGTAATATAGAGCAAAAACATCAGTATAATAGATCAGGACTTCACTAAGGTACAAGAACATCAGTGCATGGAACAGCATTATCATCAGTATAATGTATACTAACATAACTGAAATGTACAGTAACAACAGCTTAATGTATAGTGACATCAGTGTAATGCACACCAGTAAAATCAATGTAATATAAAGGAACATCAGTGTAATGTACGGAATGCAATTTCATGCACAACATTGACATCAGTGTAATATATACATAGTGTGACGTATAGCAGTAACATCAGTGTAGTGTACAACATTAACGTCTGTGTAACATACATCAATATAATGTACAGTATTATCAGCGTAATGTACAGTGTTAACATGTGTAATAGTAAGTAATGTTACTACAATGTACAGTAATATCAGTGTAATATACAGTAATGTGAGGGTAATGAACATTAGTCTCAGTGTAATATACAGTAACATCAGTATTATGTACACCAGCAAAATTAGTGTAATGTAACATGTCTAATGTGCAGGAACATCATTGTAATGCAGAGTAATATTAGTGCAATATTTATTATTAACATATTGTAATATGTAGAAACCTTTGTGTGACATCCATCATTATCATCAGTCAGGAACATCAAGTGTAATGTACAGAAGGATCATCGGTGTTGTGTGTAGTAACAACAGTGTTTTGTACTGCAATAACAGATCTATAATATCAAGGAACTTCACTAAAGTATAGAAACATGAACAGCAATGACAGCTGTGTAATATACAATAAAATCAGTATAATATGTGATAATATCATGTAATGCACAGGAACATCTCTGCAAAGGACAACATTAACATCAGTGTAATAACAGTAACATTAGTTTAATCTACAGCATTAACATCAGTGTAATATACAGGAGCATCAGTGAAATGTAAATGAATATCTGTGCAGTTTATAGAAACATCAGTTTAATGTGCATCATCAATGCCAATGTAAAATAGACATGATTCGGACATGATCGAGCCCTCCACAATCACCTGATGAAGGAGCGTCGCTCCGAAAGCTAGTGTGCTTCCAATTAAACCTGTTGGACTATAACCTGGTGATTTTTAACAATGTAAAATACAGGAACATGAGTGTTATGTACAGCATTAATATCTGTGCAATATACAGTAACATCAATATGATGCACAATAACATTAGTGTAGTGTATAATAGTAACCTTAGTGTAACATACAAGAATGTTAGTATAAGTTATAAATCACACAACTCCACATCAAGTATAAAGTATAGTATAAACAGTAGCATTATATATAGAGGATCAGCATTGTCGTGTACAGCAACATCAGCGTAATATACAACAACAATGTCAGTGTGTTGTACAGAATCATCAGTGTTATCTAAGGCTTTAGCATCAGTATAGTGTAGAGGAACATTAGTGTAATATACTGCAGTAACATTAGTATACTGTATCAGAACTTCACTATTGTACAGGGAGATCAGCATAATGACCTACATTAACATTTCTGTAATTATTCAGTAACATGTGCAATGTAGAGTAATATCAGTGTAATGAACAGTAGTATCAGTATAATCTACAATATTAACATCAATGTAAAGTATAGAAAATCTGTGTAACTTACATCCTTAACACCAGTGTGATATACAGGAACATCAGTCCAATGTGTAACATTAACATCAGTGTAGTTAGGGTAAAGTGGGTATCAGGGTAAAGTGCAGCAGTAACATCAATGTAATGTACAGAAGTAACTTCAGTGAAATATACAGCAATAATGTCAATGTGATGTACAAAAAAATCAGTGCAATATAAAGAATTCAAATCAGTCTAATGTACAGTAACATGTGCAATGTACAGGGATATCAATATAACGTACTGTAACATCACTGTAAAGTACAACATTAACATTAGTGTGATGTACAGTAACATCAGTCTCAGACTTGCTTCAGTACTCCAGCAAAGCTTAGAGAAAGCTGGAACAACAGTATTTCATTTTCCACTTAGGGAACCTGTAGCCTTCAGGACTCAGTATCAAGTTCAATAACTTTAGGACCTGAGCACCTTCTTCCATATTCTTTCTCCACACACCAGGCCTTGTCATCACATGGGCAACTTTCACAACAGCCAACTCATTGTCAGCCACTAATGATTCCCATTAGCAGCTTTTCTTTCTGCCTAAGTTCACTGTTATGATGATGCTGTGGCTTTAAGAGGTTATTTTGTTCAGTTTTAAGACAGAGGTACAGAGTTGTCTAGTCGGAAAGCCAGTAAACAGTTTGCAAAGCCTTGGGTTACTTTTTGAATGTTGGAACAGTAGAAGTGGCCTGAGTGGATGGGCTTGAGTTCTCACAGAACTAGGATTTTTAGTTTTCTTAGCAATAGTTGTTGCTGTAGTCTCAGCAGAGTTGGAAAGCCACAGATCTCTCCCAGCTCTCTCTCTCTGTCTGAGTTTTCTCTGGATGCTTTTCTCCTGGGCTGAGGGAGTTGCATGTGAGACAATGCTGTTTGCTGAATTGCCTATAGTCAAGGGTGTGTTTAGGGGTGCTACTATTTTGAAACAGTTACTGTTTAGTAGTAAATATTCTATTATCCTAATAAGTTAGCAAGTTTTGAGAAGATTTGTAGCTCAGGTTAAGGTTCTGGATATAGGTTTTCTCACTGAACTGGAAGGTTCATTTTCAGACATTTTGTTACCATACTAGGTAACATCTTCAGTGAGCCTCCAGACAAAACATCTGAAAATGAACCTTCCAGCTCAGCGAGCAAACCTACATCCAGAATTCTGTTAAGTTTTCCAATTGAGTTAAGTTATTCCAAGTTTCTCTTTCTTTTGTTGTATTTTAACTAGAGTATTTGAATAAATTGTGATTTGCTTAATGTCATGTAATTTGAGTAAACAAATTACATCTGGAACACAGCACCTCACATGTACCAAACAATAAGAAAATTTTAGGGGCTAGGCTGCCTTATCTATATTTGAGGGGCTCTGGTCTGATCCATAACACTATTACCCATTCCTTTGTCTGCACCACTGTGTTTCTCTCTTTGGGCTCCATTTCCACTGATTGTTTACTCCTTTGCATTTCCCCCACCTCCAGGTTTCAGCGTTTATATCAATATTTTCCTAACTACAATCAGTTCAGAAAAAGGGTTACTGGGCCTGAAACATATAAGTCCATAAGACATAGAAGCAGAAATTAGGCCATTAAGTCCATTCTGCCATTCAATCATGGCTGATAAGTTTCTGAACCCCATTCTCCTGTTTTCTCCCCATTACCCTTAATCGCCTTAATACTTAAGAGCCTATCTATCTCACTGTTAAATATACTCATTGACCTGCTCTCCACAGTTTTCTGTGGCAGTGAATTCCACAGATTCACCATTCTCTGGCTCAAGAAGTTTCTCCTTATCTCCATTCTAAAAGGTATTCCCTTTACTCTAAGGCTGTGCCCTTAGGTCCTAGTCTCTTCCAAAATTCTACATTGTCTGGGCCATTCAGTATTCTGTATGTTTCAATTAGCTCCCCCTCATCCCTCTAAGCTCCACCAAGTGTAGATCTACAATCCTCAAAGCTTTTCATACCTGGGACAATTCTCATGGACCTCCTCTGAACATGCTCCAGGACCAGTACATCCTTCCTGAGATTTGGGGCCCAAAACTGTGCACCATACTCCAGATGTGGTCTGACCAAAGCCTTATAGTCTCAGAAGTACATCCCTGCTTTTATATTCAAGTACTCTCAAAATAAATGCCATTGTTGCATTTGCCTTCCTAACTACTGAGAATCCTAGACTAGAACTCCCAAGTCTCTTTGCATTTCAGACTTCTGAATTTTCTCCCTATTTAGGAAGTAGTCCATACCTCTATTCTTCCCAACAAAGTGCATGACTTCATACTTTCCCACTTTATACTCCATCTGCCACTTCTTGGCCCATTCTCCTAACCTGTCCAAATCCTCCTGCAACCTCCCTGCCTCCTCAATTCTACCTGTCCTTCTACCTATCTTTGTATCATCAGCAATAGTAGCCAGAATGCTCTCAGTTCCTTCATCTTGATCATTAACTGTATAAAATGAAAAGTTGTGGTCCCAACACAACTTTGCAGAACACCACCAGTCACCAGTTGCCATCCTGAGAAGGACCCTTCTATCCCCACTCTCTGCTTCCTACCAAATAGCCAAGCTTCTATCCATGCTAGCAGCTTGCCTCTGACACTATGGGCCCTTAGCTTACTCAGTAGCCTCCTGTGTAGCACCTGGTAAATGGCCTTCTTGAAGTCCAGGTAGATAACTTCCATTGGCACCCCTTGGTCTAACCTGCTCATTACTTCCTTAAAGAATTCTAGCAACTTTGTCAGGCATGACCTCCCCTTGATGAAACCATGCTGACTTTGCTGTATTTTACAATATACTTCCAAGTATTCAGAAATCTTATCCTTCACAATGGATTCCAGGATCTTACCCATGACCAAGGTTAGGCCAATCTGTCTGTAATTTTGCCTGACTCCCTTTTTGAACTGGTGTGTCACATTCCCAAGTTTCCATTCCTCTGGCAGCCTCCCTGATTCTAGCCATTCCTGAAAGATCACCACTAACGCCTCCACTATTTCTTCAGCTATCTCCCTTAGAACTCTGGGGTGTAGTTCATCTGGTCCAGGTGATTTATCCACCTTCAGGCCATTCAGTTTATCTAGCACCTTCTCTTTGGTGATGGCCACCATACTGAGCTCTGCCCCCTCACTCTCTTGAATTTTTGGGACATTGCCCATGTCTTCCACCATGAAGACTGATGCGAAGTAATTATTTAGTTCCACAGCCATTTCCTTGTTCCCCACTACTATCTCTCCAGCATCATTGTCTAATGGCCCAATGTCCGCTTTTGCCTCTCATTTGCCCTTTATATATCTAAAGGAACTCTTGCAGTTTTCCCGTATATTACTAGCTAGCTGACCCTCATATTTAACCTTCTCCTTCCTTATTTCTTTTTTTGTTGCCATCTGTTGGTCTTTATAAGCTTCCCAATCCTCTGGTTTCCCACTGTCTTCACCACATTATATACTTTCTCTTTTGCTTTTATCCTATCCCTGACTTCCCTGGTCAGCCACGGTTACCTCAGGCTGTCTGTACCATCCTTCTTTTTCCTCGGGATGAATCCCTGCCGTGTCTCTTCAGTTACTCTCAGAAACTCCTGCCATTGCTGTTCCACTGTCTTTCCTGCTGGGCTTCTCTCCCAGTCAATTCTACCCAGCTCCTCCATAGTGCTGCTGTAGTTGCCTTTATTCAGCTGTAATAGCATTACCTCTGCTTCTCCCTCTCAAATTGCAGAGTAAATTCAATCATATTATGATCACTGCCTCCAAAGGGTTCCTTCACCTTAGGTTCCCTTATCAAGTCTGCCTCATTGCACAACACTAACTCCAGTATTGCTTGTTCCCTACTGGGCTCCACCACAAGCTGCTCCAACATGCCACCTCATAGACATTCCACAAATTCTTTTTCTTGCAATCCCCCACCAACCTGATTTTCCCAATCCACCTGCATATTGAAATCTCCCATGATCACCGTAACTTTGCCTTTCCTGCACATCTTTTCTATCTCTTTAGTGTATCTTAACTTCAGAGTAGTCTACAGCATTAACATCACTGTAATCTACAGCATTAACATCACTTTAATCTACAGCATTAACTTCAGTGTAATGTACAGCATTAATATCACTGTAATTGACAGCATTAACTTCAGAGTAGTCTGCAGCATTAATATCACTAATCCACAGCATTAACTTCAGTGTAATGTACAGCATTAATATCACTGCAATCTACAGCATTAACTTCAGTGTAGTCTGCAGCAATAATATCACTAATCTACAGCATTAACTTCAGTGTAATGTACAGCATTAACTTCAGTGTAATGTACAGCTTTAATATCATTGTAATCTACAGCATTAATTTCAGTGTAATGTACAGCATTAACTTCAGTGTAATGTACAGCTTTAATATCATTGTAATCTACAGCATTAACTTCACTGTAATGTACAGCATTAACTTCAGTGTAATCTACAGCATTAACTTCAGAGTAGTCTACAGCATTAATATCATTGCAATCTACAGCATTAACTTCAGTGTAATGTACAGCATTAATATCACTGCAATCTACAGCATTAACTTTAGAGTAGTTATGGAAAATAAAGAGCATGAAAGTATGAGAAGGGTTAAAGCATGAAGACCACTGGCGATCTGTTACAAGGCGCCTGTGGAATGCTACACGTGTCAAAAGGTCACTGTGGCAGGATGGGATAAGAACAGAGGAATGCTCCTACACCTGAGCAGTCAGGTTGGAGCCGAAAGGTCACTATGGCCGGATAAGGTAACAACAATTTGTAAAGTCTGCCTCGTCTGCTAAATATCATCATGGCAGGTTGGGACAGGTCGTGACAATAAATATTTAGGATATGACATTAAATATCTAATTAATAGCAGAGTCCACCTGCTTGATACCCTTGACAATAAATATCTAATCAGTAGTTAGTAGAGTCAGCCGGCTTGACACCCTTGACAGTAAAATATCTAATCATGACATTAGAATAAGATGAAGTAGGGTCTGGGATGAAAGACCATTGTTGCAGAAGTGACAGTAAAATATCTAATCGTGACATTAGAATAATATTAAGTAGAATGTAAGAAAAACCATCGTGGCAGAAAGATAGAGATAATAGGAATTAACATCATTGGTTTATTGTATAGCTAGAGTGAGGTAATTCTGATTAACACAGTTGGACATGCTGATAAGCTAAAAACAAAGATTAAAAAAGGTATAAAGAGTCACAGACCCTGAGGTTCAGGGGCATTCAATAATTTGCTTTCTGAGTGTCACGGTTTTTTGTTTGCAAATAAAAGACCTACTCCTTGAAGAACTCTCCATGTCTCCTGGTGATTCTCTACACTTTCTCCATGACATAGTTTACAGCATTAATATCACTGTAATCTACAGCATTACCTTCAGCATAGTCTACTGCATTAGATTAGATTCCCTACAGTGTGGAAACAGGCCCTTCGGCCCACCAAGTCCACACCGACCCTCCGAAGAGTAACCCAACTAGACACATTTCCCTCTGACTAATGCACCTAACACTATGGGCAATTTAGCGTGATCAATTGACCTAACCTGCACATCTTTGGACTGTGGGAGGAAACTGGAGCACCCGGAGGAAACCCATGCAGACACGGAGAGAATGTACAAACTCCACACAGACAGTTGCCCGAGGCTAGAATCGAACCTGGGACCCTGGCACTGTGAGGCAGCAGTGCTAACCACTAAGCCACTGTGCCCCCAACCACCCACTGTAATATCACTGTAATCTCACTGTAATCTACAGCATTAACTGCGGAGTAGCCTACAGCAATAACACCAGCAATAACCAGAAATAAATGGAGAAATTCAGCAGGTCTGGCAGTTTCATTCTTTATGTTTTGAATGCACCCAGGATCAGCGATATCTCTGTGATGTACAACAGTCCTCACACAGTTGTTGTCTCTGCATTTTGAAGTCCATACTCAGTGCCATGTGCTGCTATATGCTTATTCTCAACCTTCCCGTCCACTCGTTGAGTGTTTACTATCCCTTCTGACCTTCTGCTCCTAGGTTCTGAATGGTTTGTATTCAGCAAAGATCTTCATTTTAGCCCTGTGCATCTGGATTCTTCAATGAATTTTGGCTGTGAAATAACGTTGAACTTTTCTTCCGTTGCCTATCCGTCCATGCCTGTTTTTGAACAGGAGTCCCCTCTCCATCCAACATATCCTTTCACCCATCTCCAACATTCTTCCTCCACTGGACATCTTCCTCTACCATTTTCCCTGCACTTGACTTGTCCATTGAGAACTGCTGGCATGACATTTGGTTTTCTGAATATTTCTGCCCTCTTCACCCATTCAAATCCATCTCCCTCTGACTGTGCTCAGATCCAATCCTGACTTTATCATCCAGCATCCAACAAAGCTGGTGCTGTTGTTGTCTGGAGGCCACATCTAACTATCTCCACCGAATCCTGGCCCTACCATTGAAAACCAGGCCATCGTGTCCATCACTGTCACCAACCTCATGGCATCTGGTGATCTCTCCAGCCCAACCCCCAACTACCTCCCAGCTCACAATCCCCCAACCCCATACAGCTTGCTTCTACATTCTGCCCAAAATCCACAAATATGACTGCTCCGCAATTGTTCTGAAACTTCACGGAGAAAGTGAAGAAGGGCCTGTGCCCGAAACGTCGAATCTCCTGTTCCCTGGATGCTGCCTGACCTGCTGTGCTGTTCCAGCAATAAAGTTTCAACTCAATTCTGAAACTTCACATCAGTTTCAGAATTTCCAGTTCACCGGCCACAGCTGCCTCCTCTACACATTGATTCCCCGTCAAGACGGTCTTGGGGCTGTCTGCTTCTATCTGGAACAAAGGCGTGAACCGTCCCCATTCACCACCACCTTCCTCCGCCTGGTCAAGCTTGTTCTCATTTTGAACAACTTCTCCACTAACTCTTACTCACTCTCTTCAGTTCAAAGAGGTGGCCATGGGTCCCATGTAGACCCTAGTTAAGCCTATCTTTTTGCGGGCTGCATGGAACAGTCTTTGCTCTGATCCTATTCTGGCCCCCACCCATAACTCTTCCTCCAGTATGTTGATGACATAATTTGTGCCTTTTTCTTCTCTCATCTGGAATTTGGAAAAGTTTATCAATTTCACTTCCAATTCCTACTTCACTGTCACCTTCAACTGATCCGTCTCTGATTCCTCCCTTCCCTTCCTCAACATCTGTGTCCATTTCTGGGGATAGGCTGGCCTCTAATATCCACTGCAAATCAACCAACACCAACAGTTAACTTGACAATACATCCTCACACCCTGCTTCCTATAAGACTCTATTCCATTTTCCCAGTTCTTCAGTCTCCATTGTATCTGTTCTGATGATGCCACCTTCTGCAGGAGGTTTCAGAAATGATCACATCTTTCCTCAACTGAGGTTACCTAGCTACAGTGGCGACAGAGCCCTCGCTTGTGCATGTCCAATCCATCTCCCACATTTCTGTGCTCACTCCTTTCCACAACAACAAGAAGGTCCCCGGTCCTCACTACCAGCCTTCACATCCAAAGGATTGTAAGCTGCCATCTCCAGTGGGATTCCACATGAGACATATATTCCCCATCCCTCCATTGCCAGACTCCCTCTGGGACACCGTGGTCCACTTCTCTTTCACTCCCAACACCTCCTCATGACACAATGCCTTGCAATTGCAGCATGTGCAACACTTTACTGCTTACTTCCTCCATCCTCACTATCCAAGGCCCTGGATATGCATTCCTGGTGGAGCAGCACTTTGCCTGCACTTCACTCAATATAGTGTACTGCATTTGCTGCTCAAAATGTAGTCTCCTCTACACTAGGGGAACAATGCATAGATTGGGTGACTGCTTTGCAAAGCACCCATGTTCTGTCTGCAAAACAGACCTTGAGCTTCCAGTTTCCTGCCACTTCAACATACCTCCCTGTTCCCTGGCCAAAATCTCTGACTCAGGTTTGCTGCAGGGAAACTCAGCGCAAGCTGGAAAAATAGCACCTAATTTTCCACTTGGGAACTGTGCAGCCTCAGAACTCAATATCAAGTTCAATAATTTTCGGACATGAACATCTTCTCCCATGTCTTTTCCCACCCCATACACACCAGGCCTTGTCATCACATGGACTGCTTTCAGCACAACCAACCTATTTTCACCCACTTAAGGGTCTTGCTGATCAGATTTTCATTCTCCCCGGCTCACCGTTATCTGTTCCTTTACCTGCCCAATTGCTGTTTTCGCTCTCTCTTGACTCCACCTCCGCCTATCATTTACTCTTACCCCTTCCCACACCCCACCTTTAGCAGTTTCTACTATCTTTTAGTAGTTTCAATCAATTCTGGAGAAGGGTGAACGGTTGAGAATCATTGAGTTTGTTTCTCTTTCCACAGAATTTTAGAAGTTGAGGATCTATTGTCAGAATGTCAGGTCATCTCACTGAAAGATTAACTCTGTTTCTGTCTCCACAGATGTTGCCAGACCTGCTGAGTTCACCAGCTATTTCTGTTTTTGTTTCATATTTGCAGCACCTGCAGTTCTTTGTTTGTTGTATGAGTAATATCACTGTAATGTCCAGTAACATCAGTATAATGTCCAGTAACATCAGTATAATGTCCAGTAACATCACTGTAATGTCCAGTAACATCAGTATAATGTCCAGTAACATCAATATAATGTCTAGTAACATCAGTATAATGTCCAGTAACATCAATATAATGTCTAGTAACATCAGTATAATGTCCAGTAACATCAATATAATGTCTAGTAACATCAGTATAATGTCCAGTAACATCAATATAATGTCTAGTAACATCAGTATAATGTCCAGTAACATCAATATAATGTCTAGTAACATCAGTATAATGTCCAGTAACATCAATATAATGTCTAGTAACATCAGTATAATGTCCAGTAACATCAATATAATGTCTAGTAACATCAGTATAATGTCCAGTAACATCAATATAATGTCTAGTAACATCAGTATAATGTCCAGTAACATCAATATAATGTCTAGTAACATCAGTATAATGTCCAGTAACATCAATATAATGTCTAGTAACATCAGTATAATGTCCAGTAACATCAATATAATGTCTAGTAACATCAGTATAATGTCCAGTAACATCAATATAATGTCTAGTAACATCAGTATAATGTCCAGTAACATCAATATAATGTCTAGTAACATCAGTATAATGTCCAGTAACATCAATATAATGTCTAGTAACATCAGTATAATGTCCAGTAACATCAATATAATGTCTAGTAACATCAGTATAATGTCCAGTAACATCAATATAATGTCTAGTAACATCAGTATAATGTCCAGTAACATCAATATAATGTCTAGTAACATCAGTATAATGTCCAGTAACATCAATATAATGTCTAGTAACATCAGTATAATGTCCAGTAACATCAATATAATGTCTAGTAACATCAGTATAATGTCCAGTAACATCAATATAATGTCTAGTAACATCAGTATAATGTCCAGTAACATCAATATAATGTCTAGTAACATCAGTATAATGTCCAGTAACATCAATATAATGTCTAGTAACATCAGTATAATGTCCAGTAACATCAATATAATGTCTAGTAACATCAGTATAATGTCCAGTAACATCAATATAATGTCTAGTAACATCAGTATAATGTCCAGTAACATCAATATAATGTCTAGTAACATCAGTATAATGTCCAGTAACATCAATATAATGTCTAGTAACATCAGTATAATGTCCAGTAACATCAATATAATGTCTAGTAACATCAGTATAATGTCCAGTAACATCAATATAATGTCTAGTAACATCAGTATAATGTCCAGTAACATCAATATAATGTCTAGTAACATCAGTATAATGTCCAGTAACATCAATATAATGTCTAGTAACATCAGTATAATGTCCAGTAACATCAATATAATGTCTAGTAACATCAGTATAATGTCCAGTAACATCAATATAATGTCTAGTAACATCAGTATAATGTCCAGTAACATCAATATAATGTCTAGTAACATCAGTATAATGTCCAGTAACATCAATATAATGTCTAGTAACATCAGTATAATGTCCAGTAACATCAATATAATGTCTAGTAACATCAGTATAATGTCCAGTAACATCAATATAATGTCTAGTAACATCAGTATAATGTCCAGTAACATCAATATAATGTCTAGTAACATCAGTATAATGTCCAGTAACATCAATATAATGTCTAGTAACATCAGTATAATGTCCAGTAACATCAATATAATGTCTAGTAACATCAGTATAATGTCCAGTAACATCAATATAATGTCTAGTAACATCAGTATAATGTCCAGTAACATCAATATAATGTCTAGTAACATCAGTATAATGTCCAGTAACATCAATATAATGTCTAGTAACATCAGTATAATGTCCAGTAACATCAATATAATGTCTAGTAACATCAGTATAATGTCCAGTAACATCAATATAATGTCTAGTAACATCAGTATAATGTCCAGTAACATCAATATAATGTCTAGTAACATCAGTATAATGTCCAGTAACATCAATATAATGTCTAGTAACATCAGTATAATGTCCAGTAACATCAATATAATGTCTAGTAACATCAGTATAATGTCCAGTAACATCAATATAATGTCTAGTAACATCAGTATAATGTCCAGTAACATCAATATAATGTCTAGTAACATCAGTATAATGTCCAGTAACATCAATATAATGTCTAGTAACATCAGTATAATGTCCAGTAACATCAATATAATGTCTAGTAACATCAGTATAATGTCCAGTAACATCAATATAATGTCTAGTAACATCAGTATAATGTCCAGTAACATCAATATAATGTCTAGTAACATCAGTATAATGTCCAGTAACATCAATATAATGTCTAGTAACATCAGTATAATGTCCAGTAACATCAATATAATGTCTAGTAACATCAGTATAATGTCCAGTAACATCAATATAATGTCTAGTAACATCAGTATAATGTCCAGTAACATCAATATAATGTCTAGTAACATCAGTATAATGTCCAGTAACATCAATATAATGTCTAGTAACATCAGTATAATGTCCAGTAACATCAATATAATGTCTAGTAACATCAGTATAATGTCCAGTAACATCAATATAATGTCTAGTAACATCAGTATAATGTCCAGTAACATCAATATAATGTCTAGTAACATCAGTATAATGTCCAGTAACATCAATATAATGTCTAGTAACATCAGTATAATGTCCAGTAACATCAATATAATGTCTAGTAACATCAGTATAATGTCCAGTAACATCAATATAATGTCTAGTAACATCAGTATAATGTCCAGTAACATCAATATAATGTCTAGTAACATCAGTATAATGTCCAGTAACATCAATATAATGTCTAGTAACATCAGTATAATGTCCAGTAACATCAATATAATGTCTAGTAACATCAGTATAATGTCCAGTAACATCAATATAATGTCTAGTAACATCAGTATAATGTCCAGTAACATCAATATAATGTCTAGTAACATCAGTATAATGTCCAGTAACATCAATATAATGTCTAGTAACATCAGTATAATGTCCAGTAACATCAATATAATGTCTAGTAACATCAGTATAATGTCCAGTAACATCAATATAATGTCTAGTAACATCAGTATAATGTCCAGTAACATCAATATAATGTCTAGTAACATCAGTATAATGTCCAGTAACATCAATATAATGTCTAGTAACATCAGTATAATGTCCAGTAACATCAATATAATGTCTAGTAACATCAGTATAATGTCCAGTAACATCAATATAATGTCTAGTAACATCAGTATAATGTCCAGTAACATCAATATAATGTCTAGTAACATCAGTATAATGTCCAGTAACATCAATATAATGTCTAGTAACATCAGTATAATGTCCAGTAACATCAATATAATGTCTAGTAACATCAGTATAATGTCCAGTAACATCAATATAATGTCTAGTAACATCAGTATAATGTCCAGTAACATCAATATAATGTCTAGTAACATCAGTATAATGTCCAGTAACATCAGTATAATGTCCAGTAATATCACTGTAATGTCCAGTAACATCAGTATAATGTCTAGTAACGTCAGTATAATGTCCAGTAATATCAGTATAATGTTCAGTAACATCAATATAATGTCTAGTAACATCAGTATAATGTCCAGTAACATCAGTATAATGTCCAGTAACATCACTGTAATGTTCAGTAACATCAGTATAATGTCCAGTAACATCAGTATAATGTCCAGTAACGTCAGTATAATGTCCAGTAACATCATTATAATGTCCAGTAACGTCAATGCATTATACAGCATTAATCTGCATATAATATAGAGTAACATGAGAGAAATATACAGGACTATCAGTGTAATGTACGAGATTAACATGGTAATTTACAGCAGTAGCATCACTCAAATGTACAACAGTAACATTATACTGTAATGTACAGTAACATCACTGTAGTGTACCAGAACATCAGTGCAGTGCACAGCAGTAACATCAACAGTGTACATTCAATTTCCGCACTGGCTGAGGTTACCATGAAGGATTCTCTGTCTCAAACTATCCCCTCACCTGAGGCATGGTGACCCTCAGGTGATGAGCGAGCAGCCTTATGTTTCTCTGGGACTCTGGTGACTTTAACTTGACCATTAGTAATTTCAAGGAGAAAGTGAGGTCTGCAGATGCTGGAGATCAAAGTTGAAACTTTATTGCTGGAACAGCACAGCAGGTCAGGCTGCCTGACCTGCTGTGCTGTTCCAGCAATAAAGTTTCAACATTAGTAATTTCAGTATAATGTGCAGCATTAACATGTGTATATTGTACAGTAACATCATATAACATATAACTCTAATGTACAGGGACATTAGTGTAACATACATAAGCAACACTAAAGTAACACAGAACCCAGGCTATGTCTGTAAAGTTCATAATAGCTTTGTGAATAGTTAGTGATGTAAATGAACCTCAGATTCTCAACTGTAAAAGATTATCTGTGCTCTATATTTTGCAGAATAACAATGACATCAATGTGTACTCATGGTCATAGCTTCTGCTGGGTGTCTTCATGTGGCTGTAAAAGTCAATCCCTGTCCTGCAGATCTTTGGTCTCATGAGGCAGGGTGTCCTGAGGCAGTGGAACATGGAGAGTAGGATTCATATCCTTTTCTTTCCTGCTCTGCTACCATTTTGCCTCATCAGGAAGACCAAGTGACTGAAAGCGTGATGCGGGTTGATGGACACACCACAGTTTTTCTCCAGTTAGTTGCCACCGCCTGCCAGGGACCTGTTGCCCCACTTCAAGGAGACCTTCAGAGTGCCTATGCTGCATTGTTTTTTTGGAATGTTTTGAATTTGAATTTCCCTTGGAACACTGGCCATTCGAGTTGATAAGATAGGACCTGGTGGGGGAGATACATTTTGGCCAGTGTCCACACGAATGTAATTGATTTTTCAGCGGTTTTTGCCTGAATGAATGTACACCTGGCTTCAAAAAGGAGAGAATCTTTTGTCTGCCAGTCTCCCATTGAAAATGAAGAGGAATTCATAGAATCCCTGCAGTGGGGAAACAGGCCATTTGGCCCCACACTGACCCGCTGAAAAGTAACCCACCCAGACCCATTCCCCTACCCAGTATTCTACACTTATTCCTGACGAGTGCACCTACCCTACATACCCCTAAACACTATGGGCAATTTAGCTTGGCCAATTCATCTAACCTGCATATCTTTGGGCTGTGGGAGAAACTCTCACAGACACAGGGAGCACGTGCAAACTTCACACAGTCACCTGAGGTTGGAATCAAGCCCAGGTTCCTGGCGCTGTGAGGCAGCAGTGTTAACCACTGAGCTACCATGTCATCCCGGTGGAAATTCTCTTGTGATGTTCTGTATCTCTGATAAGCAGTCAGGTCTCATTATTTAACACTCCAGAAACTTTAACACTACAGGAACTGTAACACACAGGAGTTACAGCATTACATAAACTGAAACACAACAGAAACTGTCGCATGCAGAAATCATAACATACAGGATCTGTAACACTCCTGAAATAATGTTCTGGAAATGTAAATACACAGGAGCTAGAGCAAACAGAAAATGCAACACACAGGAGCTGTAGCACATAGGAATTGTAATCTACAGGAAATGCAACATGCAAGAATATTCAGAAACTGTATACACAGACACTAACACAAAGGAACAATAATACTATAGGAACTGTAACACAGAAACTTCAACATACAGAAATTGTAACACATCACTTCAAGGATAAGTGCACCAAAATCTGTAGACATTTGGGATGGTTCAGAGACGATTAATGTGTTCAGGATGAATTTGATATGGGTGTATCAGATATTGTAAGGGATTCTATGATGATAGAGAAACTCAAGATGTATCTAATAGTATGAGATACTCAGAAGAATCAGAATGTGAAAAGGAATAAGTAGAAAGGATTAGGATTGAGTGATGAAGTGTAAAGGCCGCTCTAGATAGGTCAGAGAAAACAAGAGCTGCTCATCTTGTCGAGGAGAATGTGGGGATATCTCAGGAAATGTTGGGCAGGTAAGGACCCTCTAGATGGATCATAATAGATACAGGAAGTTCAGGCAGGATTGAATTAGTTCAGGATGGGTCAAAGAAGGGAAGGGTTCTCATGAAGCATCAGAGTAGATAAGGATTCTCAAACTGGATCAGAAGGAGTCAAGGAAGGAACATAAGAATTAAGAGGGAGATGGGTAATTCAGCTCTTTGAGCCTGCTCCACCATGTAGCATGATCAAGGCTAATATTATTGAACCGAACCTTCTGGATAAGTCTTTTATGTGGCACCTTGTCAAATGTCGTTTGGATGTCTGGATGTGCCGCATCCACTGAATCTCCATTATCCCTCTTGCTGGTTGCATCCTCAATGCCTTTCATGAAACTATGCTGACACTGGTGAATTGAGTTTTGTTTTTCAAAGTGTCAGTTATCTCCTCCTTTATGATTGACTCCAGCAACTTCCCCACGACAGAGGTCCCACTTTTTGCCTGCAACCTTTTTTGGATAAGGGTGACACATTGGCATGTTTCCAATTCACTGGTACTTTTCCAGAATCCAGGGAATTTTGGAATACCGGAATTATTGTATCCACTATCTCTGCTGGCATTGCAATAATACTCTAGAGTGCAGGACATCAGGTACTAGGGACTTCTTTGCTTTTAATCTCACCAGTTTACTTAATATCTTCTCTGTAGTTATAGTAATTTCACCAAGTACCTCTGTAGTAGATTTTGGGAAGAAATTATTATCTTTCACGATGAAAACAGAGACAAAAAAATTGGTTTAATGCCCTCTGCCTTTTCTGAGTTTCCCATTATTACGTCACTATTTTCATCCTGTAAAGGGCCAACATTTACTTTCACAATTCTCTTCCTTTTGTGGGCGGCACGGTGGCACAGTGGTTAGCACTGCTGCCTCGCAGCGCCAGAGACCCGGGTTCAATTCCCGCCTCAGGCGACTGACTGTGTGGAGTTTGCACATTCTCCCCGTGTCTGCGTGGGTTTTCTCCGGGAGCTCCGGTTTCCTCCGATGTGCAGGTTAGGTGAATTGGTCATGTTAAATTGTCCGTAATGTTAGGTAAGGGGTAAATGTAGGGGTATGGGTGGTTTGCGCTTCGGCGGGTCGGTGTGGACTTGTTGGGCCGAAGGGCCTGTTTCCACACTGTAAAGTAATCTAATCTAATATACTTAAAGAAGCTTTTGATGTCAGTGCTTATGTTTTCTGCATCATTTCCTTTCATAGTTCATCTTAGCACTTTTGATTTTGTTTTTAGTAGTCCTTTGCTGATGTTTCAAGATCCCCCATTGCTCTGGAGTGCCACTAGCTTTTGCAGTATGATATGCCCTGGGTTTTTACCTTTAGTGCTGTCCTTGACTTCTTGTGAAGCCATGGATGATTTTTCACATTTTTGCAATGCCTCTTCCTGTCAGGAATATATTTTAATTGTGGGTATTTAGTATCTCCCAAAGCATTTGCCACTGTTCTTCAACTATCCTGCACTGTAATATTTTTGTCCAGTCTACTCAGGACAATTCCTTGTTCAGGCCTTTGCCCAGTGCTGAAACTCTCATGTGCAACTGTCTTCACTCTTTCAATCTGAATTTGGAATTCTAGCATGTTACGGTCAGTTTTTCCAAAAGGATCCTTAACTCCAAGAGGTATGAGCATCAGGCAGGAACACTCAGGAATAGATCAGGGAAAGTCGCTGAAACATGTAGAAGCAACGGATGCTCAGGCTGGATCAGAGAGATATTGAAGGTCCTTCTGAGAGAATAGGGGGATGCCAAGGATGGGCCCCGATATCGAAGGAAACTCTGGGTAAGTGTAAAGCATGGGGAGAAGCATAATACACCACTGGGGCAAATAGACCATATTACTGAGAGGTTTACAAGACAGAAACAGCAAGACAGACCACAGCGGCAATGGTTGAACACAGGGACTGCAACACAGCAGGTCAAGGAACAACATGAGCTATAACACAACAGGAACTGTAACATAACAGTCCAGCAACTATAACAGAACCAGCGAGATTACGGTTCCAAACGGGTTGAAAGGTATCAAATGTAACAATATTTAAGAACGGAGGATGAAATAAGACAGGCACCAACAGACTAGTTAGCCTGACATTAGTTGTAAGCAAAATGCTCGAATCTGTTATTAGGGATAAGGTAACACTTAGAGAGTCACTAAATAATCAAGCAGAATTAACATGGATTTATGAAAGGGAAATCAGTTTGACAAATCTGTTTGATATTTTGGAGAATATAGTTATTAGGACGGATTTGGGGGAAGTCAGTGAATGTGGTGGATTTGGAGTTTCAAAAATCTATGATAATGTGATACAAGAACTAGGCCTCATGGGACTGGAGCAGTATATTAGCTTGGAGTAAGGATTGATTATCAGACCAAAACTGGACTCCAGCACTTTCCAATTCTGTTTCTTTAGCATGTGTAGTTCTTTGCTTTATCATTCTTAAGGGATTTAACAGGGACTGAAAATGTGGGTTGAATTTTCCTCATCCAGGTAGAGAGACTGGGAGCAAAGTTGGGAAAGAGAATGTCAGATCAGTCGGTTGGTGGGTTTCCGCGCGACCTTACTGGAGATGGGGTCAATATAGTCTGATAGCAGCAGGCAACTAGTGAGGACTATTACTTGGTCAGTGTGGGTACATTGATGGTATCACCATTGATGCTGCAAGCCAGTGTTTAATTGGAGGTAGCCTTCGGACAGTGACTGACATGTCTGAACAGTGACCAGGCATGGATCCACCAGGATGTGTGAGCATTCCTAGGAAGAGAATCCTTCCAGACTGTACACCTCTCAGTTGCAGCTATGCTTGTTCTGTCATTTTTCTCAATGCTACAGAGAGTATTAACGGCCTCAGAGCTGGACACTCAGCCCCACTGCTAGCCCTCCCTCTTCATCAGGTGCTAGTTGCCCTGAATCAGCTGCAGTTTGTGGAGACTGTTCCAGAATTGGTTGCTTCCATGGAGACTTGGTCCCTCCATGACCACTTCCAGTTTCCCAACCCAGAATTGAAGCCAACCCTGGGAACAACAACTCAGCTGGGAACATTCAACCCAATGTGTCAGATTTCAGAAAAACGTGTTTTTTTCGGATTGAGATGAGGAAACATTTCCTCCCTCGGAAGACTGAATCTTTGAAATTCTCTACTCCAGGGGGTTGGAAATTCTCAGTCATCACGCATATTCCAGTTAGAGGCTGGCAGAAAATTGAAGACCATGACAATGAATAGATGTGGTGCGAGCATTGGAGTTTGAGATGGAAATTCAGCCATGTCTGCATTGAATGTTGGAACAGGCTTAAGGGGCCAAATGGCCTTTACCTGGTCTTCCTTCTGATGAACCATAAGTCAACGTGACAGGAATTTTGTGATGACACCGGGGGATACTGCACCAAGGCAACGATAACACAATATCACAAAGTGTAGTTGCACTTTCCCAGAAATGCTGCACAATTAGAGTCACCGTTCAGAACCAAATTAGGGTAATGTGGGTCTGTCAATAAACCTGCAGCATTTGAGGTCTAATGTACACACCTGGTCAAAAGAATCTTCCAGTCTATCTCAAACAGCTTCTGAGAATCACATTAACAGCAGATTCATTAAACCCACTGCACTACTCCACATTTTACATTTAGTTTAAATACATCAATTCAGTAAGATCTCTGTACTCTTTCCCTGAATCATCCACCTCTCCAACATTCTCTGAATTTAAAAATCTTCTCATAGTCTGTTAGCTCTTGACTTAGTGTTTGGTCACCTCCCCGCCCCCACCCTTAAAACCTTCAATGGCTCAATGTTTGTTTTCTAATCTGTGAATTGGATTAGATTCCCTCCAGTGAGGAAACAGACCAACCCTCCGAAGAGTAACTCACCCAGACCCATTCCCCTACATTTACCCTGACTAATGCACCTAACACTGGGCAATTTAGCATGGCCAATTCACCTAACCTGCACATCTTTGGATTGTGGGAGGAAACTCACGCAGACACGGGGAGAAGGTGCAAACTCCACACAGACAGTTGCCCAGGGCTGGAATAGAACCCGCTGTGAGGCAGCAGTGCTAACCTCTGAGCCACTTTGCCTCCTCTGTTGTCTCTATTTCTGGGTTAAAGTGTTCTTATTTCAGTCAGTCAATATTTTCAAACTGCTGTGCTGTGAATTTGATCTCACAACATCTAGATTTTAATTCGAGGCCTCAGGGTTATTAACCTTACCTTTCACATCAACCACTTAATCCCAACAAAACAAAAAATCTGAAAGAACTGTAGATGCTGAAAATCACAAACAAAAACAGAAATTACTGGGAAAACTCAGCGGGTTTGACAGCATCTGTGGAGAGAAAGCAGAGTTAACATTTCTTCAGAACTGGGAACTGAAGGGTCACTGGATCCAAAATGTTAACTTTGATTTCTCTTCACACATGCTGTTAAACCAGATGAGTTCACCCAATCACATCAATTGGGTTGGACATCAGTTATTAATCAATATTGTTAAAATCACTGCTCTCACAATTCCTTGAATATTCACCATGTACAAGTTTCCCAACCAGAGGGAGGAAACAGCATAACAAACCCAGTAATCCTTGTGTCTGAATGGATTGATTGTACTGATCTTCTATGTTGAAGCATACAAGAGGGGAAAACGGGGGGGTTATGGGAGGGGGGTTGGGAGTAGCATGTGCCTGTCGTAAGTTTTACTGTTTTTTCCTTCCCCATAGGCATGACTATCCTTCATGTTACTGTCTCTTAACCTCTTCCTAATGTTAGAGCTCCAGCCTGTTCAGCAAGTCAAAGGAGGAGGTGCCAAGGAGCGGACAACATATGAGGGAATGGAAGGGTAGTTGAGATCACATGGAAACCTGTGGGACCAAGGAATAACTGTACTTTAAAGGTGTGATGTTGAGATCCAAGATGGTGTGACCAAGTCGGTCTGAGTCTGTCGTGCTCTGCCTAAGACTCTGGCAAGGTGGGGCGCCCACCTTCACCTCGCCTTTTAAATAATTCAGGAAAGCTTTTGCCCAGCATTCTTAGTCATTTCACATCAAACTTTAACAGTTTGGTGTTTTTTTAAAAATGACTAAGGGCAAAAAACTCCTGCAGTTCGCAACAGGCAGGGACCCCTCCCCCACCTCCTCCCGCAGCAGCAGAGACGTCCGCGGCTGCCTCGGGGAACTTACCTGCAGAGAGGAGCCTGATCTCCAGGATCAACAAGCTTCAGGAGAAGATCGGTGCCTTTATTGAGGAGTCCCTGTCCAGGTGGGAGTCGTTCTCGGTCATGCTGCAGAAGCATGACCGAGAGATTGAAAAATTCGAGCAGTGTGTCGGAGCAGTGTACTCTTTCTTTGGTATCCTTTTTATAGCTTGTGCGGCTTATTTGATTTGTCGGGGAGGCTTTTTCTAGAGCGGGGTTTTCTTTCTTATTCTTCTTATTTAGTTGCCTAATACTTGCTGGGATTGTAATTTTGTAACTTTATATATTTCTATTTTGTTTAGTTTTTATTAAACATATCCAGGTGTTGGTGTGGAGGGACGGGTGGGTCACTCACTTTTAACTCATGTTTTATAAGACACTTGAATTTATTTACTCCATTTTGTAATGCCTGGGCCGAGGGAAGGGCCCGAGCTAGGAGAGGTTGTGGTGGGGTTATTGATAGGTAGTTATGCCCCCTGGGAGCAAGGGGGAAACTCTCCTTTCAAATATGTTTTGTGTTATTTTTATTTAGGAGTAGTTCTTAATTATGTTGATTTAAATGTTTTAAAGAGTTTTTTTTATTTGTGAATTTTCTATGGTCTTTATTCAAGGTATTTTGGGAGGGGTTCTTCCTTGTGGGGTGTCTTGGGCTTGCCTGGACGATCATGGCTCGTTTAGGTGGTGGACCTGGAATGTCAAAGGGAGCCACTCACCAATCAAAAGGAAAACGATATTATCAAGTCTCAATAAAGAAAAGGTTGATATAGCTCTCTTACAGGAGACACATCTATTTGATAAAGAACACTCAAAGGTACAACAGGGTGGGTTTGGCCAAGTGTTCTTTTCATCTTTCAGCTCAAAAAGTAGGGGAGTAGCCATTCTTATGCAGAAGAATCTTTCCTTTCAATATGCTAAGCTAGATAAAAGATGAGTCTGGACAGTATATATTGATCAAAGCCCTAATACACGGAGAGGAATATGGAATTTTGAATCTTTATTGTCCCTTGGTGCATCCCTTGTAAATTTGTAACGGAAGCGTTCTCTAAGTTAATGGATTTTGGGGTCTGCCATACAGTTATAGGAGGAGATTTTAACTGTGTTAAGGACCCAATCTATTCGGTGTGTTCTCAGGTGACAAAATCAATTTTATGAAATCAGAGGCCATGCCGTTGGGAGGTTTTGCCAGTATATCCAATTTACTGAACGGATGTTGCTTTCCCTTTCGGTGGTCACTGGAGGGTTTTCTGTACTAAGGTATTTTTATCACCCCAGTGTTTGGTCAGCTGCATAAAACCAATTACGTACACTTATTAGAGAAAATAAGGCAGGACTCTCAACGCTGGGGAGATCTCTCAATATCCTGGTTAGGCCGAGTAGCCTTAGTTAAGATGAATATCCTACCTCATCT
>NC_057736.1:46993374-46996164 GCF_004010195.1 Chiloscyllium plagiosum | reverse complement strand
CAGAAAGCGGACTGGCATGGGGAAAGAAATATCTTTTTGGTGGTGGATCTGATTATAGGGTGATGGAAATGTCAGAGGATAATGCCTTGAATTAGATTAGATTCCCTACAGTGTGGAAACAGGTCCTTCGGCCCAACAAGTCCACACCGACCCTCTGAAGAGTAACCCAGCCCCCGACTAATGCACTTAATAACTATGGACAATTTAGCATGGCCAATTTACCTGACCTGCACATCTTTGGAATGTGGGAGGAAACCGGAGCACCTGGAGGAAACCCATGCAAACACGGGGAGAATGTGCAAACTCCACACAGACAGTCGCCCGAGGCTGGAATCGAACCTGGGACCCTGGCACTGTGAGGCAGCAGTGCTAACCACTGAGCCATCGTGCCACCCCAGCGGTTGGTGGGGTGGTATGTAAGGATAATAAGGAGTATCCCTATTGTTGTTGGGGGAGGGGTTTTGAGGCTAGAAGTGTGGGAGATAAAAGAAGGCATCCTTAATTACTGAGGAGGGGAAACTCTGGTCCCTAAAGTAAGAGATATCTGGAATGTCCTGGAGTGGAACATCTCATCCTAGGAGCAGATGCGGCAGAGGCGAAGGAATTGGGAGTATGGGATAGCATTTTAGTCAGAGGGTGGGTGAAAGGAGGTGTAGTCAAGGCACTTGTGAGAGTCAGTGGATTTGTAATGGATATCAGGGGTGAGTCAGTTTCCAGAGATAGAGACAGAGAGGTCCAGGTGAATTTGAGGGCAGGGGAGAATGTATTGGCAAAGTTGATGAACTGTTTTGAGATCCTTGTGGGAGGATGAGGCAGCACCAATGCAGTCATCAATGTAATGGATGAATAGGTGAGGGATGGCCCTGGGGTAGGTGTAGAAGACGGACTGTACCATGCATCGTACAAAGAGGCAGGTATAGCTCGGACCCATATGGGGGCCCCTGGCCAGTCCTTGTAGGAAGTGGAAAGAATCAAATGAAAAATTGTTGAGGGTGAGAACCAGTTCTGATGAGCGAATGAGAGTGTCAGTGGAGGGGGACTGGTTGGGCCTACCGGAGAGGAAGAAGCAGAGTGCTTTTCGGCCCTCCATGTGGGAAATACAGGTGTAAAGGGCCTGTATGTCTGTATTGAAGGTGAGGTGTTGGGGGGCAGTGAATTGAATGTTTTGGAAGAGGTGGAGGGTGTGAATTATGTCTCGAATGTAGGTAGGGAGTTTCTGGACCAAAGGGAAATGAACAGAGTTGAAGTAGGAGGAGATGAGCTCGATGGGACAGGAGCAGACGGAGGCAATGGGTCTGGGGCAGCCAGGTTTATGAATTTTGGGTAGGAGATAGAAATGGGCGATGCAGGGTTGGGAAACTGTCCACAGAGTAACAGGCTGGAGAAGGAGATCTCCAGAACTGATGAGGTTGTTGATGGTCTGGGAGATGATGGCTTGGTGATCAGAGGTGGGGTCATAATCAAGGGGAGGGTAGGAGGAGGTGTCAGAGAGAAACCATTAGGTGCGTTGTATTTGGACTTTCAAAAGGTGTTCGACAAGGTACTCCACAAAAGGTTAAATGACAAGACTCTGTGGTGTTGGAGGTAGAAAATTGACATGAATAGAGAATTGGCTCCTGGGCAAGAAACAGCAAGAGAAGATAAAGTGTCTTTCATCAGGTTGGTGACTTGTGACCAATGGGGTTCCACAGGGCTCAGTGCTGAGACTACTGACAACATGTCTTAATGACTTAGAGGAAGGGAGTGAAAGTACTGCTGCCTAATTTGCAGATGGCACAAAGAAAGGTTGAAAGACGGGAATTGAGAGGGATACAAACTGTTTACAGAGAAGTATTGATAGGTTAAGGAAGTGGGCAAGGAGCTGGAAACTGGTGTATAATGTGGGAAGGAAGGATAAATGAACAAAATATTATTTAAATTGAGAAAAGCTGTAGATATCTGCAACACAAAGGGACTTGGGGATACTTGTACATGAAACTCAGAAAGTTCGCACACAGGGGCAGTAGGAAATCAGGAAGGCTGATGGAATGTTGGCCCTTATTTCAAGAGGGTTGGAGTATAAGCAAGGAACTCTTACTGCAACTATACAGAATGCTGGTGAGATCGCAACTAGAGTACTGTGAGCAGTTATGTTCTCCTATTGAAGGAAAGGAATCATTTCATTGGAGTCAGTGCAGAGAAGGTTCACTGGGATGATCCTCGGTATGGAGGGATTGCCTTATGAGCAAAGGCTAAACAGTTTGGGACTCGAATCATTGTAGCTTAGAAGAATGAGAGATGATCCATTAAAGCATGTAGACTCTTAAAGGGCTTGACAGAATAAATGCTGAGAGGATGTTTCTCCGCGTGGAAGAGTTTGGGACCAGAGGGCAAAGTCTCAGAAATAAAGAGGCACCAATTGAAGACTGAGATGAGGGGAATTTTTTCTCTCAGAATGTTCTGAGTCTTTGGAAATCCTTGCCACTGAGAGCTGTGGGGAAAGAATCTGTGCATATATTTAAGGCTGAGATAGATTCTTGATCCAGTGGGCAGCACGGTGGCACAATGGTTAGCACTGCTGCCTCACGGTGTCAGAGACCCGGGTTCAATTCCCGCCTCGGCAACTGTCTGTGTGGAGTTTGCACATTCTCCCCGTGTCTGCGTGGGTTTTCTCCCACAATCCAAAGATGTGCAGGTTAGGTGAATTGGCCATGCTAAATTGCCCATAGTGTTAGAACATAGAACATAGAACAATACAGCACAGAACAGGCCCTTCGGCCCACAATGTTGTGCCGAACATTTGTCCTAGCT
>NC_057736.1:46986092-46992627 GCF_004010195.1 Chiloscyllium plagiosum | reverse complement strand
TTAGATTAGATTACTTAGATTAGATTAGATTACTTACAGTGTGGAAACAGGCCCTTCGGCCTAACAAGTCCACACCGCCCCGCCGAAGCGCAACCCACCCATACCCCTACATTTACCCCTTCCTAACACTACGGGCAATTTAGCATGGCCAATTCACCTGACCTGCACATCTTTGGACTGTGGGAGGAAACCGGAGCACCCAGAGGAAACCCACGCAGACACGGGGAGAACGTGCAAACTCCACGTTAGGTGGATTAGCCATGCTAAATTGTCTATAGTGTCCAGGGATGTGCAGGTTAGGTGGATTAGCCATGCTAAATTGCCTATAGTGTCCAGGGATGTGCAGGTTAGGTGGATTAGCCATGCTAAATCGCCTAGTGTCCAGGGATGTGCAGGTTAGGTGGATTAGCCATGCTAAATTGCCTATAGTGTCCAGGGATATGCAGGTTAGGTGGATTAGCCATGCTAAATTGAATATATTGTTCAGGGATGTGCAGGTTAGGTGGATTAGCCATGCTAAATTGCCTATAATATCCAGGGATGTGCAGATTAGGTGGATTAGCTATGCTAAATTGTCCATAGTGTCCAGGGATGTGCAGGTTAGGTGGATTGGCCATGCTAAATTGCCCATAATGTCCAGGGATGTACAAGTTAGGTGAATTGGCTATGCAAAATTGTCCATAGTGTCCAGGGATGTGCAGATTAGGTGGATTAGCCATGCTAAATTGTCTATAGTGTCCAGTGATGTGCTTGGAGGATAAGGGTGCAGGGAGGATATGTCCAGCCTGGGTTAGCCATGGGAAATATAAGGTTACAGGGATAGGATAGAGGTGGTGGTCTGGTTGGGATGCTCTTCGGAGGGGTCAGTATGGACTTGAAGGGCCGAATGGGATTCTCTGAACTTAATGCCAGACCAATGGCTGTGAGGTGATTGCCCAAGCGTCAGTGGGCATTCTGCGGACTGCTATGTCTGAGAAAATGGAGACCCCTATATCCCCAACTGCTTAAACTTCAGCCCTCTGAGTGTGCCTCTATGTTTCTAACTGTAGCGCGAATGTGTCCGCGACCCTCTGTATGCATTTCTTTGTGTGCGGCTATGTTCCCATCTATTTGTGTCTTTGTATCTCTGTGAATTTGTGACTCTGTGTATCACCTTGTTTCTGTCTCTGTGCATTCCAGATATTCATCAGATTGTGTTTTGTTTGAAAAGTCTAATTTTTTTTATTTTAATACACTTTCACTTGAATGTTAAGAGTTGACTGAAGTATTTGTTCTGATGACAGATGGTTATTAGTTTGACTTTCAGCAATTGAGTCCAACTCTAATACTTGATAGTGACTTGTGACATCAACATGTCACAGAGCTGTGTGACTGTAACAAGTGACTGCAATCTGTAACAGTAACATGACAGCAATATGGGATGGTAATTTGTGACAGTATTATCTGACTGCAAGGACAGTAATATTTGAACATGAGATGGAACAATACCTTTTTTTTAATAGTAATCCACATCAGTAACAGACCGGAGGAATATACCACAATTTTCTTATTTATGGATTGATTTTCTTTCACATCCTGACAGACAATGAGACGAATTTAGTGTCCAGCACTCTCACAGTTAGATCACCTTTCCAGTGGTTGTAGGATGATTGGCCAAGCGCATAGATGAGTTCACTGCACACCGTTATGCCTGAGGAAGTGAGCTTTAATATTCCCATTTGTAGCTTTCAGAATCATAGAATCTCTACAGTGCTGACAGAAACTGTCCCATTGAGTCTGCACCAACCACCCCCTCCCCCCCCCCCCCCAAAACATGTATCCCACCCAGATCCAGCCCATCCCCATAATCTGCATGGAGTTTTTACCACGGCTAACTCACCTAGCCTGCACATCCCTGGGCAATAAAGAACAATTTAGCACGGCCAATCTTGGTCAGTGGGAAGAGACCAGAGCACCTGGAGGAAACTCACACAAGATGGGGAGAATGTGCAAATTCCACACAGTCAGTTGCCAAAGACTGGACTCAAATCTGGGTTCCTGGCACTGTGAGGCAGCAGTGATAACTACTGTACCACTGTGTTGTCCCCACATAAAAATAAATAAATGGAGCATTGAACATGAAGGGCCAGACACTAAAGCCCAGGAATTTATAGAATTTGCAAAGAACAGAAAAGTTGTAGCTACATCAGAAAGATGAACTCCGTCCAAGCTTAGGTCTCAGTAAATGAGTTGTTAGTGTAGTATAAGTGGTTTGTTACGTTAGAGCCCGGGTGTCCTTGGAGAAGGAGCATGCGGTGTCGACCAACACCCTGGAGTTGTTCAGGGAGAGGTGGGCGCTGCAGGGAGTGGAGTGCATCATTTCTCCCTCCAACTCTATTTTGATTTAGTCCCTACCCTCCCCTTCACTGTTTTGATCACACAGCACTGCCCTTTGATGTGAAGGGCAGTGTTTGTCACTGGCCACCCGGGTGTTTTCCAATCTTCCTTGTGGTGGAATTTGAATAAAGGTCCGTGCACTTTGTGTCTTTCACTGTGTCTCACACCTGCACACACACACACACACACCATGGGTGCTGGGGAAAAAAAAATAATAATAAGCACTACCGCAGTTAGGCGGTAATGTGGGGTAAAAAAAAAGAAAAAAAACATAAGTGGTTTGTGTGTGATATGCAAATTGGACATGAAATGATTCATGACAGGAAGTGATGCAGTGTCACATGACATGAACAAGCCCTTGTCCTTTTGAAGCTTGTTACCATTAGTTGTGTTTGCAAATAAAAGTTATTACTTTTAACTCTTTTTCAATAGACCCTTCTTTGGCCAAGTAACTCAGAATTGTTTAAAACAACAACAGTACAGGAGGATGAAGGGAAGAGTGTTGGAGGTAAAGAGTTTCACAATTTTCTCATCCATTTGGGAGAGTAGCTAATGTGTTGAGTGCTAACTATTTGGTCCATTACTGGAAGAGTGCATAAGGCAGAATATTCAGTGTTAGTAGGGAAATGAATGAAGTTAAAGCCACATATTTGTCATGATGCTAACTTTGAGTAGTAGGGAAAAAAAGTGTAAGGGAAATAATTTTGGCAAAATCTTGTGTGAGATGGCTTTTTTTTTGTGAAGCTAGTTGAGGGATGGGAGAGAGGACGTAGAGTTGCCGCTTTGGATCAAGGAACAGGTTCAATACTGACAGGCAGTCTGACTGAGTGGTGGGGGAGGGATAAGTTAAGGTAGTCTGTGAAGAAGAGTTCTTTGAACAAAGAAGCAGATGATGAATGGAGGAATTGGAGGTTGGGGAAGATAACTAGGACCAATTGGCAATTAAAGGTTGTCAATGACTAGTCTTTGAATTACAGCCATGAAATAGAGACTCCTGCACTCTAAATGTTGGTTGATATTCTCCCATGTGATTCAATATGAGCTTGAAATGGAGGATTCCCTGAGCTTACTCATGCAGCAGTAAATGTTATGTTAGCTGTATGTATCATGATACAGCATTATGCCTGCAATTTCCAGCCTCTGACTCTATCCTCACCCACTCTTCTTTGTCAGCAAAGAACATAGAACATAAAACAGTACAGGCCCTTTGGCCCATGACATTGTGCTGAGCACTTATCTTAATCTAAGATTAACCTAACCTACACACCCCTCAATTTAGTGCTGTCTGTCTGCTTGTCCAGCAATTGCTTAAGTGCCCCAAATGTGTCTGACTGTACTACCACCCCCTGGCAGTATATTCCATGCACCCACCACTCTCTGCATAAAGAACCTTCTACTTTCCTCCAATTACCTTAAAATTATGATCCCTTGTGACAGCCATTTCTGCCCTGGGGAAAAGGCTGTCTATTTATGCCTCTCATTACCTTGTATACCTCTATCAAGTCACCTCTCTTCCTTCTCTCTAGTATGACAAGCCTGAGTGTGCTCAATCTCTCTTCATAAGACAAGCCCTCCAAATCGGGCAGCATCTTGGTAAATCTCCTCTGCACCCTTGCTAAAGCATCTACGTCCTTCTTATAATGAGGCGACCAGAACTGGACACAATATTCCAAGTTGGTCTAACCAGGGTTTTATAGAGCTGCAGCAAAACCTCACAGCTCTTAAACTCAATTCCCCTGTAAATGAAAGTCTATACACCATACGCTGCCTTAACAACCCTATCAACTTGGGTGGCACAGTGGTTAGCACTGCTGCCTCTCAGCACCAGAGACCCGGGTTCAATTCCTGCCTCAGGCGACTCTGTGTGGAGTTTGCACATTCTCCCCATGTCTGTGGGTTTCCTTTCACAGTCCAAAAATGTGTAGGTTAGGTGAATTGGCCAGGCTAAATTGCCTGTTAGTGTTAGGTGAAGGGGTAAATGTAGAGGAATGGGTCTGGGTGGATTGCACTTTGGCAGGTCGGTGTGGACTTGTTGGGCTGAAGGGCCTGTTTCTACGCTGTAAGTAATCTAAAAACTATGTACATGGATCCCAAGATCCCACTGTTCCTCCACATTACCAAGAATCCTGTTTTTCACCCTATACTTCAAACTCAACCTTCCAAAATGAATTACTTTACATTTATCCACATTGAGCTCCATCTGCCACTTCTCAGCCCAGCTCTACATCCTGTCTTGTTGTAGCCTGCAACAGCCCTTGACACTATCTACAACACCACTGACCTTTGTGTCATCGACAAACTTACTAACCCACCCTTCTGCTTCCTCATTCAAGTCATATATAAAAGCTGCAAAGAGCAGAGGCCCAAGAACAGATCTCTGCAGGACACCACTGGTCACCGACCTCCAGGCGGAATACTTTCCATCCACTACCACTCGCCGTCTTCTTTCTGCCAGCCAATTCTGTATCCAGACAGCCCAAATGTCCCTGTATCCCATACCTCCTAACTTTGAGCCTACCGTGGGGAACCTTATCAAATGCCTTACTGAAATCCATATACACCACATCCACTACTTGACCTTCATCAACGTGTCTTGTCACATCCATAAGACGACTCGCAAAGCTATGCTGACTATCTTTTAATCAAACTTTTTTATGCAAATAATCATAAATCCAATTTCTCAGAATCCATTCCAGAATCCTTGCTTACCACAGACATAAGACTGACTGGTCTGTAATTCCTAGGGACTTCCTATTCCCACTCTTGAACAGAGGAACAACATTCACCTCTCTCCAATCAGCCAGTACTACTCCTGTGGAGAGTGAGGATGCAAAGATCACCGTCGGAGGTGCAGCAATCTCATTCCTCCCTTCCCATAGTAACCTTGGATGCATCTGATCTGGCCCTGGGAACTTATCTACCTTTGCTTCCCAAAATTTCCAGCACATCCACTTCCTTAATATCAATCTGTTCAATCCTATTAGCTTGGTCCATGGTGTTCTATTAGCAAGGTCCCTCTCTTGTGAATACTGAAGCAAAAATCCCATTTAAGGCCTCCCATAGCTTTTCAGACTTCAAGCACAAGTTCCCTCCACTATCCCTGATCTGCCCTACCCTCTCTCTAATCATTCTCTTATTCTTCACAGAAGTGTAGAATGCCCCTAGGTTTTCCTTATTCCTCCCCACCAAGACTTTTTTCAAAGTCTTAAATGAGGTCACACTTGCTCTTTCCTTTCTTGCAGACTTACCAATCTTGTCCTTGTGGTTCCCTGCCCTAGATCTCTAACCTCGGAGGGAGATTTTCCCTGCAAAGGGAGCAACCCATGTCTTGGACATTTGTAGGTTTTCCGGTCACATTTTATGGTCAGCTAGTGACTAATATGTTGTCCTGCTTCCTAGAACTATTGCCCAGGAGACTGCGCAGTGTGACTGGGAATTGTGTTCTCTGCTGGGCCTGCACCTCCTAGTCTGGAGGGATGCTGTGGTCCCAACCAGGTAAGAGGGGTTAGGGGTTGGTGACATCAGTCAGACAGGGCTAGGCATTAGAGTGTTGGGGAGGTGGGATCTTCCAACTGACAGCAACGATTGCCTTTTAATAGGAGCCAAAAAGTGTTTGGTTTGGAGCTCTCTCATCCCCTCCCAAAGTTTGCAAAGAGGCCACTGTATTTCACAATCTGGCCTGTTCCTCACTCCTGATGAAATGCCAACATTGGTGAGCAGAATGTGACAATTGGCTGATTGTCACTGGATTGTTCTTAAAGGGAAAGGCTGTCCTGGCAATGGGGAGACCGTGAGTTCTCCACTTCCCTCTTTTTTAGTTTGGTTAAGAGAAATCTAATAACAAACTACAGGCTGTTCCTCCCAGGGTGAGAGAGGTATGCAGGTGGACTGGGTAAATAATGTTGCTAGTGGATCTAAAGAAAGGGAATTCATGGAATGCTTACAGGATGGCTTTTTGGAACAGCTTGTCATGGAGCCCACAAGAGAGCAGGCTATTCTGGACCTAGTACTTTGCAATGAACCAGACTCTATAAAAAATCTTAAAGTAAGGGAACACTTAGGAAGCAGCGATCATAATATGGTAGAGTTCAGTCTGCAGTTTGAAAGAGAGAAGGCAAAATCGGATGTAATGGTGTTACAGTTAAACAAAGGTAATTAT
>NC_057736.1:46949065-46984217 GCF_004010195.1 Chiloscyllium plagiosum | reverse complement strand
TTTGGTCCCCACTCCTCAGGAAGGACATACTGGCACTGGAATGTGTCCAGCGGAGATTCACACGGATGATCCCTGGAATGACAGGTCTAACATATGTGGAACGGCTGAGGATACTGGGATTGTATTCGTTTGAGTTTAGAAGATTAAGGGGAGACTTAATAGAGACGTACAAAATAATACATGGCTTGGAAAAGGTGGATGCTAGGAAATTGTTTCCGTTAGACGAGGAGACTAGGACCTGTGGACACAGCCTTAGAATTAGAGGGGGTCATTTCAGAACAGAAATGCGGAGACATTTCTTCAGCCAGAGAGTGGTGGGCCTGTGGAATTCATTGCCACGGAGTGCAGTGGAAGCCGGGACGCTAAATGTCTTCAAGGCCGAGATTGATAGATTCTTGTTGTCTAGAGGAATTAAGGGCTACAGGGAGAACGCTGGTAAGTGGAGCTGAAATGCGCATCAGCCATGATTGAATGGCAGAGTGGACTCGATGGGCCGAATGGCCTTACTTCCACTCCTATGTCTTATGGTCTTATGGTAATAGGGGAGCTAGAAACTAGAGTAAGCTCACAAGGAAGTAAGCAGCTCTCTCAAATCTTAAGAATATCTTCATTACTTCTGGGTATGGAGTAAATTGTTGATACTTCAGTATAATGAATCCTTTCTGGAAATTACTGTCAGATTTGAAAAATCTTGCATTTTAAAGAGTTCAGCATGGTCTCAGGAGATCCAGAAGTGCATAAAACCAGTGAAGCATTTTTTGAACAGGAGCTTGTGAGTAGAACAATGCAATTTTTTTTTACCACTGCATCTATCCACTACCTCAATAGATATTTCTCACATCTCTGAAAATCATTAGAATTTTAACAATATCATGAATTTACTGAATTCAAAAATGAATAATTGAATATATACCCAAAAGAGAGAATGCTGGAAAATCTCAGCAGGTCTGGCAGCATTTGTAAGGAGAGACAAGAGCTGACATTTCGAGTCGAGCTGACATTTCGAGCCTAACTGACCCTTTGACAAAGGGTCAGTTAGACTCGACATGTCAGCTCTTTTCTCTCATTACAGATGCTGCCAGACCTGCTGAGATTTTCCAGCATTCTCTTTTTTGGTTTCAGATTCCAGCATCCACAGTAATTTGCTTTTATTAATTGAATATATAATCCATTTGTCCATCACAGTTCTTGAAAGAAATGAAAAATGTTTTTTTGGCACGTCTGATAGTGTACACGGGAGGTCATTCATCCATGCCATGCACTTCTATGAAAGAGATAATCCAACAATTCCAGTCTCACAGCTTTTTCTCCAAATCTGCATTTTCTACATCTCTCATTTTTAAAATTCTCTTTAGAAACTTTTATAATTGAATCTACTTCGGCAAGTTGTTTTGACAGTGCATTCCAGATGACATAAACTTTTTCATTATGCTTTAATGAGACATGGTTATCACTGGCAAGACCAGAATTTATTGCCAATCCCTAATTGCCCTTGAGAAGGTGTTAGTGAGTCACCTCCTTGAACTGATGCTGCTCATGGGGTGTAGAGAGACCTACAATGCTTTTAGGGATGAGCTCCAGGATGTTGAGCCAGTGACAGTGAAGGAATTGAGTCAAGATGACGTGTGGCTTGGTGGGGAGTTTGGTGTTCACATGAATCTGCTGCCCTTGTCTTTCTAGATAGTAGTCATTAGTTGTTTGCAGCAACTCAACGTTCCTTTCAGTGCATCTGTAGAGTGAATGTTATAGGTGATGGGTAGTGTGGCGATTGAATGGTTGCTTTGTCCTGGATAGTGTCGAGCTGCTTCAGTTTCATTAGAACTGCACCCATCCAAGTGGGAAACATTCCATCACACTCCTGACAGGATTCTTATAGATGCTGGATCAGACATCACAAGAACGAAGTGTCCAACATCTCCGCCCCAAAGTGTAGAAGGGCATTCCAAATGCATTTTTCAAACAATCTGGAAAATCTTCACCAATCCATCTCTATTTCAGAACAAAGGATTAAATAAAGTTGGTGTACAAGACTCAAGTTTTCATGTCCTTAATTTTGAGCACTGTTATCCAGGACTGGTTTAACAAAAGCAATGGCGCATTATATCACCTCTTGGAACAAAAAAAAACTCTCTCATTGCCTGACAGAAAAACCCTATGTCACAAATCAAGAGGGTAACATTCCGTCATAGAGTCCTACTGCACAAAGGCAGGGCCTTTGACCTAAGCTGGTCCACGCTAACCCTATTTCCCTGCACTTGGCCCATCTCCTTCTAAACCTTTCCTATCTATGTATTTGTCCAAATGCCTTTTAAATATTAATGTACCTGCATCAAACACTTCTGCTGCCATCTCATTCCATATGCGTAACATCCTCTGTGTTTTTTTTAAAAAAAAGTTGCCCTTCACGTTCCCTTTTATCCTTTTCCCTCTACCTTTAAACTAATGTCCTCGATTCTGAAACCCTGGGAGAAAAGACTGAGTACATTCATCCTAAGCATGCCTCTCATGATCATCTATACCTCTGAAAGGTCCCACCTTCAGTCTCTTACACTCAAAAGACAAAGGCCCTAGCTTGTCCAACCTCACTCTCTCTCTAACTCAGAACATTTGAGTCCTGGCAACATTCTAGCAAATTTCTACTGTATTCTTTTCAATTTAATAACATCCTTCCTTTAATGAGGTGACCAAAACCGAACACCGTACTCCAAGTGCGGCCTCACCAATATCCTGTACAATTGCAACATAACTTCCCAACTTCTATACTCAGTGCCCTGCCTGATGAAGGCCAGTGTGCCAAAAGCCTTCTTCACTGCCCTGTCTACCTGTGAATTCACTTTCAGAGAACTGTGCACCTGAACTCCAAGGTCCCTCTGTTCCACTACATTCCTCAAGGCCCAACCATTCACCATGAAACTCCTACCTTGATTCGACTTTCCAAAATGCAACACCTCACACTTATCCATAGTAAACTCCATTTGCCACTTCTTGGCCCACTTCCCCAGCTGCTCAAGGTCCTGCTGCAATTTCCTCACTGTCCATGAAACCACCTATTTTAGTGTCATCTGCAAACTTGCTAATCAGGCCTCGTACATTCTCATCCAAATCACTGATATAGATAACAAACAGCAATGGGCCCAGTACCAAATCCTGAGGCACTCCACTAGTCACAGGCCTCCAGTCCAACAAGCATCTTTCCACTATTACCCTCTGCTTCCTACCATCAAGTCAATTGTGTTTCCAATTTTCCAGCTTCCCCAGGGTTCCATGCGATCTAACATTCCAGAGAAGCTTACTATGTGGAACCTTATCAAAGGCCTTACTGAAATCCATGTAGACTGTCTGCTGCCCTGCCCTCATCAACCTTTCTCGTCACTTCATCAAAGCACTCGGACAAACTTGTGAGGCATGATCTCTCATGCATAAAGCCATGCTGACTGTTCCTAATCAAACCCTGTCTTTCCAAATGCATGTATATCATATCCCTGAATCTTCTCAATAACTTACCCACCACAGCTGTTAGACTTACTGGTCTATAGTTCCCAGGATTTTCTTTGCAGCCCTTCTTGGATAATAGCACAACATTCACTACCCTCCAGTCTTCCAGGACCTCATCCAAGGCTAACGATAATGTAATAATAACAGCCAGGGCCCCTGAAGTTTCTTCTCTAGCCTCCTCCAGTGTTCTTGGGTAATTCTGGTCAGGACCAGGAAATCTATCACCTTCATACATCCCAATACATCCAACAGCTCCTCTACTGTGATATGGACCATTCCCAAGATCTGACCACTAACTTCCCCAAATTCCCAAATCATCTGGTCTTTCTCCATGGGTAACATTGTGGACTTTGCCCATCTCCAGCGGTTCTACACACATATGCCCACTTTGGTCATCGAGGAGCCCTATTCACTCTAGTTATTCATTCTCCTTTTAAAATACTCAAAAAACCTCTTTGGATTCACCCTAGTCTTCTCGTCAAAGACGATCTCATGCCCACTTTTCACCTTCCTAATTTCCTTGTTCAGTAAACCCCTGTATGTCCTAGATACCTCCAAGGATTCCCTTGATCCCAGCTACCTGTACCTGAGCCATACCTCCTCCTTTTTTCTGGTCAAAGCCTCAATATCTCATCATCCAGAGTCCCCTATTCCTACCAACCTTGCCTTCACCCTCACAAGAACATGCAGACCTTGAACTCTCACTATCTCACTTTTAAAGGCCTCCCACTTGTCGGAGGTCCCTTGACCTGCAAACAAACTACTCCCATCAACCCCTGTGAACTCCTATCTAATTCCATCAAAATTCACCTTGCCCCAATTTAGAACTTGAACCTGTGGACCAGTTTTGTCCCTCTCCATAACTATTTTAATATTAATAGAACTATGGTCACTGGTCCCAACGTACTCGCCCACTGTCACCTCAGTCACCTGTCCTGCCCTGTTTCCCAAGAGCAGTTCGTGTTTTGCCCCTTCCCGAGTAGGACCCTCCGTATACTGCTTGAGGAAACTTTTCTGAACAAATTTAACAAATTCCACCCCATCTAAGCCTTTAATGCTCTGACAGTCCCAATCTATGTTAGGAAAATTAAAATTCCCTCCTATAACAATCCTATTGCTCCTGCAAGTCTCCCTGCATGCTTGTTCCTCTAACTCCTGTTGACTATTTGAAGGCCTATAGTACAACCCCAATAATGTCACCATCCCCTTTGTATCCCTTTCTTTCACCCACAAAGCCTCACTGGATGATCCTTCAGTTATTTCATCTGACAACTGCTGTGATGATTAGATTAGATTCCCTACATGTGGAAACACCTGCCCTTCGGCCCAACCAGTCCACGCCGACCCTCCAAAGAGACCCGTTTCCCCTCTGACAAATGCACCTAACACTATGGGCAATTTAGCATGACCCATGCCCTGCACATCTTTGGACTGTGGGAGGAAACCAGAGCACCCAGAGGAAACCCATACAGACATGGGGAGAATGTCTGTGTGGAGTTTGCACAATCACCCAAGGCTGGAATTGAACCTGGGACCCTGGTGCTGTGAGGCAGCAGTGCTAACTACTGAGCCACCTTGCCGCCGCTTTAATCAAAAATGCAACTCACCTCCCCCCACCCCCACCCCCTCCACCACTTCTGTCCTGCCTAAAGCACCTGTACCCTGGAACATTAAGTTGCCAGTCCTGTTCTTCCCTTAGCCACATTTCTGTAATGCTATAATATTTCAGTCCCATGTACCTATCTACACCCTGAGTTCATTGGCCTTAACTCTCAACCCTCTTGCATTGAAATTTTGGGGTAGCACGGTGGCTCAGTGGCTAGCACTGCTACCTCACAGCGCCAGGAACCAGGGTTTGATTCCAACCTTGGGTGGCTGATGGCATGCAGTTTGCACATTCTCCCACATCTGCATGGGTTTCCTCTGGGTGCTCTGGTTTCCTCCCACAGTCCAAAGATGTACAGGTTAGGTGAATTAGCTGTGCTAAATTGCCCATAGTGTTCAGGGATGTGTAGGTTAGGTGCATTAGCCAGGGGCAAATATAGGGTCTGGGAGGGTTACTTTTTGGAGGATCAGTGTGGACTAGTTGGGCCGAAGGGCCTGTTTCCACACTGTGGGTATTTTATGACGCTCTATGAAATGCAATTTAATCCAATAGGCATTTCTTGCTTCTACCATGTTCCAGCCTGACCTGTCTCTTCACCTTACTATTTCTGATTAATGAATCTCCTTTCAGCCTCACAATTGCCTCCCTGCTGTTGAGAATCCGACCCCCTGCCAATCTAGTGTAAACCCTTCCTTGTAGCACTAGCAAACCTGGCTGCCAAGATATCAGTTCCCCTCCAGTTCAGGTGCAACCATTCCATCTTGGTTGGTCACCTCTGCCCCAGAAAAGATCCCAATGATCTAATGACCGGAATCCCTGCCCCGCACCAATTCTTTAGCCACACATTCATCTGCCTTATCCTCCTGTTCCTACTCTCACTAGCATGTGGCACAGGAAGTAATCTGAAGATTATCACCAACAAGGTCCTGGTTTTTAACTTTTTTCCTCACTCCCTATAATCACTCCACAGGACCTCATCCCTATCTCTACCTGTGTCGTACATGCCAATGTGCACAATGACTTCTGGCTGCTTATTCTCCCCCTTGAATATGTTGCTTGAGCTGCTCTGAGACATCCTGGACCCTGACACCCGGGAGGCAACACTCCATCCTGGATTCCTGTTTGCAGCCACAGTATCTCCTGTCTGTCTCTCTCACTATCGAGTCTCCTAGCAGTAAGGTCCTGTTTACCTTGACCATTTCCAGCTGTGCCCCAGAGCAAGTCTTAGTGCCACTGACCTGTCTACTGCTGCTTTCCCCTGAACGGTCACCCCCACCCAATAGTATCCAAAATGGCATACTTGTCTTTGAGAGATATGACCACAGGGGATTCCTGCACTCTCTGCCTACTCCTTTTGCCTTTCCTGGTAATCACCCAGCTACTCTCTGCCTGTACCTTAGGTGTGGCCACCTCACTAAAACTCTTATCTATGAAGCATTCAGCATCTCGAATGCATCTGAGTGCATCCAGCTCCAGCTCCCTAACACGGTCTCCCAGGAGCTGCAGTTATGTGCACCTCCCACAGATTAAAGCTAACTTCCAAAATCAAATCTGGAAAATAAAGGGTAATGTAGTGGGAAGAGAAATTTTGAATGGTCCAGAGACAATCCTGTGGTTTCAAGTCTGGATACTGTTTGATTGGAAGAGAACCTGCAGAGAGTGGCATGCCCATGAATCTTTTCCCTTGATGAAAGGATCCTCCTGACCAGTGCCATCAGTAGACCAGGATCAAAGGGCCAAAATCCCCTTCATTCGCAAGATGGTATCTCTCTTCTTGAGGAAAACAATGCCATCCATCAACACTGGAGAGAACATTCCCAAACTACTCCTCATTCATGAATGCACATTGGCAGCTGGTACTTCCATAGCACACAGAGGGATAACTTGGGTCCAATCCACAGGGTACACACTCTCAAAGGGAGAGCTGCAAACAAAAGAATGAGAAAACAACAGTGTCTGTGGCCCCCAGTGGTATTGCAGTTGAGGTCTTCAAAGCTGCTGAGCTTTTGATGAGGAGTACATGGAGTCTTGATATTCTGTAGAACTAAGAATAGGAGGGGCTTTTGTGTTTGTTTCCCTGCACTTCCCTCATAAAGCCTGTACACTTCTTTCAGGAATGTGGTCAGTATAACTATCTTCTGGAAGGTAGGTACATCATGCTGGAGAAATGATGGAGGTATTTCCTCCTTGTCCTGGGTAACTTTAGACCTTCCAAAGGAACTTCCGACATGGTTGTGGTTGCCCAGGCGATCAAAGAAAGATGATGACGACAGCACTAGGAACCCTGCATCGCATACATCAATCCGAGCAGAGCTCTCAATTCAGTAGATGGTGATGGTCTGTAGATTGTTGTCAAGAGATTTGTCATCGCAATTTTACGACTGCTTCACAATGATCTGACTGCAACTAACATGAGAGGGAATTCTGAAACAGACACTCTGAAAAACTGAATTCATGTCAAGTAAGACTTTGTGAGGACCCCAAACTATTTACAATCTAGCAGACAGTTTTCACCTCATCAAAGATCAACTGCCCTCTGGTGTGAATATTAAATCCCTCCCTGATGAAGAGTTCTTTATCCTCAGTCAACTCTGTGCCAAAGCTAAACTCACCTTACTTTAAACTTAATAAAAACCAAAAGATCTGTGGATGCTGTGAATCAGAATCAAAAACAAGTTGCTGGAAAAATCAACAGATCTGGCAGAGAAATCAAAGTTAATGTTTCAGTTCCGGTGACCCCACCTCAACTGACGGTAACTAGGAAAATGTTGGTTTATATGCAGAAGATAGGGTGTAAGGAGTAAATAATGGGTAGGAATAGAGCCTAAAGGGAGAGAAGAACAATTGAACAGACAAAGGAGTTGGTAATGATCTGGCTGGAAGTGTGAATAGCTGCTAAAGGAGACCATTAGTGGATAACAGATTGTGATAACAAGGAAGTGATAAACACTTCCTTAACCACCCTGTGTACCTGTGATGCAACTTTTAAAAAACTCTGTACCCAAACCCCTAGGTCTCTGTATTCAACAACAGTACCCAGGGCCCTACCCTTACCAAAATACAATATCTTGCATTTACCCAAATTAAACTCCATCTGGTGTGTGTGGTGTGGGGCTAGGATGTGTGGGAGTTGATTAGATTAGATTACTTACAGGGTGGAAACAGGCCCTTCGGCCCAAGTCCACACCGACCCGCCGAAACGCAACCCACCCACACTCATTCCCCTACTCCTAATACTACGGGCAATTTAGAATGGCCAATTCACCTGACCTGCGCATCTTTGGACTGTGGGAGGAAACCGGAGCACCCGGAGGGAACCCACACAGACACGGGGAGAATGTGCAAACTCCACACAGACAGTCGCCTGAGACGGGAATTAAACCCGGGTCTCTAACACTGTGAGGCAGCAGTGCTAACCACTGTGCCACCATGCTGCCCTAAAATTAGTGCTGCCTGTTGAGACCCGAAAATTATTGAACTCTATGTTAGTCTGGAGGGCTGCAGGATCCCAAGTGGAAAATGAGGTGTTGTTCTTTCATGATGTCCCAACTCCAATGCTCAATGGTCTGAGCAATTAAGGCAAGTATGCTAAACACTTCCTTAACCACCCTGTGTATCTGTGATGCAACTTTTAAAAAACTCTGTATCCAAACCCCTAGGTCTCTGTATTCAACAACAGTACCCAGGGCCCTACCCTTACCAAAATACAATATCTTGCATTTACCCAAATTAAACTCCATCTGCCACTCTTCAGCCCATTGGTCTGATTGATCGAGATTCCTTTGTAATCTGAAATAACTTTCTTCAGTATTGACCAAACCACTAATATTGGTGTTATCCACAAACTTACAAACCAGATCTCCTAGTTATTTTTTCATTATATAAATTATTTCATTGTATAAATTACAAACCACAGTGAACCCAGCACCTATCCCACAGAAACACTGCTGGTCACAAGCCTGTGGTCCAAAAAACAACACCCCACTGCCGTTCTCTGTCTCTCCCATTCAAGCCAATTTTGTATCCAATGGGAAAGCTCTCCCTGAATCCCATGTGTTCTAACTTTACTAATTAGTCCACTATGCTGAACTTTGTCAAAGGCTTCACTAAAGTTCATGTGAACACTGTTTACCGCTCTGCCCTCATCAATCTTTTTGGTTGCCTCCTGAGAAAATCTCAATCAAGTCGGTCAGACACAATTTCACATGCGCAAAGCCAGGCTATTCCTAATCAATCCTTGCCTCTCCAAATGCATGTAAATCTTATCTTTCAGAATCCCTCCCAACAAATAACCCACTCCTGATGCCAGATGCACAGGTCTATAGTTTCCAGGTTTCTCCTTGCTGCCTTTCTTAAATAAAGGTATAACATTAGCCACCCTCCAGTCTTCCAGCACCTCACCCATGGTTGTAGATAATACAAGTATCTCTGCTAGGGGCCCCGCAATTTCTTCTCTCACTTCCCATAATGACTTAATCAGGTCCCAGAGATTTATTCACCTTCATGTTTTTTAAGACCTCCAGCACATCCTCTTCTGTAATGTGGACTGTTTTCAAGACATCAGTATTTATTTCCCCTAGTTCCCTCACCTCCAATTTCTCTCCTATGGTTAAAAACTGATACAAAATTTTCATTTAGTATCTCTCCCATCTCCACACATAGATGATTTCGTTAATCTTTCCAAAGTTTTGGAAATAATTCTGAGGAATAGGATTCATGACTATTTGGCAAAGCATAGTGTGATTAAAGGCAGTCAGCATGGCTTTGTGAGGGGCAGGTCATGCCTCACAAATCTTATTGAGTTCTTTGAGGAGGTGTCAAGACAGGTCAACGACAGCCGAGCAGTGGATATTGTGTATATGGACTTCAGCAAGGCATTTGATAAGGTTCCCCATAGTAGGCTCATTCATAAAGTCAGGGAGTATGGGATACAGGGAGATTTGGCTATCTGGATTCAGAATTGGCTGGCTGACAGAAGGCAGAGAGTGGTTGTAGGTGGAAAGTATTCCGCCTGGAGGACAGTGTTGAGTGGGGTCCCTCAGGGCTGTGTTCTTGGGCCTCTGCTCTTTGTAATTTTTATAAATGACTTGGATGAGGAGGTTGAGGATTGGATAAGTAAATTTGCAGATGACACAAAGGTTGGAGGTGTCATCAATAGTGTAGAGGGCTACTGCAGGCTGCAGCGCGACATAGACAGGATGCAGAGCTGGGCTGAGAAATGGCAGATGGAGTTCAACCTGGATAAATGCGAAGTGATGCATTTTAGAAGGTTTAACTCAAATGCTGAATATAGGATTAAAGATAGGATTCTTGGCAGTGTGGAGGAACAGAGGGATCTGGGTATGCAAGTACATAGATCCCTCAAAGTTGCTACCCAAGTGGATAGGGTTGTTAAGAAAGCATACGGTGTTTTGGTTTTCATTAACAAGGGTATCGAGTTTAAGAGCTGCGAGGTCATGCTGCAGCTCTACACGTCCCCGATGAGACCACTCTTGGAATATTGTGTCCAGTTCTGGTCACCCTACTATAGGAAAGATACAGAGGCTTTGGAGAGGGCGCAAAGAAGGTTTACCAGGATGCTGCCTGGACTGGAGGGCTTGCCTTCTGAAGAGAGGTTGAATAGGCTCGGACTTTTCTCTCTGGAGAGAAGGAGGAAGAGAGGAGACCTGATAGAGGTGTACAAAATAATGAGTGGAATAATTAGAGTCAATGGCCAGAGACTTTTCCCCAAGGCAGGATTGACTGGTACGAGAAGTCATAGTTTGAAGATATTAGGAGGAAGGTATAAAGGAGACGTCAGAGGTAGGTTCTTTACACAGAGAGTTGTGAATGCATAGAATGCATTGCCAGCTGAGGTGGTGGAAGCAGAGTCATTGGGGACATTTAAGCAACTGCTGGACATGCACATGGATAACAGTGAGTTGAGGGGTGCGCAGGTTAAGTTATTATATTCTACATTAGGATTAGACCTGGGCACAACATCATGTGCCAAAGGGCCTGTTCTGTGCTGTACTTCTCTATGTTCTATGTTCTATGTTTTAAGGGCCCTATGTTCTCCCTAGTTGCTCTTTTGCTCTTACGTGTAGAACATGCTTGTAGAATCATTTTGGATTATCCTTAATCATATCTGCCGAGACTATCTTATATCCCCTTTTTTTGCTCTCCTGACTTCCTTCTTTAGAGTGCCCCTTACACCCCTTCTACTCTCCAAGAGATTCAATTGATCCCAGTTGTCTGTACTAAATATGACTTCTTATTCAGTAACGTAAGGAACAGGAATAGTTCTTATTCAGCCTGCTCTGCCATTCAATATGACCATGGCTAATCAAATCCACCATTGACTCTCCATGTCCCTTTGATTCCCTGAGAACCGAGAATCTGTCTGCTTCCGCCTTACATACATTCAGTGATGGAGTATCCATAACCCTCCAGGGCAGAGAATTCCAAAGATTTAGAACACTTAGAGGGAAATGAAATCCTCCACATCTCAAGTCCCATTATTGTGAAAAGCAACATCACAACATTTATCCTATCCTTTGAAATCTTAATCCTTCGTTGAAATCACCTCTCATCCTTCTAAACCCCACAGAATAACAGTCAATTTACTCAGTCTCTCACCATTGGATAACACTCATTGTGTGGATCAATCTAATGAACTTTCACTGTCCTGACTTTCATACAGGTAGACCAAAGTGAAATCTAAGGGATGTAATCTTGACGAGTCACTTTGTGGATGAGCCAACAATGGGATATTGCTGAGTGGGAGCTGACATCTTTGTGGCCTGCCAATTATTTCACCAAGAAATGCTCAGTAAACAACTGGGGCAAATCACATGATGCAGAGTGTCAAAGTGTTTAATTAGACCTGCAAGCTGTGTTAGGCAGACGTTAAGGTGTCTGTTAATCATGCAGGGTGTAAACTGAAACAGCTTTTATATAGAATAGAGAAAAATAATGCACCAATGATTCATCCATAAAACAGAAATATAAAGTACTCACATATTCAGTGAATTTTGCTCAGTTTGATATCAGCAAGGACAATGTCATAAATATTTATGCTTACTGTATCATTCCAGAAGTCTGATTTGATCTTTATTATCTTGATATCTGTCGTCTGATAAAGTAAAACTTTCAGCACAAAACAAAGGTTTCTCTCTCCAAGACTTCACACAGCTCAACAATAAATCCCAGATTAAACTGTGCAATTGAAAGCAGCAATCCTCCAGAGGAAAAAGGAGATTTTTGTTCGGCATTTGTTAGGAGATTAATCTTCCAGCCAGTGGGATAACTCGTTCCACAAGTTTCTTGGAAACAAATGTCCCATAAATGCCATCTGAACAGCACATGATATTTCACAGGGAAACAACTAAACTGAGTCCAAGGCTGTAGGTTCATAAAAACTGCTTGGCCTATCTCAGAACCGTCAAGAATGCTATCTGAATTCCAAATTACATGCAAGGCTCTAACATGCTGCTGGGTATCTGTTATTCTGCATTTAAACCACGCGAATCCTTTGATTAGATCTTTGCTAGTATCTCATCCCTGGGTATCTGTTGCTGTATATGTAAATTGCCAAACCCTTCAATTAGATTCCATACTGTTCCTCACATTTGGGTGTATTCCATATGCAACTGTACTAAATGACTAGATTCCAATTTATAAATAACTCTTGGATATCTATTATTCTGTATTTGCATGTAGGTTTGCTCACTGAGCTGGGAGGTTCATTTCCAGACATTTCGTCACCCTATATTATAATATATTTATATATTAATAAATAGAAAGCAGGAATTATGTACACTGCTTTGCCTGAGGCCTACGGAAGATGTTACCTAGTTGGATGATGAAACGTCTAGAAATGAACCTTCCAGCTCAGCGAGCCAACCTACATCCAGAACCTCAACCTGAGCTACAAACCTTCTCAAAACTTGCTGTTATTCTGTATATAATGACATCCAGTAAAGGACTACTATACATAAATAAAGAGCTAGAACAGAATGAAACATAAAATGTAGCAAGAAACATAAAAATGGATGGTAAGAGCTTCAACAAGTGTATGAAAAGGAGTTGAGTAGCTAAACTGGTTGCTTAAAGGATAAGAATTAAAAAAGAGAAACAAGGAATTGATAGGAATTTTGAACATTTATTTTGAAGATATCTTCATAATGAGAGACTTAATTTTTTTTTAAATAGTGGAATAGAATTAAAAGCTAATAAGACCCTTTATTCTATGTTCTTAAAAGAAGTGGCTGTAGAGATAGTGAATGCATCCGTTATCCATAATTCCTTAAATTGTCAAAAGAGAGTCTCTAATGCCTTGGAGAATCACAAATGTAAAGCTTCATTTCAAGGAAGAAGGAAATCAGAAAGCAGGAAACTATCGGCCAGTTAGCCTAACATTTGTCATATGCCTCCATCTTGGAGGAGCCACATCGTCATATCAAGGAGGTGGGCATTGACTGGCAGTGGGCACACCACCTGCAAACACAAACCAAAGGTCAAGGCCAGGAGGTGAAGAGGCAGTTTTGTTTACAGATCCATCAGGCCAGCTATAGTGATAACCATTGCATCCTGTAATCCCCACTCCTCAAGCTCTGTCACTCCTCCTATGTATGCATGCCCAGTCATAACCTTCTTGACACCTTCATGCTCCCCTTCTCTTTCCATGCTCTCATATCTCCCATATTCCCTCAATGCTGTTTCATATTCCTTTCAGTTATCCCAAATATCTCCCATGATCTTGGTTCCAGTAGCCACTATATACATAACCTAAGAGACAACAGCAACCTTTGAAATTCTTCTATATCTATAGGTTAGTAAGTAAGCATAGTCAACAATAGGTGAGAAGGCAGCCGGGATGGGAATTGAACTTGGATTGCTAGCATTATTCTGCATCACACTGTGAGAATCTAGTCAACTGGGCTGTGACAACATTAGCAAAAAGGTGTTGAACACAATCTTCAGCTTATAACGTCATAAAACTATTATGTCAGACACATACTCAATTCTCATGTCAAAAATAAAGTGTTTTAATCCATTTTTTACCTCTTCATCTTATATAAATAAGCACACAGGCATTGGAATAAAATGGAAATTATCAAGTTACTGCCAGAAAATAAACAGGCCGAAGGGCCTGTTTCCACACTGTAAGTAATCTAATCTAATCTAATGTCAAACAAAGCTAGCATTTATCTTTCAGCTGTGTCAGCATTGCCCACAGGGCTGTGTCCATGAGCCATTATTGGAGATCAGTCAGAGACTCATAAAGAAATCATATGGCAAATGTATCAAGGAATTTGAATAGATGGCAACATTTCTGTTTCTCTGGGAAACATGACAGGATGGATTTTGAAAAGATGCTTCCGCTCCTGGGGCAATCAAGAACAAACCCATGAATCACCCTTTTAAGACAGACCTTAGGAGGATTTTTGGAATTCTCTATTCCAGGAAGTAAAGTAAGCTGGATCATTCGATATATTCAAGACTGGGTTAGATTTTGAACGAGAAGAGAGCCAATGTTTACTGGGAAGAGGCTGGAATGTAGAGCTGAAATTGAATGATGTTAAAATCAGACAGCAGCTCATTGCCTGATACTAAACATTTAGATTTGGGAAGACTTTTTTCTCTGAAGATAATTAATCAATGAGCCTGGGAGTTGTCGACATTGGGATGATCAATGTGTAGCCAAGGGTGCTGGAATTTTGGGAGCCATGAACTGTGGCATTCCAATATTCAAAATGCTGGAAATGTTTACTTATTCTGTTTTGATTTCAGATTTTCAGTACCTGTGGTAGTTTGTTTTTATAATATTAAATTAATATTAGTTAGCATTGCTGTTTCAACCAAGGCTATAAAAATCAGATTAATTAGCTTCTTGTTTTATTTCTCCCTATGGAATTTTACTGTATGCAAAACAATTTGACTACAATTACACTACCCAATGAATTTCCACTTGGTGGGAGTGTATCAGATGGGGTATAATATGCAATTGGCTGTCTGTCCTATGTCCTGCTGCTGAAGCCAGTTGAAAGAAGTGTTTGGTCCAAACTCACAGTCTGACAGTTTGTTCACACTCCAGTCAATAATGACTGTGTTTGTCTGCCCTAATATCAGGCAATGTCACAGAGAGGGACAAGATTAAAAATATGTTCAGAGGAAACCTTGCACTGTTGAAGGAGAGAGACCCTCTTGTCCTGGAAGCATTTGATATGAGCAGTGTAAAGGTAGCTTTCTTTTGTTTAAAAAAGCATAGGGAACTTTACTCTGTATCTAAATCTGTACTGTTCCTGTCCCATGATAGGAACAATGTAGAGATTGCTTTAAATTCAGTTTAAATGAGTAGATGGACTTTACTCTGTATCTAAGTCATGCTGTACTTGTCCTGGTAGGGTTTGATGGGGAAGCTTTACTCTGTGTCCAACCCTTTGGTATCTCTGTCCTGGGAGTTGTTGAAATTTATATTATCTGTCTGGAATGGAAGATTTGATCCTTGCACTGACACCCCTTACATTAATGGGATCAAATTCTATCCCAAATATATATTACAGTTCTGCTGATGATAAAGAGGGGCAGTAAATGTGAAAAGTGACATTCTTTGCTTTTGGAATATTAAGGAGAGTCAGAACATTCTCTGAATCACAGAATCCCTACAGAGTGGAAACAAGCTATTCAGCCCAACAAGTCCACCCTGACATTCCAAAGGGGATCTCCCCAAAATCCACCCCCTTACGCTATCCCTGTAACTCAGCATTTCCCATGGCTAATCCACCTAGCCTGCTCATCCCTAGATACCTTGAGGAATTTAGCATGGCCAATCCACCTAACCTGCACATTTTCTGGACGTTGAGGGGGGTTTGATGTGGGTTCAAGGTGTTGTGTACAGGGCAGGTGTTGAATAATAAAAATCTATGTCGACAGATTGGTATTGTTACTATCACAACCAGAGAACAGTAAATATACATGTAGCGAGACAATGACTCAGGCTCTGAATCAATGCTGTTTAATTCCAGTATGATCTGGAGTTGGGACCGTGGCTATGAAACCAGCATAACAGTCTTGACTGCCTCAGTCCACTCAGCCAATGTGGAATTGTCAATCGGCATGTGAATTATCACGTGCTGTCCTCATGTTCTCTGATACCTTTTAGGATGTTAATTTACACCAGACTATGGATTTGTGACCCACTGCCAATCCAGACAACAGAGTTGTTGTTACAGTCACAGGTTGTGTTAAGCATGGGGATTGCTGGCTGGACATTCTGAGGAAGGAACTGGGAGTCATTTCATATTCACAAATATGGGAAACTGCAACAAATGAGTTTCCATACTAAGAATGGCAGAATCATACACACAGGAAGGAGGACATGGATCCTGGATTGAGTGAGAGGAACTGTTAGGAATATCTAGAGAAGTGGGCTAGAGAAGGTCCCAAGACAGAAACAGTCAACATTACCCAGAGAAGGAAGCAAGAGGAAGGTACCAAGATCAGAAGTTGGGAGCACATAGAGAAGCAGGTGACATGAGACCATGCAACAGACAGTCAGCAGCACTTGGAAGAGTGGGCAAATAGAAGATCCCAAGGTTAGAAGTCAACACATAAAGGAGGCAAAGGTGAGAAACTGAGACAGGAAGACTGCAAGCACCAAGAGAAGAGATCGAGGGGAGACCCATGAGATAAGCATTTTGGAATATAGTGAAAAGTGAAGTCATAAGCTGCTGAGTAACTGATCTTCAAGAGAATGGATGAATCGGTGGAAATGCAAAAATTTTAAGTTTTTAAAAAATATTTTGTTATGTGGTAAAGGTCTGTTCTGTCATTAAGTTGTATTAATACGATAGTGAAGGCAAGGTGAAGCCAAAAATAAAATTTGAAATAAAGATAATAATTACCTTTGGGGCTAGAAACAGGCAGAGGCGGATCGGCAGGGGATATACCCAGTGTGGAAAATGATAAATATGCTGGGTTTGAGAAAAGATTCAAACAGTAATATCACATGAAAGTTGTGAGCTGATTTGTTGGTAAGTGATCTAGGGACTGTGTGTAAAGTACTGAAATTGAGAAAGATGTAATTATTTTAAACAACCTGTAATTACATAGCTTATGATTATTTAAAAGACTCTAGCAGAAGAAAAGTAAAAAAACTAGTGATCTCATTATTTATCTTAATCTTATGTAGTAAAGATTATTGAATTCTAAGTTTTAAGTTAAAGTAAGTGGTAGTGAGAGAGACATTAAGTTATTTAGTAATTAATTAATTTTGACACAACGAAGATGGCAGGGCAGGAGATATGTTGCAACTGCAAAATGTTGGAGTCCTAGAAGCCAGGATGATCCAGACAAATACGTCATAGAATCAGAGTCATACAGTATGGAAACAGACCCTTCAGTCAAACTTATCCGTGCCAACCAGACATCCCAATCTGACCCAGTCTCATTTGTCAGCATTTGACCTATATCCCTTGTAAACCCTTCCTGTTCATGTACCCATCCAGGTTTCTTTTAGAGGTTGTAATTATCCATACCTCAACCACTTCCTCTGGCAGCTTGCTCCATAGATACACCATCCTCTGTATGATTCTCTGGCAAGTATTTGTAGTTGGAGCAACTTGAGGTCCTTTCAGCTTGTTTTGGATTGTTGGAGAGTGAGGGCTTCAGGGTAGAAGACCTAACTGACTATGCCTCTCTGGCACAAGAAATTGGGTGTGGGGGTGTAGTATAAAGGAATGCAATGACAGTGTGAGAAAGCAACATAGAACATAGAAAAGTACAGCACAGAACAGGCCCTTTGGCCCACGACGTTGTGCTGAGATTTAATCCTAATATAAAATATAGTAATTTAACCTGCGCACCCCTCAACTCACTGTTATCCATGTGCATGTCCAGCAGTCGCTTAAATGTCCCCAATGACTCTGCTTCCACCACCACCGCTGGTAACTCATTCCATGCACTCACAACTCTCTGTGTAAAGAACCTACCTCTGACGTCTCCTTTATACCTTCCTCCTAATATCTTCAAACTATGACTTCTCGTACCAGTCAATCCTGCCTTGGGGAAAAGTCTCTGGCCATTGACTTAACTATTCCTCTCATTATTTTGTACACCTCTATCAGGTCTCCTTTTTTCCTCCTTCACTCTAGAGAGAAAAGTCCGAGCTTATTCAATCTTTCTTCAGAAGGCAAGCCCTCCAGTCCAGGCAGCATCCTGGTAAACTGTCTTTGCACCCTCTCCAAAGCCTCTGTATCTTTCCTTTAGTAGGGCGACCAGAACTGGACACAATATTCCAAGTGTGGTCTCACCAGAGACTTGTAGAGCTGCAGCAAGACCTCGCGACTCTTATACTCGATACCCTGTTAACAACCCTATCCACTTGGGTGGCAACTTTGAGAGATCTATGTACTTGCATACCCAGATCCCTCTGTTCCTCCACACTGCCAGGAATCCTGTCTTTTATCCTATATTCAGCATTCGAGTTCAACCTTCCAAAATGCATCACTTCGCATTTATCCAGGTTGAACTCCATCTGCCATTTCTCAGCCCAGCTCTGCATCCTGTTTATGTCGCGCTGCAGCTTGCAGTAGCCCTCTACACTATTGACGACACCTCCAACCTTTGTGTCATCTGCAAATTTACGAACCCGCCTCTCAACCTCTTCATCCAAAAGTCATATATAAAAACTGCAAAGATCAGAGGCCCAAGAACACAGCCCTGCGGGACTCTACTCAGCACTGTCCTCCAGGCAGAATACTTTCCATCTACAACCACTCTCTGCCTTCTGTCAGCCAGCCAATTCTGAATCCAGATAGCCAAATCTCCCTGTATCCCATACTTCCTGACTTTATGAATGAGCCTAATGAATCCTATCCCTCAGAATTCTTTCCAAAACTTTGCTGACCACAGACGTAAGACTGACTGGTCTGTAATTGCTAGGGATTTCCCTATTACCGTTCTTGAAAAGAGGAGCAACATTCGCCTCCTTCCAATCCTCCAGTACGACTCCCATGGAGAGTGAGGAGGCAAATATCCTCGCCAGCGGCTTAGCAACCTCCTTTCTCACTTCCCGGAGCAGCCTAGGATAAATCTGGTCTGGCCCTGGGGACTTATCAATCTTAATGTTTTCCAAAATTTCTAGCATATTAACTTCATTAATTTTGATCTAGTCAAGACTATATCCCAGCTCCTCTATGTTTTCATTTACAACAAGTTCCCTTTCCTTGGTGAAAAAACTCACTTAGGACTTCCCCTATCTGCTCAGACTCCACGCACAAGTTCCCTCTGCTATTCCTGATCGGCCCTACCTTCTCCCTGATCATTCTCTTATTCCTCATGTATGAGTAAAATGCCTTTGGGTTCTCCCTAATCCTTCTTGCCAAGCCTTCTTCGTGCTCCCTCCTGGCTCTCCTCAGTCCATTTCTGAGCTCCTTTCTAGCAAGCCTGTAATCCTCTAAAGCTGTGCTAGATCCTTGCTTCCTCCACCTTAGGTAAGCTGCCTTCTTCCTTTTGACAAGAAGCTCCTCTGTTCTTGCCATCCAAGGTTCCTTAATCTTACCACTTCTTTCTTACCTGTCTCAGAGGATCAAATTTGTGCATCACTCGCAACAACTGCTCCTTAAATAGGGCACAGCAGACATGTGGAGACTTTCTGTGGAACAATTGCTCCCAGTCTGTACTTCCCAACTCCTGTCTGATAGCGTCATAATTTCCTTTTCCCCAATTAAACATTTTCCCTCGGTAACTGCTCCTTTCACTCTTTAAGGCTATACTAAATGTGAGGCAGTTGTGACCACTTTCACTAAAGTGCTCTGCCACCGCAAGATCTGACACCTGTCCTGGCTCGTTGCCGAGCACCAAATCCAAAATGGCCTCTCCCCTCGTCAGTCTGTCTATGTACTGAGGAAGAAAACCCTCCTGAACACACCTGACAAAAATGGCTCCATCCAAACCATTTACACTTAGGAGGTTCCAGTCGATATTGGGAAGGTTGAAATCACCCATAACAACAACCCTGCTACTTTTGCATTTTTTTCTAGAATCTGCCCACCTATGCATTCTTCAATCTCTCTACTGCGATTAGGTGGTCTGTAGAAAACTCCCAATGAGGTGACTGTTCCCTTGCTGTTCCTAACTTCCACCCATACTGACTCAGTAGACAAACCTTCCTCAACAACCTTCGTTTCTGTAGCTTGATGCATTCTCTGATTAGCAATGCTACACCCCCTCCTTTTTTTCCACCCTCCCTGTTCTTTTTAAATATTCTAAACCAATCCTGCCCCTGTGAAACACACGTCTCCGTTATGGCCACAACATCGTAGCCCCAAGTACTGATCCATGCTCTAAGTTTGTCACTCTTATTTAGGACACTCCTTGCATTAAAGCAGACACAATTTAACCGATCCCTTTGTTTCATCGCGTAAGGAACCTTCCTGATAGATTCAATATATCCTGTCACTGTCCCATCTGCAACTGACCCCCTCTCAGACATGTGGCTCTGATTCCCACCCCCCTGCCAAACTAGTTTAAACCCTCCCGAACCACACGAGCAAATCTCCCACCCAGGACATTTGTGCCCCCCAGTTCAGGTGCAATCCATTCTTCATGTACAGGTCCCACCTTCCCCAGAAGGTCTCCCAATGGTCAAGGTATCTGAAGCCCTCCCTCCTGCACCAGCCCCGCAGCCACGTGTTAAGCTGCATTCGCTGACTGTTCCTCACCTCACTATCTTGTGGCACCAGTAGCAAAGATCACTACTCTACTCGTCCTGCTCTTCAGCTTCCAACCGAACTCTCTGTAGTCACTTTTCAGATCCTCAATCCCTTTCCTGGCTATATTATTGGTGCCAATATGTACTACGATTTCTGGCTGGTCACCCTACCCCTTCAGAATGTTGCAAACCCAATCGGCGACATCCTGGACCCTAGCATCAGGGAGGCAACCTTCCTGACCACAAAATCTCCTTCTGGATTAGTGGTGCTGGAAGAGCACAGCAGTTCAGGCAGCATCCAAGGAGCAGCAAAATCGACGTTTCGGGCAAAAGCCCTTCATCAGGAATAAAGGCAGTGAGCCTGAAGCGTGGAGAGATAAGCTAGAGGAGGGTGGGGGTGGGGAGAAAGTAGCATAGAGTACAAAATCTCCTGTCAATCCCTCTAAACTATTGAGTCCCCTACCACTAGTGCTTTTCTATTTTCCCCCTTCCCTTCTGAGCCGCAGTGCCAGGCTCAGTGCCAGAGACCTGACCACTGTGGCTTACCCCGGTAGGCCGTCCCCACCAGCAGTATTCAAAACGGTATACTTATTGCTGAGGGGAACAGCTACAGGGGATCCCTGCTCTGACCGTCGGTTCCCTTTCCTCCCCCTGACAGTAACCCAGCTGTCCTTATCCTGTGTCTTGGGAGTGACCACCTCCCTGTACATCCTCTCAATTTCCCCTTCAGCCTCCCAGATGATCTGTAGTTCATCCAGCTCCAGGTCCAGTTCCCTAACTCAGTTTTCAAGGAGCTGGAGTTGGGTGCACTTCCCACAGATGTAGTCAGCAGAGACATGTGTAGTGTCTCTCACCTGCCACATTCTGCAGGAGGAACATGCAACTGCCCGAACATACATTTCCCGCTGCTCTGAAAGCCCGCACAGAACTAAACAAAGGAAGAGAAGAAAAATAAAGAGGAACTTGAAAACTTACCTAGTTTACAGACTCTTAGTAAGGTTAAAGGAGTGCGAGGGATTGATGCTGTTCTCTACAACGAACAGTAAGAGTCCAGAGACCTGTGTGGCCTGCACAGTGCCAGGCTCAGAACATCAGCTGAGGCCTGGAAAAGATCCATAGTCTGTGTATATACCAATTACATAGACAAGATAAAGAGTTTCTGCACAGTCAGTGTGAGGAGTCAAAGGCCATAATGTTTGAATTATTATCTGAGTGACATACAAATTGTCAAGTCTAAATAAGGTTAGAGAAATGAATACATGGCTCAGTGGCTGGTATAGGTTCTGCTTCATATAGCATTGACACCAGACTGGGGAAAATGGGGTCTGTGGCATGGGATGGTCTACACTTGAATTGTGCTCGGGTCATTGTTCGTGAGAACTGCATAACCAGAGCAGTTGAGAGAGTTTTTTTTTCTCAACAGTGGTGATAGTGAATCACAATGGATTCCTTACAAGGAAGATATAACAAATCACAGAGGAGAGACAAGAAAGAAGGAAAGCTATATATATGGGAAATAGTAAAAATACCATGATAGAATGGTTAGAGTGCACAAATCTAAAAATAAATCATCAAATAAGGCCAAAGGTTATGAAAATCATATAAGGGCAAAATTAAACTTACCATATCTGAATGTTATAGCATTTAAAGCAAAACAAACCGATAATGCAAATAAAAATATATTATTAACATCTGAACAGCATTATGGAGACATGGTTTCAGGATGACATAGATTGGATCCTGCATATAGCAGGATACATGGTATTTACAATGGATGGGAAACCAGGAAAAGGAGGAGGGTGGTTCTTTTTATTCATGCTCACATTAGCACAATAGAATGTGATGATCTGAAATCAAATCAAATGTCAAAGGTAGAAAGTAGAAAATAGAACATAGAACAGTACAGCACAGTTCAGGCCCTTTGGCCCTTGATGTTGTGCTGACCTTTGATCCTACTCTAAGATTAGACTAACCAACATACCCTTCAATGTACTATCATCCATGTGCCTATCCAAGAGTTGCTTAAATGTCCCTAATGCATCTGACTCTACGCACCCACCACTCTCTGTGTAAAGTATCAACCTCTGACATCTCCCCTAAACCTTCCTCCAATCACCTTAAACTTATGTCCACTTATGATAGCCATTTCCAACCTGGGAAAAAGTCTCTGGCTATCCACTCTACCTATGCCTCTCATCATCTTGTACACCTCTATCAAGTTGCCTCTCATCCTCCTTCGCTGCACTGAGAAAAGCAGTAGCTCTCTCAACCTTTCTTTATAAGACATGCCCTCCAGTCCAGGCAGCATCCTGGTAAAACTCCTCTGCACCCTCTCCAAAGCTTCCACATCCTTCCTATAATGAGGTGACCAGAACTGAATGCCCTATTCCAAGTGTGTTCTATCCAGGGCTCTATAGAGCTGCAGCATAACCTCGCGGCTCTTAAACTCAATACCCTTGCCACTGAAAGGCAACACACCATATACCTTATCAACTTGGGTGGCAACTTTGAGGGATATATGGACGTGGACCCCAAAATCCCTCTGTTCCTCCATACTGCCATGAATCCTGCCTTTAACCCTGTAATCTGCAATCAAATTCGACCTTCTAAAATGAATCACTTCACACTTTTCCATCCTACTCTAAGATTAGACTAACCAACATACCCTTCAATGGACTATCATCCATGTGCCTATCCAAGAGTTGCTTAAATGTCCCTAATGCATCTGACTCTACTACCACCGCTGGCAGTGATTCTACGCACCCACCACTCTCTGTGTAAAGTATCTACCTCTGACATCTCCCCTAAACCTTCCTCCAATCACCTTAAACTTATGTCCACTTATGATAGCCATTTCCACCCTGGGAAAAAGTCTCTGGCTATCCACTCTACCTATGCCTCTCATCATCTTGTACACCTCTAAGAAGTTGCCTCTCATCCTCCTTCACTGCACTGAGAAAAGCAGTAGCTCTCTCAACCTTTCTTTATAAGACATACCCTCCAGTCCAGGCAGCATCCTGGTAAAACTCCTCTGCACCCTCTCCAAAGCATCCACATCCTTCCTATAATGAGGTGACCAGAACTGAATGCACTATTCCAAGTGTGGTCTAACCAGGGCTCTATAGAGCTGCAGCATAACCTCGCGGCTCTTAAACTCAATACCCTTGCCACTGAAAGGCAACACACCATATACCTTATCAACTTGGGTGGCAACTTTGAGGGATATATGGACGTGGACCCCAAAATCCCTCTGTTCCTCCATACTGCCATGAATCCTGCTTTTAACCCTGTAATCTGCAATCAAATTCGACCTTCTAAAATGAATCACTTCACACTTTTCCACGTTGAACTCCATCTGCCACTTCTCAGCCCAGCTCTGCATCCTGTCGATGTCCCATGGCAACCTACAACAGCCCTCTACACTATCCACAACTCCACCAACCTTTGTGTTATTGGAAAAATTACTAACCCATCCTTCCACTTCCTCATCCAAGTCATTTATTCAAATCACAAAGAGCAGAGGTCTAAGAACACAACCCTGTGGAACACCACTGATCATCGACCTCCAGGCTGAATACTTTCCATCTCCTACCACCCTCTGTCTTCTATGGGCCAGCCAATTCTATATCCAGACAGCCAAATGTCCCTGTATCCCATGCCTCCTTACTTTCTGAATGAGCCTACCATAACTCCACAGAGCCTGATATCCTGTGTTACAAAGTTGTGTTGAGTACTCGTGAAATTGAAGGCAGGAAGCTAGAATTTGTTTGTAAGTATGATAGGGCGAACAAGTGTGTGGTCCCTTTTAAGAGGTGAAGTGCTTTCCAATGCTTGGAGATACTTTAAAAATATCTGCAAGCAGCTGTAGATGCTCAGACAGTTCTAAAATTGAAATCTACGTATCAATGGGCTTTGTGGTTTGCAACCTCGGCTTGCTTTGATGTTAAGGCAACCAGCTTGGATATTAGTTTAATTAATTTAATTTAAACTAGGCCCGAGATACCAAAACCCAATTAAATTTAAATCTGATGGTTTTGACGACCTCTAACCAATCCAATTGTAAAGAAATGAATATGTCATCATGGGTATAAAGAATGGGGCAACTGGACAGAGAGGGCAGAGCCAACTGCCATCTGAAGTGAGAGTTCTGCCACCATCTGAGGAATAAACATCTCGCTCTCTCTCAGAAATCTCCACACTCTCTCTAAAACATAAAGGTAAATGGCACTCTTAGATAACATTCCTGACATCAGGATTCAATAGAGAGAGGCATCCAAGACAGAAGAATTCCCGGAGAAAACATCTCTGAAAGAAGGATCAGTGGAAAAAACGTGTTTATGACTGGAGAGACAGCGGAATGTTCCTGAAGACTCATTCTGTGTGGACTTTGAGAGTCTAAGTTTTAGTTTAGTTTTCTTTAATATCTGTGTTTATTGGAACAGCATACCAGTAGAATTTAGTTCAGTTAGGGTCTAATTCATAGTTAGGAGGAAATTATTCGGTTTGTTAGTAATTCTGTTAATTTATTTACTGTTAGGTTAAATAAATTGTTACTTATAAAATGAGTATCAGGGATTCCTTTCATTTAACCACGCTGTTTAAAAAAAAAGATTGAGGGACAAGGCGAGTTTCTCTGGGTGTTTCAGGTTTAATTATTTGAAGGGAACCTCTATAGTGATATAACATGTTGGGGCTGGTGTTTCGGTTTAATTATCAGAGGGGTTTGATCTTTTCTCCTTCATTACACCTGTCACCAAATCAGTCTTTATTTATACATGAACAGTCCTTGACTTTAGTCCTACCTCATTCAGAGTCAGCTACAGTGGTGTTCCACAGTGTCAGTATCTCTGTCAGCCAGGTCTCCCTGATTGGGGCTGTTAATCCGGTCCTATTCAGGGAACTCTTATTCTATGAGGTCCAGCTGACTGACTTTGTTGCAATCTCTGTATCCCTGCCCCTCGTAGTCCGACAACATAGGCCAGTCATTTTACTCGGAGAGCCTCCTGGGTTGTTTTAGCACTGGGTGAGATTCCTCCGACTCGGCATGTAATGCATGGGAACTTACATTTTGCACAAGGAGCACCTCAGTAAAATTTCACTCTCTTCTTCTGGCAACAAAGGTGTTGAGACGACTACGTCCATCATGTCCATCTTCTGGTTCCGAGGACTAGTCAATGCTTGACAGAGAAGATGAACCACTGATTCCGCCAGTTTTCCTGGCTGTTCCCAGGGTCCGGGCACGTTTTGCGAATTTGCAGTCTTCGTACGGTCACACCTACCCAAACTTTATACATTACTCGTCTTGACATGCCAACCATGCCTCTTATCCATGTGGGACCATTTCCATGATTCCTAAACCAAACTTCATCCCCTGCATTAAACTGTCCCTCTGGCTTGGCAGACTCATGAGTCTAGTAAAGGTGTTCCTGATGCTGTTTCACCCTACTGTCCATGCTCCCCAAGTCCAGGAAGATCAGATTTAATCTGGTGTGGAGTCTTCTCCCTATTAGCACCTCTGTTAGAGCTATCCCTATCATTGCACGTGGGGTGGTCCTGTATTCAAATAAGAACCATAACAGTTTGGTATCTAGTAAGACTGTTGGTTGTTTCTCCAAGCCAACCTTAAAAGTTTGCTCTGCTGTTTCTGCCAGGCCATTAGATGATAGGTGGTATGGAGCTGTCCTTATATGTCACGTCCAATTCGACTTTAGGAAAGACCTAAATTCCCTGCTGCTGTTGGCCTGTTATTTTACTGCTGTCATTCTTAACATTTGATAAATGGAATCTATGCACGTCCAGCCACTTTGAGCGGGCATCTACAATAACTACGAACATTGAGCCCAGAAAGAACTGCACAGTCAACATGCAGCTGAGTCCAGGGTTTCTCCAGCCATTCCCACAAATGTGGGGGAGCTGTTGGTAATAATGTTTGTCGTTTTTGGCACTCTGGGCCTCACCAACATGCTATGTCTGCATCCAGTCCTGGCCAACAGTCATAACTTCTCACCAACACCTTCATTTTGGAAACCCCTTGATGGCCCTGGTGAAGTTCAGCCAATATTTGGCAGCAACCTTTGTTCAGAACAACCACTCTTACTCCCCATAACAAGATGCCCATCCTTTACTGTGAGCTGGTCTCTCTGGGTCCAAAAAGGTCTTGATTCTAGTTGTGATGGACCTTTGGGCTTTCCCCATCACCACAAGGTGTTTCAGTTTTGAAAGGACTGGATATTTCTGCGTCAAAGTCTGATATTGTCAGCTGTGACTGGGAGCATGTCCAGAAGATTTAATGTCATTACAGACTCTTCCATTGGGGGTACTACAGGTGGCATATCTGGTAATGGGAGGTCGCTCAATGCATCTGCAATTACTACTTGTCCTCCCAGATGGTGTTTTGATTTGCACTAAAAATTAGAACCCACCATTGAGTACAACCCAAAGCTGTGGGTGGCACTGTAAGGTGCTGGAAAAGCACAGCAGATCAGGCAGCATCCGAGGAGCAGGTGAATTGATGTGTTGAGCAAAAGCCCTTCCTGAGGAATGAGGGCCCTGATGAAGGCTTTACGCCCAAAACTTAGATTCTCCTCCTCGGATGTTGCCTGACCTGCTATGCTTTTCCAGTATCACACTCAACTCTGATCTCCAGCATTTGCAGTCCTCCCTTTCTCTTGTGGGTGGCACTGCCTTGTCCTCTCTAAGCAGACCAAGTAGGGGTTTGTACTCTGTGATTATCTCAAATGTTCGACCATTAAGGTATTATCGGAACCTCACGACTTTAAATATGACAGCCAGTCTTTGTAATTACGCTCTGCATTAGCCAAAGTTCTGGATGCAAATGCTATTGGAGCTTTAACTCCATTGGGCCACCCATGAGCTAATTCCACCTCAATGCCATACGAGCAGGCATCGCCTGTCAATACCAGATCTTTCTTGTGATCATGGTGTGCCAACACCTGAGAGGATGGTAACTATTTCTTTACTTGATGCAAAGGAGTCAGGATGGAGGCCATGTTGTGGATGAACTTTCCATTAGAATTTACCAGTCCAACAAAAGACCTGAGCTCCTGGACTGATGTGTGACCTGGGGCACTTTTGTTCACCCTCACTTTATCTTCCAATGGGTCTAACCCAGTCTTGTCAATTGTGTAGCCCAAGTAGGTCTGTTGGGAACAAAAGTAGAAATTGCTGGAGAAACTCAGCTGGTCTAACAGCAGATGCAGAGAGAAATCAGGGTTAACATTTTGGGTCCAGTGACCCTTCTTCAGAACCCTTCCAACATCTGCAGTTCTTCTGGTTTATTTGTTTAGGTCATTTGGAACACACACTTTTCCCTCCTTAGGCTTATGCCAGCCTTGCAAAAGTGCCTTAGGACTACATCCAAGTTCTCTCGGTGTTCCTTTTACATTTTCCCTGCTATTAGAATGTCACCTAGGTAAATGGCAACCTGGGATAGACCTTGCAAATGTTCTCCATCATACTGTCGGCTGGAAAATTGAACAGGTTGATGATACCTGAAATGACAGATATACCTGATATATTAGTACAAGCCCTTATGGGTATTAATTATATCATAGTTCTGGGAATCCTTGTCTAAACACAATTGCAAATATGCATGGCTCATGTCCAGCTTCGTGATATAAAGCCTCTAACCAAAGGTATTTATCCAGCTGCAAAAAGTGGTTTCTCATTTGTTTAAAATTCCCACAAAGCCGAACCGAGCAGTCGGGTTTCAAAAGTGATGCGACCAGTGCTGCCTATTCTGCCAATTGGGCTGGTTTGAAAATTTTCTTCACCTTCCAGCTTTCCGATTTCTGCCTGTACTTTTTCCCGTAAGGCAAATGGCACTGGGCATTGCAGAATCATGGAATTGCTTCCTGGTCAACAGGCAAGGTGCCCTTGGCTCCTCTGATAGTCCCTAGAACTACCTGGAAGATTTCTGGGTATTTAATTAGGACGTCACTCAGGCAGCCATTTTCTAATTGAAAAATGTTGAGCCAATCAAGGTGAATCTCTCTCAGCCAATTTCACCCCATCAAGCTAGGACCCGAGTCTTTTACTACAGTCAGTGATAACTGAACCAGCTGCTTCTCATAAGAGGCCAGAACCAAAGTTGTACCCTTAATTTGTAAAGGTTCCCCAGTCTAGGTTCTCAACCTGGCTAAGGCCTTGTGCAAATTTAAGGGCTCGGGTGCAGAATTATTTTTTGTTTAAAAACTAGTTCTGCGATACAGCTGCATCGGTATCGATCTCTATTAGAACAGGATGACTATTTAATAAGTTTATTTTGATTTCTGAGCAACAGCCAAATCAACAGCAATGTAACTGTTTAAAACCAGATGTAGGTGGATATTCCAGGGTACAGACTGTCCTGGAAACAGCCTGGATACTGACTTATGAGAGAGCTTACTCAATTTAGGTCTAGTAAGACTCTTTAGCTGTCTCAAGTCTGCATACCGGCAGCAACTAGAGTAGCTTCCTGACCAGGATCCTGAAGAAAGTTTTACTCACTTGGTTGAGGCTTGCCTTTATTTTGGCAATTTGCTGTGGTCTGACCAAGAGTGTCTCTGACCAGGAGATATCCTGAGTGAGGCTACACAATTGCCTGCACTCAAAAGGTGTTTCCCAAGCTCAGTAAGTCTGGTGAGGATGTCTACTTCCATTGGAATACCCTGCAACTCATGGTCCACTTGCCACATTCCCCAGTGATCGAGGCAGTCGTAGTGCCAGTTTGATGTCCAGTTTGGCTTCAGCTAGTAGATGTTTTGCACAGTTACATCCTTAATCCCACATATGAGGCAGTCTCTTAACATCTCATTAAGGGGTAAACAAAAGTCACATGCTTCTGCCAATTGACTTAACCTAGTCAAAAATCTCTATAGAGATTCTCAAATTGCTGAATTATAGGAGGCTTGGGAATCATAATATTTCTTAACTATGTCCATCAATTCTCGAAACATTTTAGCACCTGGTGCCTCAGGCAAAGTTAGGCTCTTAATAACAGAAAAAGCTGTAGCACCACAAGCAGTCAGGAGAATTTCTTGGTGCTTTCCATCTGCCACAATGTTTGCCTGGAAAATGTAATGCATTCTTGCTACATACTAGGTACAGTACTCAACAATATGGTCAAGCTTCCTAAACAAAGGCATGAAGTAAGAACTGCTAACTGCAACTGTTGTGAGTGAGTTTGTTCAGGAACATGCTTTACTCTCATCATCACTGAAATCATTTCACAGAGGCTGGTATCCTGTTACCAAGTCACCCTTTATTTACACATAAACAGTCCTTGACTTTGATACTGCCTCTTTACACCCCTTGGCTTAACTTGTCCATGCCAACCAAGTTTGTCAAACTAAACTAGACCCACTGGCCTGCATTTGGCCCATATCCATCTAAACCTTTCCTATTCATGTACCTGTCCGAATGTCTTCTAAATGTTCTAACGATGCATGCATCTATCACTTCCTTTGACAGTTTATTCCACATATGAACTACTTTCTGTATGAAAACGTTGCCCCTCAGATCTCTTTTTAAATCTTTCTCCTCTCACCTTAAAAGTATGATTCCTAGTTTTGAACTCCCCCAGCATAGGAAAGAAACTTTGCTATTTCACCTTATCTATGCCCCTCATGATTTTATAAACCTCTTCAAGGTCACCGCTCAAACTCCAGTGCTCCAGTCAGAAAAGTCTCAGCCTATCATTATAACTCAAATCCTCCAGTCCCAGCAACATCCTGGTCAATCTTTTCTGAACCCTCTCCAATTTAATAATGTCCTCCCTATAGTAGGGTGACCAAAACTGTCCACAGTATTCCATAAGTGGCCTCACCAACATCCTGTACAACCTCAATATGATGTTCCAATTTTTATAGTCAATGGTCTGAGCAATGAAGGCAAGCATGCTAAATGCCTTCCTAATCACTCTATCTACCTGTGACATAACTTTCAAAGAACTATGTGCCTGAACTCCAGGATCTCTCTGTTCGATAATATTAACCACTCGGATGGAACGGTGGGTGGCACGTGGCACAGTGGTTAGCACTGCTGCCTCACAGTGCCAGAGACCCGGGTTCAATTCCCGCCTCAGGTGACTCTCTGTGTGGAGTTTGCACATTCTCCCCGTGTCTGCGTAGGTTTCCTCTGGGTGCTCCGGTTTCCTCCCACAGTCCAAAAATGTGAATTGGCCAAGTTAAATTGCCCGTAGTGTTAGGTGAAGGGGTAAATGTAGGGGAATAGGTCTGGGTGGGTTGCGCTTCGGCGGGTCGGTGTGGACTTGTTGGGCCGAAGGGCCTGTTTCCACACTGTAAGTAATCTAAACTAGGGTCCTATCATTAACCGTACAAGTCCTGCCCTGCTTTGCCCTCTCGTTTATCTAAATTAAACTCCATCTGCCACTCCTTGGCCCATTGGCCCATCTGATCAATGTCCCATTCTACTCTGAGATAATCTTCTTCACTGTCCACTACATCACCACCTATTTTGGTGCCATCTCCAAACTTACCAACCATCCCTCCCATATTCACATCCAAATCATTTATATTAAAGATGAAAAGCAGTGGACCCTGCATCAATCCGAGTGGCTCACCGCTGGTCGCAAACCTGCAGTCCAAAAAACAACCCTCCACCATCACCCTCTGTCTCCTACCTTCAAGCCAATTTTATATCCAATTGGCTAGCTCCTCTGGATCCCCTGTGATCTAACCATAATAATCAGTTTACCATGTGGAACCTTATCAAATGCTTTGCTAAAGTCATGATTTGGAGATGCCGGTGTTGGACTGGGGTGTACAAAGTTAAAAATCACACAACACCAGGTTATAGTCCAACAGGTTTAATTGGCAGCACACTAGCTTTCGGAGCGACGCTCCTTCATCAGGTGATTGTCCAATTAAGCCTGTTGGACTATAACCTGGTGTTGTGTGATTTATTACTTTGCTAAAGTCCATATAGACAATGTCTACTGCTCTGACATAATCAGTCTTCTTTGTCATCTCTTCAGAAAAGTCAATCAAGTTAGTCAAACATGACTTCCCATACACAAAGCCATGTTGACAATCCCTAATCAGTCTTTGCCTTTGGAATCAATCATATATCATAGAATCCATACAGTGTGGGTACATGCCATTTGGCCAACACGTCCACACCAATCCTCTGAAGAGTAACCCACCCAAACCCATTCCCCTACTCTATTATCCTACATTTACCCCTGATTAATGCACCTAACCTACAAATTTGTGAACAATATAGGCAATTTAGCATGGTCAATTCACCTAACCCGCACATCTTTTGGATTGTGGAAGGAAACCCATGCTGACACGGGAAGAATGTGCAAACTCTACTTTGCCTTTCCAAATGCAGAGAAATCCTGTCCCTCAGAATCCCCTCCAACAACTTACCCACCACTAATGTAAAGCTCACAGGTCTATAATTACCTGGCTTTTCCTTCGTCTTTCTTAAATAATGCCACCATAATAGCCAAACTTCAATCTTCAACACCTCACTCATGGCTGTCAATGTTACAAATATCTGTGATAGGGGTCCAGAAATCTCTTCCCTGGCTTCCCACAAAGTTCAGGCCCCATCTGATCAGGTCCCAGGGATTAGAGTCATAGAGTCATAGAAATGTACAGCACAGAAACAGACCCTTCAGTCCAACTTGTCCATGCTAAACAGAAATCCTAAATTAATCTCATCTCATTTGCCAGCAGTTGGCCCATATCCCTCTCAACTCTTCCTATTCAAATACCCATGCCGATACTTTTTAATTGTTGCAATTGTACCGGCCTCCACCAATTCCTCTGGCAGCTCATTCCATACACATACCACCCTCTGCGTGAAAAGGTTGCCCCTTAGGTCTCTTTTATATCTTACCACTTCTGCCCTAAACCTATGCCCTCTAGTTCTGAACTTCCCCACCCCAGGGAAAAGACTTTGTCTATTTATCCTATCCATGCCCTTCATGATTTTATAAACCTCTATAAGGTAACCCCTCAGCCTTCAACAGGCTAGGGAAAATAGCCCCAGCCTATTTAGCCTCTCCCCATAGCTCAAATCCTCCAACTCGAGCAACATCCTTGGAAATCTTTTCTGAACCCTTTCAGTTTCATAACATCCTTCCAATAGGGGGAGACTAGAATTATACGCAATATTCCAACGGTGGCCTAACCAATGTCCTGTACAGCTGCAACATGACCTCCCCACTCCTGTACTCAATACTCTGACCAATAAAGGAAAGCATATCAAACGCCTCCTTCACTATCCTATCTACCTGCGAATCCACTTTCAAGGAACTATGAACCTGCACTCCAAGGTCTCTTTGTTCAGCAACACTCCTAAGGACCTTACAATTACATGTGCTAAGATTTGGTTTCCCAAAATGCAGCACCTCGCATTTAACTAAATTAAACTCCATCTACCACTCCTCAGCACATTGGCCCATCTGAACAAGATCCTGTAACCTTCTTCGCTGTCCACTACACCTCCAATTTTGGTGTCATCTGCAAACTTACTAATTGTACCTCTTATGCTCACTTCCAAATCATTTACAGAAATGATTTACAAAAAGCAGTGGATCCAGCACCAATCCTTGTGGCACTCCCATAGTCACAGGCCTCCAGTCTGAAAAACAACCCTCCACCATCACCCTCTGTCTTCTACCTTTTGAACCAGTTCTGTATCCAAATGGTTAGTTCTCCCTGTATTCCATGAGATCTAACCTTGCTAACCAGTCTTCTATGGGGAACCTTGTCGAACTCCTTACTGCAGTCCATATAATTCACATCTACCGCTCTGCCCTCATCAATCCTCTTCGTTACTTCTTTAAAAAACTCAGTCAAGTTTGTGAGACATGGTTTCCCACGCACAAAGCCATGTTGACTCTCCCTAATCAGTCCTTGTCTTTCCAAATACATATAAATCCTGTCCCTCAGGATTTATCTACCTTTATGCATCTTAAGACCTCCAGCACCTCCTCTTCTGTAATATGAACATTTTTCAAGATATCATTATTTCCCGAAGTTTCCTAGCTTCCATATCCTCCTTCATCGTAAATACTGACACGAAATATTCATTTAGTATCTCACTCATCTACTGTGATTCTGTACATAGACGGCCATGTTGATATTTAAAAGGCCCTATTGTCTCAGAGTTACTCTTTTGCCCTTAATGACTAATAGAATCTCTTTGAATTCACCTTAAATCTATTTGCCAAAGCTATCTCATGTCTCTTACTTGCCCACCTGATTTCCTGCTTAAATATGCTCCTACTGCCCTTATAATCCTTTAGGCATTCACTCGATCCCAGCTGTCTATACTAACATCTTCTCTTCTTCTTGAACAGAGCCTCAATTTATCTTGTCATACAGCATTCCCCACACCTACAAGCCTTGCTCTTCACCCTAGCTGGAGCATGCTGCCTCTGACCTCCTGTTATCTCAATGTAAAAGGCCTCTCACCTTCCAACTGTCCCTTTTACCTGTGATTAGCCTCCCAAATCAACTTTTGAAAGCTCCTGTCTAATACTGTCAAAATGGGCCTTACTTCAATTTAGAGCTTTAAGTTTTTGATCATTTTTATTCTTTTCTATAATTACAGAGTGGATCATTGGGATTTCCTTCTGGGATAGAAATGATCTGAATAAGAGGGACAGATTCCATGTGAATTGGAAAAGGACTAATACCCTTGCGGGGAGATTTACTGGAGGCCTTAAACCAGTCATTTGGGGGTGGGGAGTGCAATGGGAACAAATGCAATATTGAGGGAAGAGAAGAGTCCGAGGCTGGTGCAGTAGATAAGGGGAGCAAGGCTAATAGTCAAGGCAGAGAATGAGATGGGATTGATAAGTTTAACTGCATTTACTTCAATGTAAGAAGTTTGACTGGTAAGGCAGATGAACTGAGGGCATGGTTAGAAACATGGAACTGGGATATCTTAGCAATCATAGAAATGTGGCTAAGGAATGGACAGGACTGGCAGCTTAATCCCTGTGCCCACACCTCCTCCCTCACCTCTATCCAAGGCCCTAAAGGAGCCTCCCACATCCATCAACGTTTTACTTGCACATCCACCAATATCATTTATTGTATCCGTTGCTCCCGATGCGGTCTCCTCTACATTGGGGAGACTGGGCGCCTCCTAGCAAAGCGCTTTAGGGAACATCTCCGAGACACCCGCACCAATCAACCAAACCGCCCCGTGGCCCAACATTTCAACTCCCCCTCCCACTCTGCCGAGGACATGGAGGTCCTGGGCCTCCTTCACCACCACTCCCTCACCACCAGACGCCTGGAGGAAGAACGCCTCATCTTCCGCCTCGGAACACTTCAACCCCAGGGCATCAATGTGGACTTCAACAGTTT
>NC_057736.1:46938762-46949044 GCF_004010195.1 Chiloscyllium plagiosum | reverse complement strand
CCCCACCCTCCCCTAGCTTATCTCTCCACGCTTCAGGCTCTCTGCCTTTATTCCTGATGAAGGGCTTTTGCCCGAAACGTCGATTTCGCTGCTCGTTGGATGCTGCCTGAACTGCTGTGCTCTTCCAGCACCACTGATCCAGAATCTTAATTTTCCAGGCTATAGATGCTATAGGAAGGATAGAAATAGAGGAAAGAGAGGAGGGAGAGTGGCATTTTTGATTAGGGATAAAATCACAGCTATACTTGGAGAGGATATTCTTGTGAATACATCCAGGGAAATTGTTTGAGCAAAACCTGACCTTCTGTTGGGAAATAAGGCAGGGCAGGTGACTGGGGTATCAGTGCTCTTTGGGACCAGTGACCATAATTCTATTATGATCCTTTGCTCCTTCTCCAGTAGGTACATCCACATATTGAATAAGAAAATTTTCTTGGACATACTTAACAAATTCCTCTCCATCCAAAAACATTTGACATTTGACAGTCCTAGTTTATGTTGGGAAAGTAAAAATCCTCTACCATTACAATCTTATTATTCTTACAGATATCTCAGATCTCCTTGTGTATTTGCTTCTCAATTTCCCTCTGTCTATAATACAATCCCAATAAGATGATCATCCCTTTCCTATTTCTCAGTTCCACTCAAACAACTTCCCTGGATGTATTCACAAGAATATCCTCCCTAAGTACAGCTGTGATGTTATCCCGAATCAAAAATGCCACTCTGCCTCCTCTCTTTCCTCTATTTCTATCCTTCCTATAGCATCTATAGCCTGGAAGATTAAGCTGCCAGTCCTGTCCATTCCTTAGCCACATTTCTATGATTGCTATGATATCCCAGTTCCATGTTTCTAACCATGCCCGCAGTTCATCTGCCTTACCAGTCAAACTTCTTGCATTGAAGTAAATGCAGTTAAACTTATTAATCCCATCTCATTCTCTGCCTTGACTATTAGCCTTGCTCCCTTTATCTACTGCACCAGCCTCGGACTCTTCTCTTCTCTCAATATTGCATTTGTTCCCATTGCACTCCCCACCCCCAAATGACTGGTTTAAGGCCTCCAGTGTAACACCAGGAAATCTCCCCACAAGGGTATTAGTCCTTTTCCAATTCACACGGAACCTGTCCCTCTTATACAGATCATTTCTACCCCAGAAGGAAATCCCAATGATCCAAAAATATATATCATTCTCCCCTGCACCAGCTCCTCAGCAATGCATTCATCTGCTCTCTCCTCCTATTCCTACTTCCATCAGCTTGTGGCACTGGTAGAGGTCCAGACATTACTACCCTCAAGGACTTACTTTTTGACCCTCCTGCCTAGTCTTCTATATTGTCTGTGTCGAACCTCATCCCTTTCTGATCTCTGTTGTTGGTGCCAACGTGCACAATGACCTTCTGTTGGTCAGTGTCTCCTTTCAGAATAGTCTGAACCCTGTCTGAGACATCCTTGACCCTGACACCAGGGAGGCAATACACCATTCTGATGTCTTGTTCATGGCAACAGAAATGTCTGTCTGTGCCCCAGATAGACAGTTCTCTAGTATAATCAACCACTGAGAACCTGACATTCACCTCATTACATTAGAGCCAGTCACAGTATCAGAAACCAGGCCATCAGTCCTATATTCCCCTGATAGGCCATCCCTCTCCACAGTATCCAAAACAGCATACCCCTGTTTGAGATGGGTCACCACAAGACGTCCTGCACTACCTGCCTATCTCTCCCATGATTCCCAGCGGTCAGCTATCCACCTCACTTTATCGGTGGTGTCTGCACCTTCCTGAATCTACCATCTATCACTCCTCCTTAGCCATTGTAAGCTCCTTATTGTCTCTAACTGCAGCTCCAACCAATCCATGCAGTCTGTTAAGATTCACAACCAAACATACTTCCTACAGACATTGTCCTTGATCTCCCACATCTGACAGGATGAACACATCACCCTATTAAAAATCATTTCTTTCCCTTTAACAATCTACAGACCTTTTCCATTATGTAATATTGGAATAACATGTCCTTCAGCATACTGCTCTAAAAATCCATTCATAACCCATTACAGAAACTCATCCTGCACAGCTTTAGTGTTTCGTTGTTTTACCCAGTCACTTGGGTAAAAGATGCAGATTGAAGTCACCTGTTATAACTGTTACCTATGCCACTTAAAGTCATACAGTCATAGAGATGTACAGCATGAAACCGACCCTTCAGTCCAACTTGTCCATGCTGAACAGATATCCTAAACCAATCTAGTCCAACTTGGCCCAAATTCTTCTAAACCCTTCATAATCATATCCCCATCCAGATGCCTTTTAAATGCTGCAATTGTACCAGTCTCCACTCTTCCTCTGACAGCTCTTTCCATACACATACCACCCTCTGCGTGAAAAAGTTGCCCCTTAGGTCCCTTTTAAATCTTTTCCCTCTCACCCTAAAACTATACCCTCTATTTCTGGACTTCCGCCAACCCAAGGAAAAGACCTTGTCTATTTACCCTATGCGTGCCCCTCATGATTTCATAAACATCTACAAGGTCACTTCTCAGCCTCCAATGCTCCTGGGAAAACAAACCCAGCCTTTTCAAACTTTCCCTATAGCTCAATTGCTTCAACCCTGGCAACATTCTTATAAATCTTTTCTGAACGCTATCTACTTTCACAACATCCTTCCAATAAGATGGAGACCAGAATTGTACACAATATTCCATAAGTGGCCTAACTAATGTCCTGTATAGCCACAACATTACCTCCCAACTCCTATACTCAATGCTCTTACCAATAAAGGAAAGCATACCAATCGCCTTCTTCACTAGTGTATACGTCATGTTCGGATTTGCCTTTCCAAAATGCAGCATCTCACATTTATCTAAATTAAACTCCATCTGCCACTTCTCAGCCCATTGGCCAATCTGATCAAGATCCTGTTGTACTCTGAGGCAACCTTCTTCGCTGTCTACAAAACCTCCAATTTTGGTGTCATCTGCAAACTTACTAATGATACCTCTTATGCTCACATCCAAATCATTTATATAAATGATGAAAAGTAGTGGACCTAGCACCAATCCTTGTGGCACTCCACTGGTCACAGGCCTCCAGTCTGAAAAGCAACCCTCCACCACCACCCTCTGCCTTCTACCTTCGAGTCAGTTCTGTATCCAAATGACTAGTTCTCCCTGTATTCCATGCGATCTAACCTTCCTAACCAGTCTCATATGAGAACCTTGTCGAACACCTTACTGAAGTCCATATAGATTATGTCTGCCATTCTGCCCTCATTAATCCTCTTCGTTACTTCTTTAAAAAACTCAGTCAAGTTTGTGAGACATGATTACCCATGCACAAAGCCATGTTGACTATCCCTAGTCAGTCCTTGCTTTTCCAACTACATGTAAATCCTGTCCCTCAGGATTCCCTCCAACAACTTGCCCACCACTGTTGTTAGCCTCACAAGTCTATAGTTCCATGACTTTTCCTTACCACCTTTCTTAAATAGGGCACTACATTAGCTGACCTCCAGTCTTCGAGCACCTCCCCTGTGATGATTGATGACTCAATTATCTCAGCAAGAGGTCCAGCAATCACTTCCCTCGCTTCCTACAGAGTTCTAGGGTACACCTGATCAGTTCCTGGGGATTTATCCACTTTTATGCATTTTAAGGCTTCCAGCACTACCTCCTCTGTAATATGGACATTGTTCAAGATGTCACAATCTATTTCCCTATATTCTATATCTTCTATGTCCTTCTCCACAGTAAACACTGATGCAAAATATTCATTTAGTATCTCCCCCATCTCCTGCGGCTCCACACAAAGGATGCCTTGCTGATCTTTGCGGGGCCCTATTCTCTCCCCAGTTAGCTTTTTGTCCTTAATGTATTTATAAAATCCCTTTAGATTTGCCTTAACACTATTTGCCAAAGCTTTCTCATGTTCCCCTTTCGCCCTCCTGATTTCTCTCAAGTATACTCCGACTGCCTTTATACTCGTCTAAGGTTTCACTCGATCTATCCTGTCTAAACCTGACATATGCTTCCTTCTTTTCCTTAAACAAACCCTCAATTTCTTTTGTCATCCAGCATTCCCTACACCTACCAGCCTTTCCTTTCACCCTAACAGGAATATACTATCTCTGGACTCTCGTTATCTCATTTTTGAAGGCTTCCCATTTTCCAGCCGTCCCTTTACCTGCTAACATCTGCCTCCAATCAGCATTTGAAAGTTCTTGCCTAATACCGTCAAAATTGGCCTTTCTCCAATTTAGAACTTCAACTTTTAGATCTGGTCTATCCTCTTCCATCACTATTTTAAATCTAATAGAATTATGGTCGCTGGCCCCAAAGTGCTCCCCCACTGACCCCTCAGTCACCTGCTGTGCCTTATTTCCCAAGAGTAGGTCAAATTTTGGACCTTCTCTAGTAGGTACATCCACATACTGAATCAGAAAATGTTCTTGTACACACTTAATAAATTCCTCTCCTTAGAAACTCTTAACACTATGGCAGTGCCAGTCTATGTTTGGAAAGTTAAAATCATCTACCATTACCACCCTATTATTCTTACAGATAACTGAGATCTCTTCACAAAATTTGTTTCTCAATTTCCTGCTGACTACTGGGGGAATCTATAATACAATCCCAATAAGGTGATCACCCCTTTCTTATTTCTCTGTTCCACCCAAATAACTTCCCTGCATGTATTTCCAGGAATATCCTCCCTAAGTACAGTCGTAATGTTATCCCTTATCAAAAACGCTACGCCCCCCTCCTCTCTTGCTCTCCTTTCTATCCTTCCTACAGCACTTGTATCCTGGAATATTAAGCTGCCAGTCCTGTCCATCCCTGTAATTGCTATGATATCCCAGTCGCAAGTTCCTAATCATGCCCTGAGTTCATCTGCCTTCCCTGTTAGGCCTCTTTTATTGAAATAAATTAAACATAGAATATCACAGCACAGTACAGGCCCTTTGGCCCTCGATGTTGCGCCAACCTGTGTAACTGATCTGAAACCCATCTAACCTACATTATTCAATTCTTGTCCATATACCTATCCAATGACCATTTAAATGCCCTTAAAGTTGATGAGTCTACTTCTGTTGCGGGCAGTACGTTTCACGCCCCTACTACTCTCTGAGTAAAGAAACTACCTCTGACATCTGTCCTATGTCTACCACCCCTCAATTTAATACTATGTCCCCTCGTGCTCGCCATCATCATCTGAGGAAAAAGGCTTTCACTGTCCACCCTATCTAACACTCTGATTATCTTATGCCTCAATTAAGTCACCTCTCTACCTTCTCTCTTATGAAAACAGGCTCAAGTCCCTCAGTCTTTCCACCATACCTGGCAAAATCCTAGTAAATCTCCTCTGTGCCCTTTCCAAAGTTTCCACATCCTTCCTATAATGCAGTGACCAGAACTGTGTGCAATACTCCAAGTGCACACATTGGACAAAAACTGACCCATCTAAACTACTTGAACTATAATATTTCCAGTCAATATTTGGAAAGTTAAAGAACCCATAACAACTCCCCTGTTACTTTCATTCCTATCAAGAATCATCTTCCTTTCCTCTACATCTCTGGAACTATTCGGAAGCCTATGGAAAACTCCCAACAGGGTGATCTCTCCTTTCCTGTTTCTAACCTCAGCCTATACTATCTCAGTAGATGAGTCCTCAAATGTCCTTTCTTTCACCATAACACTGTCTTTGACAATCAATGCCACCCCCTCCCCCTTTAACATCTTCTCTGTTCTTACTGAAACATCTAAATTCCAGAACCTGCAATAACCATTCCTGTCCCCGCTCTACCCACATCTCCAAAATGGCCACAACATTGAAGTCCCAGGCTTGCACGTTCACCCACCTTATTCCGGATACTCCTGGTGTTGAAGTCGACACATTTCAAACAAACCTCTTGCTTGTTGGTGTCCTCTTGTGACTTTGGAACCTTATTTCTGACCTCACTTCTCTCAACCTCCTGGTCACTGGAACTACAATTTAAGTTCCCACCCCCTGCTGAATTAGTTTAAACCCACCCGGAGAGCATTAGCAAATCTACCCTCCACCCCCCTTACAGAATACTTTTACCCCAAAAGAGCTTTCAATGATCCAAAAATGTAAACCCTTCTCCCCTGCACCACTTTCTCAGCCATGCATTCATCTGCTGTATCCTCCTATGCCTACCCTCACTAGTTCGTAGCCCCAGGAGTAATCCAGATATTACTACCCTCGAGGACCTCTTTTTAAAATTCTTGCCTAACTTTCTAGATTCTCCCTTCACAATCTCATCCTTTTCCCTCCCTATGTCCTTGGTTCCAATGTGTACAATGACCTCCTGCTGGTCCCTCTCCCCTTTGAGAACACAAAAGAGCTTTCAATGATCCAAAAATGTAAACCCTTCTCCCCTGCACCACTTCCTCAGCCATGCATTCATCTGCTGTATCCTCCTATGCCTACCCTCACTAGTTCGTATCCCAGGAGTAATCCAGATATTACTACCCTTGAGGACCTCCTTTTTAAATTCCTGCCTAACTTTCTAGATTCTCCCTTCAGAATCTCATCCTTTTCCCTTCCTATGTCCTTGGTTCCAATATGTACAATGACCTCCTGCTGGTCCCTCTCCCCTTTGAGAACACTCTGCACCCTCTCTGAGCCATCCTTGATCCTGGCACCAGGGAGGCAGCACACCACTATGATTTTTCACTGCCAGCTGCAGAAATGTCTGTCTGTGCCTCTGACTAGAGAATCCCCATCACAATCGATCTCTTGGAACCCGACGTACCCCTCATTGCATTAGACCAAGTCTCAATACCACAACCTTGGCTGTTCATGCTACATTCCCTGAGAGTCAATCATCCCCTACGTTTTCCAAAACAGCATACTTGTTTGACATAGGGATAGCTACAGGAGACTCCTGCATTACCTGCCTACCTCTCCTACCTTTCCTGGAGTTAAACCCTGACTGTATCTGCAACTTTTCTCCCTTCCTATAACTGCCATCTATCACAGCACCCAGCTCCTGTATACTCCTCATTGCCTCTAACTGCCGCTCCAACCGATCCATGCGATCTGATAGGATTCACAATCAAACATACTTCCTGCAGATATAATCATCAGTAACATGGAAACTCTCCCTAAACTCCCACCTCTGACATAAAGAGCACATCACTCTGCTAAAGGCCATTTTTGCTCCTTCACAATCTACAGACCCAGAACATAGCACCATCTTATTGCTCTTAACAAAAAACACTGCTCCAGGCTAACTTAATACTTATGGCTAATATTTTAAAAATTTAATTATGGGGCAGATGTCAATAAAATATATTTGCTTTTCTCCTCCATTGATGAATAGCAAGCCATATACTATCGCCACTATTTGATGGGTGGCCTGCAAAAGCTCCATCCACTGCTGCCCCTTGCTGTTTTTACACTCCGCCCAAACAGATTCCCCACTTGTTCTTCAAGTCTGAAATCCTCCGTTACTACTGTAATGACTCCATCCCAACTCCCACCTACTTTTCCTTCTTGCTCCATCATTCCTATACATTGAATATCCTTGAACATCCATTTCCATTACTGTTCACCATAATATCCACTATTCTGTAATAACAATTAGATCAAAACTATGTCTCTATTTGTGCCTTTTGATTATGTACTTTGTTCCAAATGCTGCATGCATTCAGATAAAGTACCCTTACCTTTTGCCTTTTGGATGTCATTCTGTTTTCAAAGCAGATTTATGTTCAGCTTTGTTTCTTCAGTGTTCCCTAGTATCTTTGCAGCTTGCTGTTACCAATTTTACTTCCTTTCAGTTTGACTTATCACTCTGGTTCCCATCTCTCTGTTGAGTTAGTTTAAACCCACCCCAACAGTATGAGTAACTCTCCGGTGCAAAGATGTTGGTTCCACTCCTGGTATGTTTAACCTGCTCAGCTTGTGCAGGTCTCACCTGCCCCAAAACCAGTCCCGATTCTTCCGAAATCTGGTGTCCTCCCTCCTACACCAATTCTCTAGCCACATTTTTAATCCTCCTGTTCTTCTACTTACTAGCATGATTTACTGGGAGTAATCCTGAGAGTTCTGCTCTGATTCCAACTTTTACTCCCTGATTAAACTTGCTGAAGATTTACCAGTTAAATTCTCACTCAGCTCCACATTCCTCAGTTACTCACTCTATCTCAGTCTCACTCCAGCAAAGTCTCCCTCACTCTGACTGAATGGATAATTCTTGTCCACCCATGTGTTTCCCCATAACTGTTTTACAGCAACCTTTACTGACCTGACTAATCTACTAAAAGCCTTTTAACACGCCCTCGCCCACAGTCATAGGGCAGAACTGAATGTTGCCACTTAACCAGCTGTGGAACTGAGTCTTCCATGTGTAACATTCTTCTTTACTCATCCTACCACCAAATCCCTTTGCCTTGCACCATCTTTTTTTATCATTTACGCTCACTCACTTGCCACTCTATTCTAGAACTTCCCTTTGTTTATTTTTAATTCTCTTTCCTGTTCCATCATGTGCACTTATCTAAATCCTCCAACATCTCCAGTTCTAATGAACAACCATTGACTTGATTAGTTAACTCTGTTTCTCTGTCCATTGATGTTGCCTGTGATGCTGAGTATTTGCAGTACTTTCTGCTTTCATTCAGCTTTCTTAAATCTGTATGGTCTGGAATCCTTCCCCAAAAGGTTGTGGATGTGAAGGTTCATTTGGAATTTTTCAAGGCTACGTTTGATAGATTTTTACTGGGGAAAGATATTAGCCATGGGGCTGAAGGTGGGTAAGTAGAGGAGAAATTAGCTGCAATCAAATTGTAGACTGCTATAGGCATTGGGGCTGAACTGAACTCGACTCCATTTTCCTGTGAAGCAAAGCTCAGACATCCCTCAACTTCATTGCCAAGAATGGCACAGCACAGTGCCATTGTTATTATAAACAGAATATTACATTACCCAGTCGTGTGACCTTATTGTTTGCACCCTGTTTAATGATAAGAGCTTTTCAGTCATAAATAATGTGTTAGTGTTTGTGTGGCTTGTGATTAATGACATTTCTGTGTGTTACATCCATAAAGCAGTGTGTCTGGAAGTGATAATTATTTAAGTAGATTAAATGCAATGCCCTGGATTTACTACTCTGGTTCTCATCAACCTAATGCTGGATTCACTCACAGGAGACATAGGCGGGCTAAAATATAAAGTTGTTTTATTAAATGCAGTAATATTGGAAGCGGTATTCTTTCCAGAGCCGAGAGGCTATTTATCTAATATTTTCATAGAATGATACAACAGGGACGATGGTGGTTTGATCCATCTCTCACCCTCCCTTACTCTTTGATTGTACCAATAAATGAATTTTAATGACCTACTTTTCCACAATTGCTCGGCAGTTTATTTATTTTGAAGTGTTTACCTAATTAAGGTTTGGAAGTTATAGAGTGATCGAGTCATAGAGATGTACAACATGGAAGTAGACCCTTTCGTCCAACCTGTCCATGCCGACCAGACATCCCAACCTAAATAGTCCCACCTGCCAGCACCCGGCCCATATCCCTCCAAACCCTTCCTATTCATATACCCATCCAAATACCTCTTAAATGTTACAATTGTACCAGTCTCCACCACATCCTCTGGCAGCTCATTCAGTACACGAACCACCCTCTGTGTGAAAACGTTGCCCCTTAGGTCTCTTTTACATCTTTCCCCTCTCACCCTAAACCTATGCCCTCTAGTTCTAGACTCCCCGACCCCAGAGAAAAGACTTTGTCTATTTTTCCTATCCATGCACCTCATAATTTTGTAAACCTCTATAAGGTCACTCCTCAGCCTCCGATGCTCCAGGGAAAACAGCCCCAGCCTGTTCAGCCTCTCCCTATAGCTCAAATCCTTCAAACCTGGCAACATCCTTGTAAATCTTTTCTGAACCCTTTCAAGTTTCACAACATCTTTTCGATAGGAAGGAGACCAGAATTGCACGCAGTATTCCAACAGTGGCCTAACTAATGTCCTGCGCAGCCACAACATGATCTCCCAACCCCTGTACTCAATACTCTGACCAATAAAGAAAAGCCTTTGAACCAGTTCTGTATCCAAATGGCTAGTTCTCCCTATATTCCATGAGATCTAACCTTGCCAATCAGTCTCCCATGGGGACTCTTGTCGAACGCCTTACTGAAGTCCATATAGATCACATCTACTGCTCTGCCCTCATCAATCTTCTTTGTTACTTCTTCAAAAAACTCAATCAAGTTTGTGAGACATGATTTCCCATGCA
>NC_057736.1:46935031-46937091 GCF_004010195.1 Chiloscyllium plagiosum | reverse complement strand
CACCCCTCTTGTCTCCCTTTCTATCCTTCCTGTAGCATTTGTATCCTGGAACATTAAGCTGCCAGTCCTGTCCATCCCTGAGCCATATTTCCGTAATTGCCATGATATCCCAGTCCCATGTTCCTAAACATGCCCTGAGTTCATCTGCCTTCCCTGTTAGGCCCCTTGCATTGAAATAAATGCAGTTTAATTCATTAGTCCTACCTTGTCTTCCTATTGAATCTGTTCCGGCCAATGTTTTAGGCAGCATGCTCCAGGCCACAATAACTCACTGCTTCAAAAAGTCTTCCAGTATGTCATCTGTGGATTTTGGGTTTATTTTTATTCACTTATAGCATATGGGCTATAGCTGGCCAGCATTTATTACCCATCCCTAGTTGCCTTTGAGAAGGTGGTGGTGAGCTGCCTTCTTGAACCGCTGCAGTCCACTCTGTATGGGTTGATCCACAATGCCAGTAGGGGCAGAGTTCCAGAATTTTGACCCAGCAACACTGAAGGAATGGTGATATATTTACAAGTCAGGATGGTGAGTGGCTTGACAGGATCTTGCAGGAGGTGGTGTTCCCATGTAGTGGCTGCCCTTGTCCTTCTAGGCGGAGGTGATCTGGTTTTGGATGGTGTTGTCTGAGGATCTTTGGTGAATTTCTGCAGTGCATCTTGTAGATAGTGCACACTGCTGCTACTATCAATAGTGGAGAGAGTGGATGTTGTGAGTGTGTTTCTGTATTAGTGAATACAGTATGTGTGAGCATTTGTTTGGGATGTGTTTCTGTTTTGGAAGGATGATTATCTATTGAGTATGTGTATGTTCAGTGGTGTAAATGTGTATTTCTGTGATAGTCGGTGTTCAGAGATGGGTGGGTGTGTGTGAGTGGGGTGTGTGTGCAGAAGGGGTGTGGCTGTGTGCAGAAGGAGTGTGGGGGTCGGTGTATGTAAAACGTATGGGTGCACAATGAGGAATGCAGGTGCATACATCTGTCCTGTATGCACATTAGGAATGTGAACTTTGTGAATTGTTTATGTGTGTGAAAATGTGTCTAACTGTAACTCTTGTATTGTAAAGAGTCAACGTGAATATGTAAATAAAGATTTACAATGGTTACGATACCATTGACAAATGGTGTAAGAGCGCATGACTATTAGGAGCTGGTTCTCTCTGACAGACTCATTGCAGAGGTTCTGTTTTGACCAATCTGTATTGAAGGTGGAATCAGAAAGGGGCCTGATCAATATAGACAATGACATGATTTGTGGCAAAATCCCAGGAGACGTCTGGCAAGGCCTGGCTGGATTTCTGAAACAACTTGCTGCATCTTTTACACACTGCTCGGTATCAAGGGATTATTTTCACTCGGCATCAGCAAGGTACCTATTCAGGAGAATTATTGCTTATTAAGCATCTTATTAACTGCACATCTCACCTCATTACAATGCAGCCTTTTATTTTATCAATCATAGAGTCATAGAGATGTACCGCACGGACACAGACCCTTTTGGTCCAACTTGTCCATGCCGACCAGATATCCCAATCTAATCTAGTCCCACCTGCCAGCACCCTCCAAACCCTTCCTATTCATATACCCATCCAGATCCTTTTAAATGTTGCAATTGTACCAGCCTCCACCACTTCCTCTGGCAGCTCATTCCATACACGCACCACCCTCTGTGTGAAAAAGATGCCTCTTATGTCTCTTTTATATCTTTCTCCTCTCACCTTAAACCCATTGGTCAGAGTATTGAGTACAGGAGTTGGGAGGTCATGTTGCAACTGTACAGGACATTGGTTAGGCCACTGTTGGAATATTGTGTGCAATTCTGGTCTCCTTCCTATCGGAAAGATGTTGTGGAACTTGAAAAGGTTCAGAAAAGATTTACAAGGATGTTGCCAGGGTTGGAGGATTTGAGCTGTAGAGAGAGGCTGACTGGGCTGGGGCTGTTTTCTGTGGAGGGTCGGAGGCTGAGATGTGACCTTATAAAGATTTATAAAATCATGAGTGGCATGGATAGGGTGAATAGACAAAGTTTCTTCCCTCGGGTGAGGGAGTCCAGAACTAGAGGGC
>NC_057736.1:46900257-46934820 GCF_004010195.1 Chiloscyllium plagiosum | reverse complement strand
TCTCTGTGTGTGTGTGTCTCTGTCTCTGTGTGTGTGTGTGTGTTTGTGTGTGTGTGTGTGTCTCTCTCTCCTTTTTTGATAGCTACAAATAAAAGTTCATGTTTGAAATTGTCCAATTGTTTGCCACTATGTGATGTTCACCTTCTTGATAATGATAGGCTGCACCTGAGGACTGGGCATTGGGGAAATGTTGCTACTCACCAGCGTGGTGGTTAGACAGCAACCTGAGTGAGAAAATGGTATTACATGTGTGAGGAACCGTAAAGCAAGCAGCCAATGTGCTGAGCAGTGTGGCTTTGTGGCTGCTGTGTCTTATACAGTAGTCGGGGCGGAGGGGGCAATGCCAGATTGCCTACAGTTGGCCACAGGCACAGAGGTCTTTCAAAGATGGTGCAGGCGTGAGCGTCTTTTATATAATCGTGTTGAACATTAGGAGCTGCGTCTTTTTTGTGAGGATGTCAATTGCGTTGAGCTAATGAGTGTGTCATGCTAGAAAGGCTGTTAATTACTTACACCACCCCATGGCATTTTATTTTCCCTGATTCTAATCCCACTTTATCACAGGTCCTGTTCCTGGAACGATTCACCACTCACCAGGTATCCACCAGAGGACCCTCAGTCTCTCCTGTTATATTTCCCTATCGTAACATCAGCCACCTCTCTCTCTGCCTCAAACACTCTGCTACTGAAACCCTCACCCAGGCTTTTGTGACCTTTAAACACAGTTGAAACTTTATTGCTGGAACAGCACAGCAGGTCAGGCAGCATCCAGGGAACAGGAGATTCGACGTTTCGGGCACAGGACCTTCTTCAGGAATGCTGAATCCTGAAGAAGGGCCTGTGCCCGAAACGTCGAATCTCCTGTTCCCTGGATGCTGCCTGACCTGCTGTGCTGTTCCAGCAATAAAGTTTCAACTTTGATCTCCAGCATCTGCAGACCTCACTTTCTCCTCCGACCTTTAAACACAAGCAATCCTCTCTTGTCCAATCACCTACCATCTGCCTTCATTGTCCTGAACGAAGCAGCTCTGCTCCACTTCCACCTGGGAACTGTTTAACCCCAGATCCCCTTGTTGCTGATGTGCTGATGCTGAGCTTTCACATCTTTCTCACACCAACACAGCTGACTCCAAACTGCACTCAAGTGCACCCTGAGACATCCCAAACCACTCAGCCATTTAAGACAGCTCACTGTCTCCTTTTCAGGGCAACTAGACACAGGCAATAAATCTTCCATAAAAACAACACAATCAAGCAGTAGAGTGAACATAACTCATCATACCCATTCCATGATGTGTCAACAAATATAAGCATTTTGTTTTAATGAGGGTGTCCCCTCCATCTGTGAGATTTGAATTCACCAAGAAAGATTTTATAAAACTGTACAGGACCTGGCCATAGTCTCTGAAGTGAAACACTGCAGATGCTGGAAGTCTGAATATAAAGTGATAATACTGAAAATGCTCAATAGGTTAGACAGACACAGAGATACCATGGAGAGATACAGAGACAACATTACAGGCTGAAGACTTATCATCACAATCTCCGGTCAGATCTGTTGCATTTCTCTAGCACATTTCCTTTGTAGATCACTTCATTGTCTTGCTGGAGTACATTTGTCTTAAGTTTCTTCGATATTAAGAGACTGGTAAAATGTGTTTCCTAGTAATGGAGGGCGTGAGAAATTGAGCACAAGTTAGAGAACCTTTTGAAGCTGATGCAACCTGAAAATTCTCACTGTATTGGTCTGAAGGTGTAGTTGGTTCTCGGGGTAGGGACTAACTTGGGCAAATTTAACCTTGAACCAGTGTAAATGTCAACAAGAACATATAGCTTGTGTTTAAAATTTCCTGATTGAGGTGTTTTAGCCCAACCCCCCTGGTTATACTGGAATATTGGTGTGAAGAAAACAGGAACACTATAAACACATGTTTCTAAATGCACAGTACTGCTGTTCACTCATTCTGACTTGGCAGAGCCAGTCACTCTTATCTCATCGGAGCTGTGCTCAGCACTTTAGCTGAATGTAGGTTCCTTTGCCAAGCTGAGTGAACTGAGGTCAGTATCCAGAAACCAATACTGGCCTGAGAACATAACCACAATTGTTGAGTCAGCAATAGACTTACATGGCAGAAAGGAGACTGCAGATCAATCACAGAAACTGGGAAAGGACTTAACAACAAGTACAACATTTATCTACCAATTGAGATGTAACAAGCTGAGAGGCCAGAGGTCAATGGATGCAGTGAAGTTTAACCTGAATCAGTCTGATATAAGACCATAAACATAGGAGTGGAATCATTCGGCCCATCGAGTCCACTCCGTCATTTAATCATGGCTGATGGGCGTTTCAATTCCGCTTACCCACACTCTCGCCGTAGCCCTTAATTCCTTGCAAGATCAAGAATTTATCAATCTCTGCCTTGAAGATATTTAACGTCCCGACCTCCACTGCGCTCCGTGGCAATGAATTCCACAGGCCCAACACTCTCTGAATGAAGAAATGTCTCCTCATTTCTGTTCTAAATTGGCTCCCTCTCATTTTAAGGCTATGCCGACGGATCCTAGTCTCCCCACCTGACGGAAACAACTTCCCAGCGTCCACCCTTTCTAAGCCATGCATTATCCCGTAAGTTTCTATTAGATGTCCCCTCAACCTTCTAAACTCAAATGATATAAAGGACAGCTCAAAACTTTGTAAACCTTTTCCCTCGACCCAAAAATATAATGTTTGAAAGAAATAAATGGAGTAACAGCAACCACGGCAAATGCTTCAATAATGTAACAGATCATCAATATAATGGGTGGCATGTAAAAATTAAAGGGACAATTCCTACTGTTCAGGAGTATAGGATGTTTATGGGGTTAAACAGAGCCACTGCCTGTCCCTCTGACTTGAGGCTGAAATAACACCAACTACTGAATCCTGAGAGGTCTTTGGCACGGTGGTTAGCACTGCTGCCTCACAGTGCCAGAGACCCAGGTTCAATTCCGGCCTCGGGCAACTGTCTATGTGGAGTTTGCACATTCGCCCCGTGTCTGCGTGGGTTTCCTCCAGGTGCTCCAGTTTCCTCCCACAGTCCAAAGATTAGGTGAATTGCCCGTAGTGTTAGGTGAAGGGGTGAATGTAGGGGAACGGATCTGGGTGGGTTGCTCTTCCGAGGGTCAGTGTGGACTTGTTGGGCCGAAGGGCCTGTTTCCACACTGTAAGTAATCTAATCTAATCTAATTAATGATATTGAGCTGGCTGGTTTAAACATCTGAGTGCATCCACATCAGAGTTTGTGCAATCCGTGTTCGTGTCTGTGTTTCTCCATCCAAGGAACATCTGGCTATAGGTATTAATTCATGATTCTTTTCACTCTTTTTGATTGGTAGTGGTTTGATCTCAGAATATGATGGAACTTAGATACATTTATTTACTGGTAATAAATTTATTAGCTTGTAATATTCGCCATCCGAGATTTCTAAAAGTTATTTCCACAGAAACATAGAAAAACACAGAAATTGGAGCAACAGTGGGTCATTGGGTCCTCCAAGCCTGCTCTGAGACTCTATGTGGTCATGGCTGATCATCCAACAGGCCTGTTCCTGCTGTCTTCCTGTAACCTTTGGTCTCTTTAGTCTTGAAAACATTTAATATTTTGACCTCAACCACTTTCTTTGACAGAGAACTCCATGGGCTCAACATTCTCTGTATCATAACAGGTCTCCTCATCTCAATTGCAAATGGCTTACCCCATTTCCATTGGCTCTGATCCCTGTTTCTGCACTTCCCAGTGATTGGGAACATCTTTCTTGTGTTTACCCCAACTATTGCTGTTAGAATTCAGGTTTCCACGACATCCCCTCTTGTTCTTCTGAAATGTAATGAATATAATCCAAACTGATCCAGTCTCTCTTCATACACGCATCCTGCCATCCCAGGAATCAGTCCGGTAAACCTTCATTACACTCATTCCATAGCCAGAACATCCTCCTTCAGATGAGGAGACCAACACTGGGCAAAATACTCTAGGTGTGGTGTCACCTGTACAGTTGTAGGAAGGCATCTGTCTCCTGTACTCGAAACCTCTCACTATGAAGGCCAATGTACCAATTTCTTTTATTCCTTCACAGGATATGTGTGTTACAGACCACACCAGCATTTATTTCCCAGAGCCTGGTTAAGTGTTGGCCACGTTGCTGTGGGTCTGGAGTCATATGTAGACTAGACCAGGTAAGGCCAGCCATTTCTTTTCCTCAAGGACATTAATAAACCAGATGGATTTTACGATAATAAATAACTATTTCATTGTCATTATTGGAATCCTAATTCCAGATATTTACTGAATTCTAATTCCATCATCTGCTATGGCTCAAATCAAACCTGGGTCCCTAGACCCAGGTCTCTGAATTAATAGTCTGGCGATAATACCACCAAGACATTGTGATTGTACCACCAAGTGATTGTAACGAGGTCAGCCAGGTGGGCCTCATAGAATTTGATCTTCGATTGGGGCTGTTGACCTGGTCCAATCAGGGAGCCCTGGCTGACAGAAAAGAACAGGAGTGTCAGACATCCTGTTCACTCTGAGAGCTGGCTCTGAGCTAGCTGAGTCAGTGTCAAGGACTCTCCACATGTCAATAAAGTGTGTCTTGGTGATAGTCACTGTGTAGTGATTTCTGTCATTATCTTCCAGGCTAAACTATCAGGCTAACCAGTCTATAATTCCCTGTTTTCTATCTACTTCCTTTTTTAAATAGTGGGGTTACATTAGCGAAAAAGGGGTAAAGTCACCATAGTATTATCAGATGCCTACTCTCTCATAGGAGAGAGATGATTGGTTGTGGTTTAGCCTGAGGGGAACCATGGGAGGGGAGAGAGTAAGAAGGGAATCTTCCATAGTAACCTCTGCCACTATTTTTTTTATCCAGCCCTTATTGCCCTGGAGAAGGTAATGGCGAGCTACTTTCTTAAGCCTGCAATTCTTTGTGTATAGGCACAACCAAAGGACTGCCAGGAAGGGACTTTTGGGATTTTGGCACAACAGCATTGAAGGAGTGGTGACATTTTTCCAATTCAGGTGAGTGTTTTGGAGAAGAACTTCCATATGCTGGTGTTCCCATGTATCTGCTGACCTCGTCCTTCAGATAGAAATGGTCACTGGTTTGGAATCTTGGTGGATTTCTGCAGTGCATCATGTAGATAGTATACACTGCTATTACTGAGTGTTGGTGGGAAAAGGAGTGAATGTTGAAAGTGGTGGATTGGCTTCAAATCAAGTGGCTTTCTTTGCCTGGATGATATCATACCCTTGAATTATTGTTGGAACTCATCCAGACAAGTGGGGAGTATTCCATCAGACTCTTGACTTAGGCCTTGTAGACAGTGGACAAGCTCTTGGAGTCATAAGCAGAGTACCCATTGTAGAATTCCTGACTATGAACTACTCTTGAAGCTGTGGATGTGGTCAAACCAGTTAAGATCTGGTCAATGTCAATCTCATAAGATGGTTGGCAGGGGATTTGGCGATGTTGGTATCATTGAATATTTCTGCAGCTGATTATTAAGTAAATTAAGTAAAACTAACTTGGCAGAAACACTTAAACTAGTTGCTTAAAAATAACCCGGAGACAAATTACATCACCTACATCAGAAATAGCTGTTTCCAATTTATCGTATTTCTTCATATTTTCTCAACCAATAATCTTTATTTTTATTCATCAAATATTATGTCGGCGAAAGATGGGTGAAAAGAAAAGAAAGATAAATAAAGAGAATGAAATCAAACTGATACAAAATAAACCGTAGGTACAAGCCCAGTGACAAGCCTTACTTTCTCACTCACAGTGACAACAGTGGAATACCTCTGCACTCATTGTTCCTAGTTAATGGAGGGAAGGGGGGCCAAGATCACTTAAAAAAACTTCATTCTCCTGTACGGCTGGAAACTGGACCAAACAATCTGACCTAGTTTCATTTATTTTCATACTTTGAACCAGATCTGTCAATAAGCTATAATCATTGTACTGCTGGGATAAGATTCTAACCATGTTTGGACTCAAATAACCTGAATTTTGGAGCTTTCTGGAGTTATCTGAATCTGACATTCTCACTACAAATGAAGATTAGATTAGATTAGATTACTTACAGTGTGGAAACAGACCCTTCGGCCCAACAAGTCCACACTGACCCTCGGAAGAGCAACCCACCCACACCCATTCCCCTACATTTACCTCTTCACCTAACACTGCGGGCAATTTAGCAGGGCCAATTCACCTAACCCTGCACATTTTTGGACTGTGGGAGGAAACCGGAGCACCCAGAGGAAACCATGCAGACACTGGGAGAATGTGCAAACTCCACACAGACAGTTGCCCAAGGCTGGAATTGAACCCGGGTCCCTGGCGCTGTGAGCCAGCAGGTTCACAAAGAAGAGAAATCAGACCGAAACCAGCACTGATCCTACATAAAATGTATCCAATCAGATATATGGACCAATGCACCAATAAGAAAGATGAACCAATGTACAGGTTCCTTAACCAAAGGGCTACCAAATATTTAACTGGATCAGACTTATAAATAAAGTTCTGGGTGAAGGTTTGCTCGCTGAGCTGGAAGGTTTGGTTTCATGAAAATGAGCCTCTAGCTCAGCGAGCAAACCTACATCCAGAACCTCATACCGAGCTACAAATCCTCTCAAAACTTGCTTATAAATATAGTGGCCACAAGAGTGAGTCAGAGAATAGGAATTGAATAATTCAATGCCTGTCTTCCTGTACTGAAGAAGGGTCATTGAACCCAAAACGTTAACTCTAATTTCTTTCCATTAGTGCTGCTGAGCTTTTCCAGCAATTTCTGTTTTTGTCTCTGATTTCCAGCATCTGGTTCTTTTAGTTTCTGGTCTCCCCAGTGACTTTCCACTATCTACAAGGTTGAGAGTATGGCGCTGGAAAAGCACAGCAGGTCAGGCAGCATCCGAGGAGCAGGAGAATTGAGGTTTCGGGCAAGAGGCTCACTTTCTCCCACTATCTACAAGGCATGAGTCAGGGGTGTGACTTGCCTGGTTCGGTGCAGCTCAAGAAACTTGACACCATCCAGGACAAAGTAATCCTACTTGATTGGCACCACAACTATGAATATTCAATCTCTCCACCACTAATGCCTAGTAGCAGCAGTGTGTACAATCTAGAAGGTGCACTGCAAAAATTCACCTTAGACAGCATCTTCCTCACCTCTGACCACTACCAGCTGACATGATAAGGCCAGCAGACACATGGGATCACCACCTGCAAGTTCGCCTCCAAACCACTCACCATCCTTACTTGGAAATATATCTGAAAATGTGTTGCTGGAAAAGCGCAGCAGGTCAGGCAGCACCCAGGGAACAGGAGAATCGACGTTTCGGGCATAAGCCCTTCTTCAGATTCCTGAAGAAGGGCTTATGCCCGAAATGTCGATTCTCCTGTTCCCTGGGTGCTGCCTGACCTGCTGCGCTTTTCCAGCAACACATTTTCAGCTCTGATCTCCAGCATCTGCAGACCTCACTTTCTCCTTGGAAATATATCACCATTCCTTCATTGTGATTGCTGTCCAAGAACATGCACCACAGAGTAACTTTTCAAGAGTAACTATGTAGGGACAATTATTGTTAGCTCCCAAGAATGTAGTTAAACAAATTGTATTTTGGAACAAATATGAGAATGAGGAAGCCAGAAATAATCCACTCCAAATTAACGCACCATTTCAACATGCAATGGCAAGAACAATCATCCAGGGCACACAAAGGCTGTTGTCTACCTGGTATCAGGGTTGGGAATATTTGTTCTGGGTTGGAGAAGAACTTGCAGTGGGAAGGGGAGGATCCATTGGTCATAGTCCATGTTGGAACCAATAGGTAGAACTAGGAAAGAGGAAACGAGGCATATGTAAATTGGCATAGGATGAATAAGATTAGAAAGGCAAACGTTTGGCTCAAAGACTGATGTGGGAGAAATGGGTTCTGGATAATGGACACTGGGAAAAGCTTGGACAACTGTAATAAATTAAGGATGGAATGAGGCAGGAAAGCAAATCATTAATTTAGGTCCATGAATGATAGGAAAGGTTAGAGAGAGAAAACCTAATGATAGGCAATCAAGCATTCAAGACTAGATTCTGTAAGGAGAGCAAAACATAAGCTAAAGAAACTGCATCTGAGTATGTGTAGCATTCATTCCAATGTAAATGTAGTGTATGTTGAACTGAATAAAAATGAACTAATTGCCACTACAGAGGCATGGCTGCAGGATGAGGAGGATTGGGTTCTGAATATTGAAGAGTATATGACAATTCAAGATGAATAGCAAGTTAGGTAAAGATGGAAGGAATAATCTGTTCACCAAAGATGACATTAAAGCAACAATGGATAAGTGGGAGATTATCCATTTTGTTTGGAGGAATAGAAAGGCAACTTATTATCTAAATAGAGAGAAACTTCCGAGTTCAGTCTATCGGGATCTGTGTCTCCTTGTACATGAGTTGCAGAAAGCTAGTTTGGAGGTACAGCAGGTAATAAGGAAGGCAGATTATTGCTAAAGGAATGGAGTATAAAAGTGGGGATATGTTGCTGCAACTGTACAAGGCAGTAGTGAGACTGTGTCTGGTTTATTGCCTACAATTTTGGTCCCTTTACATGAGAAGGAATGTAACTGCATTGGAGGCATTTCAGAGATTAACCTTATTGATTCCAGAGATGAGGGGTTTATTTTACAAAGAGAGGTTGAGCAGTTTAGGCCTGTATTCTCTGGAGTTTAGAAAAATGAGAGGAGATCTAATGAGGTGTATAAGATGCTAAAGGGACTTGATAAAGTAGACATAGAGAGGGTGTTTCCTTATGTGGAGCAATCCAGAATGGGAGGTTATGTTTTTTTGATAAAAGGTAGCAGATTTTAAACAGAGATGAGGAAAGATTATTTCTCTCGAAAGATCATGGATCCGCAGAATTCGTTACTCCAGGTGGATTCTGGGATACAATAAATTTGAGTAAATAGACAGATAGATTTTTAATTAGTAATGAGTTGAAGGGTTAGGGAGAGTCAGCAGAAAAATGGAGTGGAGGCCGAGATGAGATCAGCCATGATTGTATTGAATGGTGAAGCAGACTCGAAGGACTGAAATACTTACTCCTCCTGAGTTCTTACACTTTTATGTTACGTTCAAATGGATAGAGATGGTTTAAATCAGGCCATTGGCATGGAGTATCAATTTGGGAGGAGAACTGAAATAGTAGGGGAAATAATTCACTGCTGACAGGGCTCTATAGATACCCAAACAGTAATCACTATATAGGAAGAAGCATACAAAAAGAAATACTGTGTGGTTGTGATAAATGGACCATGATTTTAACCTGTACATAAACTAGAAAAATCAAATTGGTCATATTAGCCTCAATGAGAGTTCAAATTTCATTTTTTAATTCATTCATGGGCTGCAGGTTTTGCTGCCGGGCCAACATTTATTGCCCGTCCTCACATACTCTTGACAAGGGGTTGATGAACTGTCTTCTTTAAACCACTGTAGTCCATGTGCTGCAGATAGACTCTCCCAATTCCGTTAGGGAGGGTATCCCAGGATTTTGCCCCAGTGGCACTGAAGGAACAGTGATATATTTCCAAATCAGGAGGGTGAGTGGCTTGGAAGGGAACTTACAGGTGATTGGTGTTCCCATGTCTCTGTTGCCCTCATCAGTAATGGTTGTCGGTTTGGAAGGTGCTGTCTAAGATGCCTTGGTGAATTTCTGCAGTGCATCGTGTAGATAGTAGCAGCAGTGTGTACAAAGTGTCAGTAGTGGACAGAGTGGATGCTTGTGGACGTTGTTCCAATCAAGCTAGCTGCTGCATCCTGGATGGTGTCAAGCTTTGAGTGTGTTAGAGCTACACCCATCTAGGCAGGTGGACAGTATTCCATCACACTCCTGACTTGTGCCTTATAGATGGTGGACAGACTTTGGGTAGTCAGGAGGTGAGTTACTTGCCACATAATTCCAAGACTCTGATTTGCTCTTGTAGCCAGAGCATGTATATATCTAAACCAGTTCTGTTTCTGATCATTGACAATTGCCAGAATGTTGTTGGGGTTTGGGTGATCTGCTCAGTGATAATAACTCCACTGAAGGTCAGGGGGCAGTAGTTATGTTCTCTTTTATTGGAGATGGCTGTTACCTGATACTTGGGTGGTGCAAATATTGTTTGCCAATCATCAGGCCAAACTTGGATAGTTCAGTGTCTGAGGAATCGTGAATGGTGCTGAACATTGTGCAATAATTGGTGAACATTCCCACTTCTGACTTTATGATGAAGGGAATGAAGCATTGATGAAGATGGTTGGACCCAGAACACTGCACTGAGGCACTCCTGCAGAGATATCAGAGACTTCAGAATTGAGAAAACTAACCTCCAACAGCCACAACTGTGTGCCAGGTATGACTCTAATCAGAACTTTCCCCTGTAACTGATTGGTTCCAGTTTTGTTAGGAATCCTTGATGTGATAAAATCAAATGTGGCTTTGATGTCTCACCTCCCTCCAAAATTCAGCTTTTATGTCCATGTTTGAACCAAGGCTGTAATGGGGTCAGGAGCTGAGTGGCCCTGGTCAAACCCATATTGGTGTCACTGAGCAGCAGCTGCTGAATAGCACATTCCATCACTTTACTGATAATCGAGAGTAAACCGAAGGGGCAGTAATCAGCCGGTTTGGAATTGTTTACAGGACATACCTGCGCAATTTTCCACATTATCAGGCCTTCCTGGGCCCTCAACATTTTACAATTTATATCAGTGTTGTCTATGTTTGCAGATGACACCAAGACAGGTCAGAAAGTATGTTGTGAAGATGACATAACATGGCTACAGACTGGTGTGGATGGGTTAGAACATAGAACATAGAACAATACAGCACAGAACAGGCCCTTCGGCCCACGATGTTGTGCCGAACATTTGTCCTAGCTTAAGCACCCATCCATGTACCTATCCAATTGCCGCTTAAAGTTCGCCAATGATTCTGACTCTACCACTCTAAACCTCTATCAAGTCACCCCTCATCCTTCTCCGTTCCAATGAGAAAAGTCTTAGCACTCTCAACCTATCCTCGTACGACCTATTCTCCATTCCAGGCAACATCCTGGTAAATCTCCTCTACACCCTCTCCAAAGCTTCCACATCTTTCCTAAAGTGAGGCAACCAGAACTGCACACAGTACTCCAAATGTGGCCTTACCAAGGTCCTGTACAGCTGCAACATCACTTCACGACTCTTGAATTCAATCCCTTCAATCCCTTAAGTGAGTCTGAGTGAATAAGACTACCAGATGGCGTATAATGGTAGAAAACATGAAATTGTTCACTTTACCAAGAGGAATAAAAATGCAATGTGGGTGGCACAGTGGTTAGCACTGCTGCCTCACAGCGCCAGAGACCCGGGTTCAATTCCAGACTCAGGGGACTGACTATGTGGAGTTTGCACATTCTCCCCGTGTCTGCGTGGGTTTCCTCCGGGTGCTCCGGTTTCCTCCCACAGTCCAAAGATGTGCAGGTCAGGTGAATTGGCCATGCTAAATTGCCCGTAGTGTTAGGTAAGGGGTAAATGTAGGGGTATGGGTGGGTTGCGCTTCAGCGGTGTGGACTTGTTGGGCCGAAGGGCCTGTTTCCACACTGTAAGTAATCTAATCTAATCAATAAATCAAAACATACAATAAAAAGAGAACAACTGCAGAATTTCAAGCTGCAGAGGGATCTAGATGGTTCCCAAAAGAAAGCTATCCTTTCTTATGAGAGGAATTGAACCCTAAAATAGGTTACTCCTCAGTTATATGGAGGATTAGTGACACCACATCTTGAATACTGTGTGTCGTGTTGGTCTCTTTATTTAAAAAAAAATGTTGCAGATATGTTTGAGGGTACTTCAGAAGCAGTTTACTCAATTTTTGCCTGGGATGAGTGGGCTGCCTTATGAAGAAAGATTGAACAGACTGGACTTGTTTTCAGTTGAGTTTAGGAGAACAGGGGATGGTTTAATAGAAGTTTATAAGATCCTGAGAAATCTTGACAAGGTGGACAGAATGTTGCCTCTTCAGAGTGATCCCAGAACTATAGATATGATTTTAAAACTAAGGGTTGCTATTTTAGGACAGAGATTTATTTTCTGTCAGGGAAGTTGGAACACTCTGCCTCAGAAGGCGATGGAAGTGGTGGGTTAAGTAATCCTGAGGAGCAGGATTTTATTGATGGGCTGGGAAACAAAAGCAGGATAATACAAATAGAAACATTAGATCAGAAATAGGCACAGGACTAAACTACCTTGATCCCTTAATTCTACTCCACCACTCAATAAGATTGTGGCTGCTCTGATAGTAGCGTTTCTTTCCTCATCAATTATAAAGAGATTAGATCAGGATATCTGATCAGTATGGATGAGTTGGACAATGCTGTACAGCTCTGCGACTATATGACTACACCAGGATTTGAGTGCTTGGTTTCGGTCCCCTTACCTTTGGAAGGATATTATTGCCAAAGAAGAAGTTTAACAAAGAGTCAGCAGACCTGATCCTGGCTTGGTGGGACTGTCCTATGAAGAGAGATTGGCCAAACTATGCCTGTATCCTCTACAGTATCAAAGAATGGGAGGTGATCTAATTGAAACCTATAAAATATTTAGAGTGATGGACAGGGCAGATGCAGGTAAGATATTTCCCATAGGGAGACTAGAATTGGGGGCATAATTTAAAAATATGCAGGAAGCCACATAGAACCAAGATGAGGAGAAATATTTTCACTCAGAAATTTGCAAATCTTTGGAATTCTTTACCCCAGAATGTTGTGAAAACTTAATCATTGAGCATGTGTAAGGTAGATTAGATTACTTACAGTGTGGAAACAGGCCCTTCGGCCCAACAAGTCCACACCGACCCGCCGAAGCGTAACCACCCATACCGCTACATTTGCCCCTTTACCTAACACTACGGGCAATTTAGCATGGCCAATTCACCTGACTTGCACATCTTTGGACTGTGGGAGGAAACCGGAGCCCCCGGAGGAAACCCACGCAGACACGGGGAGAACGTGCAAACTCCACACAGTCAGTCGCCTGAGTCGGGAATTGAACCCGGGTCTCTGGCGCTGCGAGGCAGCAGTGCTAACCACTGTGCCACCGTGCCGCCCCCATAGAGATTGATACATTTCTAAAAAGTAACCACCTAAAGGGATATAGGGATGGATGATCAACTAGTTCATAATGAATGACGCTTGAAGCTTGATGGGCTGAATGGCCTACTCCTGCTCCAATGTTTCAGTAATCTGGCAAGTGGAACTGGCCACTACTTGCTTACATGGTTTACTGGTATCTTCACAGAATGATTGACAATAAGAGTTATGCCCGAGAACAGGGTAATGTAGCAAAATGGCAATCCTTAAAAAAGGGGCAAAGGAATCTTCAGCCCCAGGCCAGTTATGTGTAAAACATTAGAAAGCAGGGATATGAATGATGTGATCGGTATTGTTCATTGGAGGGAGTCAGTGTTGAATTATTGAGGGCATGTGCTCACCCAATTAATTTACTGAAGTTCAAGAAAATAAGCAATCTTGTTGACAATGATAACTGTGTTTGGGATATATTTAGATTTCAGAAAGCCTTTTGATACAGTGCCAATGAAGCCATAGGGAAGAAGAAACAGAAAAGGAGGCAAGGTCTGAGGCGTGTTGAGAATTGGTTTAAAAAGGGAATAGTTCTGAACATACAAACATATATACAAATTAGGAATTAAAAACCACACAACACCAGGTTATAGTCCAAAAGGTTTATTTGGGAGTACATGCTATTAGAGAGCTGCTCCTTTGTCAGCTAGCCACCTGATGAAGGAGCAGCGCTCTGAAAGCTAGTGCTTCCAAATAAACCTGTTGGACTGTAACCTAATGTTATGTGATTTTTAACTTTGTCCACCTCAGTCCAACACCGGCATCTCCACATCACGTTAGGAGAGGGAGTAGGCCATCTAACCATTCAAGTCTGCTCTACTTTTCAATGAGATCATAGCTGATCCAGTTGGATTTCCAATTCCATATTCCGATCTATCCCAATAACCTTTGCCTAACACAAAGCTATTTAGATTTAGATTTTGTTGTCACAGGTACTCAAGTACAGAACTACAGAAGTGCAGTGAAAAATGTATAATGTTGCCAAACATGGCACCATCTTAGGTACAAAGGTACCCAAGTACAAAACATTTAGGTACAAAGCAAAGGGAAACAGAGTTTAAAAAGTTAAATGTTATCTCCATAGAGTGAGTAGAAAAATAAACAAATAGGGTAATAGGTAACATTAAAGTTTTTCTTAATTTAAATTAGAAAATAAAGGAATTAAGTTAAAAGTTCAACAATCTTTTGAGTCCACCCATCCTCTCACTCTCTGGGATACCTCAGCTGCCTGTTCCTGATGCCACAGATACTAGGGGACCTCCCTCTCTGCTCGCGTTTCCCATGTTGGGCCACAATGCCATCACAACTGCTGAAGCTGCCATCTCTCAATCAGTTGTGAGGAAGGGTCACCAGACCCGAAACATTAACTCTAATTTCTCTCCACATATGCTGCCAGACCTGCTGAGTGTTTCTATCAATTTCTGTTTTTGTTTCTGATTTACTGCATCTACAGTTCTTTCGGTTTTTACCTCCCAAACTCTCCTGGTCCGTCCGGAACATGCTGAGCTGAGAGACCAGGCCGAGACCCACCATGAGCCACTGAGGGACCAGGCCGAGACCCACCATGAGCCATCAAGAGACCAGGCTGAGACACTGCGACAAGCCACCGAGAAACCAGGCCAAGACCCATCGTGTCTCTCATGGATGGAGTGGATGAGCTCCAGCTGGAGCATCCTACTCTGCCACCATCTTGGAGTTGAACATCTATCTCCACCTTTAAGTATTCAATGACCCAACCCTCACTGCCTTCTAAGGTAGAGAGTTCCAAAGTCATACAATCTCTGAGAGAAAATAAAAATTCTCTTGTTAAGGATGTGGTATCAACATGGTGACTGAGTGGGTCACTCTTTGGGGATATCATAAGGTTTACTAAGAAATCCAACTGGAGCATGAGGCAGAAGCAAATTGTAGATGACATCAATTTGTGGAGATCAAGACAAACCAAATATAAATAGTTCCTTAGAACAGTCATATTGGACACGCAATGTTAACTCTGTTTTATAGAATCCTACAGTGCGGAAACAGGCCCTTTGCTCCAACAAGTGCACACTGACCCTCCAAAGAGTAACCCACCCAGACCCATTCCCCTACCCTACATTTACCTCTGGCCAATTCACCTAACCTGCACATCTTTGGATAGCAGGAGGAAGGTGGAGCATCTGGAGGAAACCCATGCAGATACTGGGAGAATGTGCAAACTCCACACAGACAGTCTGCCCGAGGCTGGAATTGAACCTGGGTCCCTGGTGCTGGGAGGCAGCAGTGCTAACCACTGAGCCATCGTGCCACTAACACTTTCTCTCCAGAGGTACTGCCAGACCTGCTGAGTTTCTTCAGCAATTTCTCTATTTTGTGTTTCAGATCTCCAGTATCTGCAGTTCTTTGTTTTATTCATATATAAATGGATCTGGATTAAAAGGAGGGACCAACAAGCAGGAAGGGGCATCTGATGTAGATGATGTTGGATAAGCTGACAAGAGAAAGCAAACAGCGGGAAAGTGAGTTACGTGACAGTGTAAGAGTGGTATCCTGAGAGATGGTGTGACCTCACTGAAACTAAAAACACAGTGTCAGGGAGCAAGAAGCCAACTGGATCTAGAGTCAGAGTAATGAAATATAGATCCTCAAATGTGATAACATTTTGACTGTTGATTTTTGACAGCTTTGAAAGTGTAAACAGGTGATTGTACCTCAGTAGATCATTGGACTAATCGTTCCATTTTCGATTCTTTTAATTTCGGTCAGGAAAGACTTGCTATCATGCATTTCACTATGTCAAAATCTACCCTAATGAGTGTGTATAGCTAGAATACTGGGGAAAATTCTGAGCCTCACATTCTGAAATATCTGAAAGGACACAGAAGTACAGAGGCAATTTGTAAAGACCAGAGATTAGATCATGCCTATTGCACTTTTTCAAATTTGTTAATAGGATGTGGGCATTGCTGGCATTTAATGCTCATTGCCATTTACAGTTAGGCAGGGACACCTGGTGTACGGATGTTTGTGAGAAGTTCAGAATCCTTGCCATGAAGGTGGAATAGCTTTTGGGTCATTGTTCGGATCAGGGCCAGTGTCAGGATAAGTATTAGGTCAGTGTTGGGGTTGGGGTCACTGTCGGTCCAGAGTCAGTATTGGGCCAGCACTGCAGTCGGTGTTGTGGTCAGGATTAGTATTGGGATCAGAGTTACAGCTCTTCAAAGGATTAGTCAGGGTTGGGGTCAAGGTCAATGTTGGGATGAATTTGAGATTCAGGATCATAGTTAGGGTTAATGGCACAGTCAGGGTAAGAGTTTCATTGGGATTGGGGTCATGGTTAAGGTGAGGTTTGGGAAATATGATGGTACTTGGGGAGTTGGTTGGAAGTGTGTGTTTCTGTGCTGTATTATTCTATAATGTTCACATATTCACCATCTCAGGGGTTGGTGAGATGTGAATAGAATGACCACATGATGTGGCCCCTATTGGATGTCCCACCTACAGACTACACATAGCTTAGGCAGCAGGTGGGATCACCACTCTGGGAGATTACCAACAATGAGAAGAATACCCCATAATTTCACTTCACATCCACTGATTTCTCAGATTGAGAATAAAGTGCCACCTTTGTTTAGTGTTCCTAAACTAGGTTCCTCAGCTCAGTCAGCACAGGCAGATCTCTGGGTAGGATCAGTGGCTGTTGAGTACCAACTGTCTCTGGAGCCTCAGTGAACCTGAGCCAGATTGGGAGTAAATCTCAGCCAGAGCTTCTAATGCTGGCATTGACTGGTCTCCCCAGCTACAATGTAAATGCATGTGGGTGATATAGAGTCATACAGATGTACACCTGGAGCAGGCTGGGGGAAGCAGTCTATCGACACTGACACTGTATTCATCTTGGGTGGAACCCTGTTGATCTCCTGGCGTAGATCCCCACCCAAGGTGCAGGACAGTTAGATCTGGATACAGGGTGGGCCTGTAATCGATGGACAAAGCAAGACAAACACATCACCCCTCCCTTTTTGCCTAGTCTTCCTGTATAGAGCATGGGCACTTGAGGGAGACAGCGGAGATTGGTAGCCACCTGTGGAACTAATGCATTGGCAAAGTGGCACCTTCCATGGGCAGAAGGATGGTAGAGACAATAGACAGTTGGCTTGTTACCCCCTGGTTGCTGGCAGAACAATACGCCATGACAGCTCACCGGAAAGTGGCACAGGCAGTATGGCTCAAACTGATCATTAATTCTTTGGGCTATATAATTATTCCTCATTCTAGACCAATCTAAAAAAAACAGTTAAGGGTGGTGGGGGGAAACAGTGGTTAATTTATTCGTAGCAATAAATAGAGAAGCAATTAGAGAGACATTTTTAGCCCGTTCCTGTTTCTTGAGCACCCCCCTGCATGTTAATGATTGCTGGTGTTACTGGCCCGCCTGCTCACTGCTGAGGCTGCTGTGTGCGTCTTTGCATTGCTCGCCTTGGGGTGTATTTTTAAACCAGCTATGTTGTGCAGTCCTGAATGTTTGAGGTTCTAGTGCGGCTGACAGTTTGGATAAGTGGGTCAGGTAGGTTACCATGGTGACGTTAGGGTCGCTTTTAGCTGCGAGCTTCTCCGCTCAGATCGCGAAAAGCCGGAGGAATGAACGATGCTTTCATTTCTGCCCTCTCGGTCGACCAGAATGGCCAAGAGTAAAAGGTACTTATACACGTGAAATCTAATCTTTGTGCCGGCAAACAGGAAAGGCAATTTTCCATCGGTGAGTGTGTTCTTAGTTTTTCACAATCGGTCTTAAATTAGAATTGCTGGATTAGGACAGAATTAGCATTGCTCTATGTGTTGCTGCTTGATTGAAATTTAATCTGAAATCACAGCTAATTGGCATTGTTGGGACTTGTCCACAGCAGATTTGGGGTGTTGAGGCTGGCGGGGGGTGGGGTGATCTTCCATTTGTCTGACCTGTACCTCTCAGCCCATTCCTTGAACAGTTGCTGCTTTCTGAGGCTGCTGGCCCCTGCAATCTTAGCAAATTGATCAAAAGGCACAATTATTTGTCAACCCGTTGTGATTTGTAACTCGGTGGAAATCTGCTCGATTTCCAGCCTTTGCATCGAGAGCGCTCATTAGCATCTTGTGTGTTAATCCAAGTCTCAAGTTTGCCAGGTTAACCCTTTAAAGGTTTCATTTGGACAGTTAGACTGTGTAATCAGTCTCGATCTGAATCATGTTTGTATGTGTGACTTGACACATAGCAGTCAATATGTGTGATATTCCCAGTGTGTTTTGTACAATTACTCTCGCACTCTGTGTGTGCCTGCATATTTATTTATAAGATACATCTTGGGGCTGATTGCTGTTTTCATTGTATTTGGGCTGTAAGTTTTCTAAACAACGAGTACTGTAATTACTGGTGTATAAGTGCTCATGGCTGCTTGGTTTGAGATACTCGTTCAGTGACTTACTGCAACTTTAAAAAAAAAGTAGACTGAGGATGGGTATAACTGGAACCGTAGTTGACAGTGGTGCCAATGTGTACCAGTATGACAGGGTGGCTGTGGAGCGCACTGTTGAACTGGTGGAATGTATAATGTACAATTCTGCCTAAAAAGAATTTGCAGCTGGGATTTGTCACAGTTTACGAAGAGTTTATTTCATGGGAATGCCAGTAAGCTGTTGTAGCAATTCAGGAATTCCGAGGCCATTTGTTCCCACTGAGTCACTTCCTGCCCAGCAACGTTCTCCCTGGTTTGTGAGAATACTGCAGGAGCCTTGTACCCCATCACTTTAGCATGAGAGTCTGGGCAGTGACTACTGGCAAGCTACTTAACTACGGGGTGCATCAAGCCTAGTCTGATTCTGACCAATCACTGCATCTGTACATTCAATGGCTGGTGATTGGGAGCATGATGTCAGGTTAAGGAGCTGTTTTCCTAACCTGGAAATGCTAAGGCCACCTGTAGCCCTCTATGAATGCATTCAGCACATCTAGTGCAGCCTCTCTCAGCTCTGGTCCTCTAACCTCAGCATCTCACACCTGGTCACCTCTCTTTTTAACTTGCTACTGTACATTGTTTTGTTTGGGTCCGGAGGCTTGGGATAGCTGTTCTCCTGTCTCATTTATAAAATCCCAAATCAGGGTCTGCTGGTCGAGAGTTCTGGGGCGTATAGAACACAAGATTGCTGTGGTCATTGACAAAGGAAGACCTGCATTTATGCAACTCCTTTGATGACCACAGGCCATTCAGAATGCTTTACAGAGAATCAAGTACGGTTAAAGTGTAGTCACTGTAGTATAATGGAAAATGTGTCAGCCAGTTATTACACAGCAAGCTCCCACAAACAGCAATATGATAATGATCAAATCATCACTTTCTTTTGCAATAAAAACATACTGCAATTGCTGGAAAGCTGAAATAAAAACAGAAAACACTAGAGAAATGCAGCAAGTTTGGCAGCATCAGTGGAGAGAGAAAAACAGTTAATATTTTGAGTCCAATCTGACACTTAGAATCATTGATTCCGTACAGTGTGGAAGCAGACATTCAGCCCGCCGTGTCCACACTGCCCCTCCGAAAAACATCCCACCCTGTAACCTTACATTTCCCACCTGAAATGCGAATCCACCTAACCTGCATGCCCCTGGATGCTGGAGATCAGAGTCAAGGTTAGAGTGATGCTGGAAAAGCACAGCAGGACAGGCAGCATCTGAGGAGCAGGAAAATCAACGTTTCGGACTGGAGCCCTTCGTCAGGATGAAGCCCTTCACCATTCCTGATGAAGGGCTCCTGCCCGAAATGTCGATTTTCCTGCTCCTCTGATGCTCTATGGATAATTTAGCATGGCCAATCCACCCTAATCTGTACACGTTTGGACTGTGGGAGGAAACTGGAGCATCCAAAGGAAACACATGCAAACAATGTGCAAACTCCGCACAGACAGTCACCAAGGGTGGTGTCAAACCTGTTTCCCTGATGCTGTGAGGCAGCAATGCTAACCACCGTGCTGCCCATCTTCCTTGCCTTTTCTGTCATTTGTTTTGTGATATTACGAGGTAAACATTGGACAGGACACCAGGCACAACTTGCCTGATCCAGTGATACAGTGCTGGGTCAACTGTTACATTCCATCTGAGAGAGCAGACAGACGTCAGTTTAAGATCCCATCTGAAAGACGGATGATCCTGCAATCTCCCCAGTGAGGAATTTAAATGTCAGACATGGTCGCTTCTGAGAAACAGCCACATAGCTGATGATGCTAAATAAACCTTGGGCACCTCTGAGCTGTTCTCCCGGCAGCCGAGGGAAAGGCATCTCATCCCCTTTGGTCTGGCTGGCTGAGTGCCACACTACTTCACCACATTGACTTAGAAAATTAAGGAGAGAGCTGTAGGCTTTTCTAAATAACCATCACAGTTAAAAAAGAGCTAGAAATTCGAGAGGTATGGGTGTACTGCTTCCTGGCTCAGAGAAAGTAAGGACTGCAGATGCTGGAGAAACAGAGTCAAAAAGTGTGTTGCTGGAAAAGCACAGCAGGTCAGGCAGCATCCAAGGATCAGGAGAATTGACGTTTCAGGCATAAGCCCTTCGTCAGGAATGTGGGAGGGAAAGGGGCTGGGGTGGGGGAAGCTAGCTAGGAATGCGACAGGTAGATGAAGGTGGGGGGGGGGGGTGATAGTATAGGTTTGGAGGGAAGGGTGGAGCGGGGAAGGAAGTTGGACAGGTAGGACAGTTCAAGAGGGCGGTGCCGAGTTGGAGGATTTTATCTGGGATAAGGTGGGGAGAGGGGAGAAAAGGAAACCGGTGAAGTCGACATTGCTGCCGTGTGTTTGGAGGGTCCCAAAGTAAATAATGAGGTGTTCTTCCTCCAGGCATCGGGTGGCTTGGATTTGGTGATGGAGGAGGCCCGGGGCTTGCATGTCCTTGGCGGAGTTGAAGTGGTCAGCCACAGGGCGGTGGGGTTGCTTCGCGCGCATGTCCCAGAGATGTTCCCTGAAACGTTCCGTGAGGTGGTGTTCTGTAACCCCAATATAGAGAAGACCACATCAAGAGATCGGACACAGTAAATGAAGTGGGTGGATGTGCATGAAGAACTCTGCCGGATGTGACAGGATCCTCTGGGGCCTTGGACGGAGGTGAGGGGGGGGTTTACACCTCTTCTGGCAGCAAGGGAAGGTGCCGGCGGTTGAGTTGGCTGGTAGGTGGGGGGGGAGTGGGAAGCATAGATCTGACAAAGTTGCGGAGGGAATGGTCACTGCAAAATGATGGTGTGGTGGGGAGGGAAATATATCTCAGGTGGTGCAGTCTGATTGTAGGTGTCAAAAATGGTGAAGGATGATGTGCTGTCTCTGGAGGTTGGTGGGGTGGCAGGTGAGGACCAAGGGGGTTCCTGTCCTTGCGGTTGAAGGAGTGGGTTCAAGGGTTGAGGTGTGGGAAGTGGAGGAGATGTGCTGGAGGGCGTTGTTGATCATTAGGGAGGGGACATTGCGATTGTTGAAATAGGAGGCCACCTGGGATGTCTTGGAGTGGAATTGCTCCTCCCGGGAGCAGATACAGCAGAGACGGAGAAATTAGGTGTAAGGGATCACATTTTTACAGGAGTGGGGGTGGGAAGAGGTGTAGTCCAGGTGGCTGTGGGAGTCAGTAGGTTTGAAGTAGATGTCTTTGTTGCATCGGTCGCCAAAGATGGAGAAGGAGAGGCAGGAAGGAGAGGGAGGTGTCCGAGATTGTCCAGGTGAACACGATGGAAGGTGCTCGTGAAGTTGATGAAGTGTTCAACCTCCTCATGGGAGCACGAGGTGGCGCAGATACAGTCATCAATGTAGCAGAGGAAAAAATGGAGGATGGTGAGAGTGTAACTGGAAGATTGACATTTTCCACGTATCTGATGAAGAGGCAGGCATAGCTGGGGCCCATGCGGGGGTGCCAATGGCTACCCCTTTGTTCTGAAAGAAGTGGGAGGATTCAAAGGAAAAGTTGTTGAGGGTGAAGACCAGTTCCACCAAACAGATGAGTGTGTCGGTGGATGGGTATTGGGTGGGTCAGCTGGAGAGGAAGAAACGGAGGGCTTAGAGGTCTTGGTCATGGCAGATGGAGGTGTAGAGGGACTGGATGTCCATGGAGAAGATGGGGACTTGGGAAACAAAAGTCATGGAACAGGTGGAGGGCGTGGGTGGTGTCCTGAATGATTGTGGGGAGTGCCCAAACCAAGGGGGAGAGGACAGTGTCAAGATATGAGAAGATAAGTTCGGTGTGACAGGAGCAGGTGGAAATAATGGGACGACCGGGGCAGTCAGGTTTGTGGATTTGGGTAAGGGGTAGAACCGGGTGGTGCAGAGTTCCTGGACAATGAACTTGGAGGCTGTGGATGGGAGATTCACTGAGGTAATGAGGTTGTGGATGGTCTCGGAGATGATGGTTTGGTGATGGGAGGTGAGGTCATGGTCAAGCAGGCAGTCAGAGGAGGTATCCATGAGTTGGCTTGCTGGCTCAGACAGGTTAGGTTTGAACACTATTCTTAGTCTGTCACTGGAGCTTCAGTCATCTTGCTTTCAGTTGTCACTCTTCTATGTCCCAGGGCAGGAAGGTGCAAGTTTACATTCATCACACCCACCCACATTTTACGATCTTGGTGGTGTGGCAAAACGATTTGTGTGCTCGAAACAACAAGACTAATTCAACTGCATTGACATTTTATAATGCTTTTGAAAAGATAGTGGATAAGCAGCCTCGTGTGGGAGACTTTATCAAAAGCTTCTAACAATATAAGCTACATCCACTGACTCACCTTTATGAATTCTGTCAGTAACTTTCTCAAAATATTCCATCAGTCTCATCAGACATGATTTCCCATTTACAACATCTATGCTGACTATTATCATTATTATCCTGTGGTCCATTGATCATATCCTTTACACTTGATTCTAACATTTCCCCCAATCCTGTACTTTGTTTTCCCTCTTCTTCCCTTATGAAATAGTGTTTGCTATCTTCCAGTCTGAATGAGCCAATCCAGAAATGAATAGAAACTTGGAAGACAATCACCAAAGCACCCATTATCTCCATAGCCGGCTCTTCAAACACACTGGGATTTAAATGATCAGATACTGGGGATTTATCCATTTTCCAGCCCCCTTAATGACTCCAAAATAACCTTATTACTAATGTTAATTTCCCTCAACTCCTTATTCTCCCGAGGCATTTGAATCTGGAAAATTTCCTGCATCTTCCTCAGTGAAAACAGACGCGCAGTAATCATTCAACTTCTCTGCGATTTCTCTATTCCCCATTATAAATTCCCTTGGCTCTGACCTGGAGTGAACCTACATTTTTCTTAGCCAAACATTTCCTTTTTATGTAACTTTAGAAGCTTTTACAGTCCATTTATCCAACACACTATTCTAATAGGCTTCTTTATTTAATAAAGAAGCAATCTCAACCATTAACGGAAAAGGGTTTAATGTTGAGATTCGCTGTCTGAGTTGAGGTGGTAAATAAATGTGAGTTGTACTGTAGCCATGGAGAAGTAGAAGAAAGATTTCACGAGGGTTGCACTGATCATGTTTTATAATGCAATGTCGAGGAATTATCTTGGAGTTCAATATTTGTGAGTTCAAGACCTGCACAGAGCACCTCTCCACCATGGCAAAAATGCTAGGAGAATTGTTAGAAATCCCAATTTCACCTCGCCACCACCCTCTGAATGTGGCATTTCTCAATTCATGGGTGGGGCAGCTGATAGACTGTGGTTCACACATGGGAGCCAGGAAGCCTGTGGGAATGTGGGGCTTGGGACATCAGGTATTCTTCAGGGAGGGGAATCAAGGATCATTTAATGGGGTTCAGTTATCTTTTGGGTTTGTTAACTGGAAATAACTGCACAAAAGAAACATAAAGCCCTTGGAACTGTCCAGTTTGTGAGAACTGTCAAGAGGGTCAATGTTTTTGAGAGAGTGCTTTTCTCAATAGTGCTTTAAGTCATAGTTTTTCTCTTACATGCACGAGTACTTGCACAGTAGGTGAGGAGTGAAAGGATAGTGGGTGGAAATAGGTGTGAAAGGTCATGAGCAATGGGTAGATGGCATTAGGTTGCCTGGGTTGTCATGGGTGTGTCATGGGAATGTGTGGGTTGTGACCAGCAGTGAGGGAAGTGTGAATTGTGAGGCAAGGTATCCCTTTCAATTTACTCCTGTGACATATTCTGTGAAGGTAAGGCACCTTTGCAGTTTGTGAAAAGACATGTTTGGCATGAGAAGTGCAAACTCCATTGGGACTGGCAACATTGTCAAGGAACTAAAACAGTTCGAAGAAAAAGCTACTAGGTATTTGAGGGTGCCTGGTTATCTGAAACAATTATAGGGTTGGTGTGCTACCCTATTTCCTAAGCAATTATTTGTAGATTAGGGTGTCTAAGAAGTGAGCATTTTGATGAACAGCTTTAATTGCTTATTGAATGGACACTTGTGTTTGCAAGTGATTTAGCAATTAAGTGAAATGTTTGTCTGCACAGGGATTATTTGAAGGAATTTGAATGTATTGAATTTGCTTTGTTATCACAGAGAATTTTCTTCCAGTAATGACATCAATAAACATAGGCAGCATGCTTTCTGAGATTTATGCCTGTTCGACAGTCAGTTATTTGGTATGTGGAGGAAAGGGAAAGGGTCATTGGTAAGAGTATAAGTTCACATAGAATTATATGAAGGCCATGGAAATTATTAGGGTTATAGGATAGCCAGGAGTATGAGCGGCAGGGGCATGGACATAAGGTGGCAGTGGAGCCATTAGAGTTATGGTGATGGGAAGTGAGGCAGACGTTCACTTGGATGGAACATGGGGAGTAGGTGATGGTTAGAGAGAGCAGGAGGTATGTTTTATGATTTCACTTATCAACAAAAAAATTGGCAATGTTGCTAGAACCTGAGGCAGGTTTTCTCTAGCTTCCAGCATCCTGTTAGGCTCTTCCAGGGTTTCCCGCCCTGGTTCCCAATCCAGTTACCCCATCTCAGACAGAAAATCAGAAACAAGAGGAGGCTATTTATAAAGGTCAGGATTGTGAAGCTGGGATTTCTATCCAATCTGGGACCAAAAATTGGGATCTAACTTCAGATTCTGAAGGGCAGATCTTACCCCTATTTGTTGGAGCTAACAAAATTGGAGCAGGTCAGGCAGCATCCAAGGAGCAGGAGAATCGACGTTTCGGGCATGAGCCTGAAGAAGGGCTTATGCCCGAAACGTCGATTCTCCTGCTCCTTGGATGCTGCCTGACCTGCTGCGCTTTTCCAGCAACACATTTTCAGCTCTGATCTCCAGCTTCTGCAGTCCTCACTTTCTCCGCTAACAAAATTGGCCCAGGATTGTTGAGATTGACGACTTTCGCAAGTAAAGATATGGCACCACATCTATCATAGAGTATCCGATACAACTAAACTCATAAAATATTGTCAGTGTAGATTCCTGAAGGAAGCTTATGCCAATCAAATGTGCTGATTTTCCTTGAGGGTGCAACAATGGTATTTGATAGGGTTGAGGCAGTGAGTATGTGGTACTTAGATTTCAGAAAGACCTCTGATAAAGTTCCTCTGGTATTAAAAATAATACAAGCAGGAATATTGATGGATTGGGCAGACAGGAGGCAGCTGAGATTTAATTTAGAGAAATACAGTGTGCAAAACATGGGGACAGAAATGAATCCAGAAAAAGATTGTGAGAGATCTGTGGATGGGATTGGCAATAAACTGATTGGGCCACAATAATGAGCAGCAGTGAGGGAAGCAGATCAAATGTTAAGATGGATTGGAAAGTAAAGATTCTGCCAAAATAGGTGAGGTTATCCTGCTATTGGATAAATCAGACTGGGATTACACTGAGAATATGGTTGGAATACATCTTACCACAGTGCAAGACGAAGACGACAGTTGGTGAGAAGTTACGGTGAGACTTGCAGGGGTAGAAGGATTGGATCAGAGTAATGATTATTAAATTCCCCACGTTTCAGTGCTATGATATGATTAGCATTGCTGCGATTCGACAGGCACATGACAAGCAATGACAATGCTACCTCATCATAGCCAGGTGGTTGCATGAATAGGGAGTAAATTCAGAACCAACTGCAAGAACATAAGGAGGAATCGTCCTAGCCTAGTGGTGGTAGGCTGAGTGCCAGGACAATAATGGAGAGCTGCTTCACATGGTTCCTTGGAGTAATCCCACTGTCCAGGAAAGTTACCCAGCAACATATGGAAGCTAGGTCCATGCAGGCCAGCAGCCAAGTTGTATACTGAAGGCACTAACTGGACACTATTTGGTAGCGTCTCTGCTACTTTTCTAGGAACAATGATCTCTCACCCCTCACCATGAAGAGGTTGTCAGCTCAATTGAATGCCCTCCCTGAAGCATGACTAGGGTGGTCTTAGTAGGGAGAAGGGGTCTGCAGTGGTCATCAAAGACATTCCTCACAGACTTAAGGGAAGGCTGAAGGTTGTAACAGTGGCTCAGGCAAATACAGCAAAGGAAATTTCCCCTCCAGGCTAAGGCAGCCATGAAATGCCAATTACTTGACACCCAACATGGAGGTCAGTGAGAGTACTTCCAGGTTGCAGCACTTTGTCCCCCTCAGTATTTCCTTGCACTCCCAGTGGAGCGAGAGCTACAGACTCGCTGATTGTCCAGGATAATCAGGAGCCCATTGCTAGCCTTCATAGCACTGCAGGGTCAGTGACAACTAATCAGGAGGGTCCTCCTAGGATCTAGGATACCTCTTTGGCCCCAGTGAGGCCCCAGTGAGGCACTCAGGAAAACCTTGAGTATTGAGCCAGTAAGCGAGGGGTTAATGTGTTGAACCAATTCCCTTGGGCGATGATGAAAGAGGTGGTGTTAATTTGTTAAGATGTAAATTAGATTTTGTTCAGACACTAATATTTTGGGATGCTGTCTCTGAGTAATTAGAGAAACGATGAGCGCTAAGTGTAGCATAGCTTGGGAAAAAGAGGCAACTTTGGTTGATGCTTCCTAAAGCTCCCCACCATGGCAGAATTTTCCTCCCCTCGTATTTGGGTTTGTTCAATACCATTTGGTGAAGATTTGTTGTGATAAGAGGCAGCAGAAAAGCACATTTCCTGAAGTGTGTTCCTGAGGCTGCAGGTTTCACCCCGGGACCATAGGAGGACAACAGTCACTTTGCACTAAAGGCTTTGGAATGCAGTGCCCATTACTAGATGGCAGCCATTTCACAAGCAGTAAAACCTTTTTTAAATTAGTGCCATGAATATTTACATAGACATTTAAATCGTAAGGACAAGCAGATTGAGTCTTGGTTGAAGAAAATCATTTAAGAAGGAGCCCCTGCGACCAGGGAGAATTCATTGTGTTCTACAGCAATGTCAGTTTAGATGGACAGATCTGGATGAGAACTTGAAGCCTCAACCTCAGACTGTGAGACAACACAACTCCTAATTGAGCCAAGGTCTGGATACCAAAAAGATGTTTGCCTCCTGGCATCAGGAGTGTACTCTGACCTCACTAAGCTCCCTAATGGAGTAGATACACAAAACAGAACTACCTGTTTTCATTCGTGATTTTACACTGAAATATGAAGGCAGTGTCAAAATCAATTTGATTGCGTACGGTGTCTTCCTTACCATGTGTAAACATTTGACTTTTTACATTTCCTGTGTATTTGAGGCAAAGAAGGGTCTGTTACGATTCCAAATGTTCATGTAACCTGCTGTAGCTGGAAGGTTTCTATGTGTGCTGGGCAAGAGACCCACTTTAGTCCTTTCTTTTTACAAATTATTCTGCCACTAAATACATCTTTTGCTTTTAATTAACTACAGCCGCACAACTTTGGTGTTTTACAACGGTGTTTCAACCACAGCAATCTTGGGACCAGTGAGGGAGTGAGCTGACTGGCTTGAACTCCTGGCTCTTATCTGCCATTGCCGTTCTAAAACTGACTATAGGTTGATGGGTATGACTGGGACAGGAGCTGCCAAAAGCATGCTTGATGTTGGCTGTGTAGACAGTGAGAAGGTTTAATAGGAGGGAAGAGGGAAATCTGGGGAGCAGAAAGCTATCAGGCCTTTGCATTGCTCCTCTGCCAGACCTGAAGCTTTTAACTTCCTTTGAGGAGTCTCTTTGTCCCCTGACCTAGTTTTACTTGTTGTGAAAGCTGCAGAAAACTCCCCACTCTGGCTGTGGGATACTCTTGCCTTTATTGGTTAATGTATTGAGTATAGGACTTGGGAGGTGCATTGGCAGCTGCATTGGACATTGGTAAAGGCCGCGTTCGGGGTACTGCATATATTTCTGGTCTCACTGCTACAGGGAGGATGCTGTGAAACTTGACAAGGTTCAGAAAAGATTTACAAGGATGTTGCCTGAGTTTGAGCTATAGGGAGAGGCTGAATAGACTGGGAGCTATTTTTCTCTGGAGCATCGGAGGCTGAGGGGTGACCTTATCAAGGTTTATAAAATCATGAGGGGCATGGATAGGATGAACAGACAAGGTCTTTTCCACAAGGTGGGGAATCCAATACTAGAGGGCATAGGCTTAATGTGAGAGGGGAAAAATTTGAAAGGGATCTAAGGGTGGTGTGTGTGTGGAATGAGCTGCCAGAGGAAGAAGTAGAGGCTGCTACAATTACAACATTTAAAATACCCATTTCATATAGATGGGTATATGAATAGGAAGGGTTAAGAGGGACATGAGCCAAATGCTAGCAAATGGGACTAGATTAGGTTAGAATATCTGGTCAGCATGGACGAGTTGGACCAAAGAGTCTATTTCCATGCTGTAAATCTCTGTGACTTTAATTGGATGCCACATTTTTTACATAACAACAATGAATACAACTTGGAAGTATGTCGTTATCTATGAAATGCTTTGAGATATCCTGAAAGAAGAAAATAAACTTATAACCTGCTAAAGAGCTCCTTTCCAACGCTGAAACAATGTATAATATTTGCTTGCCTGTCCCTCCCTCCCCATGGGAAAGACAGGGAGTATTCAAGGTCAGTAGTAGGCCATTCAGTCCCTCAGGTCCGCTCCATCATTCTAGATACTGGCTGATCGTCTGCCTTGTTGCCATATTTCTGCACATGCTCATCTTGTGATCAAGTTAAAATCTCAAAGTATTATCGACAGATGCCTGCACCTCCGTATTTTGCAACTCCGCTCTGCCAATGAACTGCTTGTAAATTCTCTATTTGCTCCAAGACATCACTTCCTTTCCTAAAATGTAAATATTATCACCTCTCCCAATTTGTTGAGGACTGTTGCTTCTTGACCATGCACGTGTGATCCACCGGAAACCGTCATTATAATGTAGACATAAATATATGATTTATGGAGGACATGGTGTCGGAATTGTAATATCACTGGAGATGACCCCCATCAATCATTCCCAGGACAGGGACAACACGGGGTTAGTAACAGGGTAGAGCTCCCTCTACACTGTCACAATCAAACATTCCCAGGACAGGGACAGCACAGAATTAGATATAGAATAAAGCTTGCTCTTCAAAATGACTCAGACTGGACTTGAAACCTTTATTCTTTTTCACTGGCCACAGATGCTGCCAGACCTCCTGAGTTTCTCTAACATTTCCTTTGTCTGTTACTCAAAGCAGTCCATTACTAAACTAGCAACATACCTGTCTGACACCCTGCCTTACTTGGCAGCCTGACACTCTAGCTACCTGGTCAGCGAACCCCTTACAGCAGCCAGCCTAACTCCTCACTTAGTCTTCGACAGGGACTGTCAAAGTGAATGGCTGTGCTGCTTAGTTCTCAAAATACAGCTCAGTGACAGCTGCAAGAAGGGGCATGGTTTGATTTCCCTTGACTATCCAACACTACAGTGAAGCTGTGTCTATCTCAGGGACATTGTGTATATCTGAAGGAGCTGGGACAGGGATTTCCTGCTGGATATGTGGTACTCTGTCCTAACAGACAGAAGCTATGAGCGAGTGGCATTCCATGGCCAGTCCTCAGAACATCCCAGGCATTGAATCTGTTCTCACTGAGGGAGGGGAGCTCTAACTAAATGGAAAGGGCAACAGGTACATATTGAGGGGTAGCTGTTTGTTCCATTTCTAAAGTAGGTTAAAAATTTAGGAAGAATTACTACACAAAAGATGACCATTTGGCACAGCATATCTTTGCCAATTGATAAAAAGAACTTCAGCCTCAATCCAAATTCCAGGTTAAATCCAGATTTCCGCCATCTTCTCGGTGAAAACATGACTCCTCACTTTCCTTCCAATTCTTCCGTCACTGGCTTCAAACCTATGCCCACTGGTTGTTGTCCTCTGTTCTTCCTACCTACTTCATCTCAGCCCATTTGTAATTCTCAACACTGGAATTAAATGTTCTGTCAGCCATCCCTGTTTCTCTGCTTAAATGTATCATTCCTGACAACAAACTTTGTGGATCTTCTCAAATTTGGATACTTTATCCATCAAATAAAGGTTCCTGTGTTCAAGTGCAGGATGGAGCTACAGGTGAATGCAAAACTAAACAATGTAAATATCAGGGACACAGTGACACAGGGGCTAATTATTTAAGCCCCTGCCAATGATAATCTCCAAACCCATCCTCCAAAGAATTCTACCTTGTTTATCCATCAGTCTAAATTAGCTCCATCCCACAGCACACAAAGCTTCAGTTATAAAAATTTTCCTAATCAACCAGTGCAGAGATGTTATTATAGCTGGGGTAGGTGGGACTTGAACCCAGGCCTCCTGGCTCAAAAGTAGGGACTTTACCACTGCACCATAAGATTTTCACACCCCCCCCCACACCCCCCCCCCCCCAAAAGCTTCAGTTAATGTCAATATTTGTTCAGACACACTGAACGATGAATAAAAAGAGGTGAACGTGAGGACTGCAGATGCTGGAGATCAGAGTCAAGATTCGAGTAGTGCTGGAAAAGCACAGCAGGTCAGGCAGCATCCGAGGAGCAGGAAAATCAACATTTCGGGCAAAAGCAAATGAAAAGAGTTAATAGGGTTTCAATAAATGTATACTCACATGAGGTATGATGACACTGGTTCGCACCACTATCTCATAACACCAGTACCTAGGTTCGATTCTAGACTTGGGTGACTGTATATGTGGACTTTGCATGGGTTTCCTCTGGGTGCTCCAGTTTCTTCATACAGTCCAAAGATGTGTAGGTTAGGTGGATCGGCCATGCTAAATTACCCATGGTGTACAGGGATGTGCAGGCTAGGTGGATTAGCCAGGGGAAATGCGGGGTGATGGGGATAGGGTAGAGGATGGGTCCAGGTGGGATGTTCTTCAGAGGGTCAGTGCAGACTTGCTGGGTGGTATGGCTTCTATCTGCACTGTAAGGATTCTATGACCTCTGACATCATTATGTGCAAATAAAGGCCATTGTTATTTCTCCCACCAAAATGGAACATGTCATCAGGAGAGTAAAACTGGCTTTGCATGGATTTTGATAGCTCTAAGAGAACTAAATGTGGAAAAAAAAACAAGCAGAGAATAATTCTAACTGAAGTGTGTATCTCTGCACAGGATCTCGACAGTTGGTTGAGTCATTATAGTGTTAGAAGTTCCAGTACCTGCTGCTATCGAGGTGAAGGCAGACTGGAGTGGGAAATTGGTGTTCCTTCCAGAATTATGAGACTGTCTCAGTATTGAACAAATAAAAGGCACAATTAAAACAAAATATTTTAGAAGCTGGAAACCTGCAATAAAAGTAGAAAGTGCTGGAGAACTGGAACAAGATTTTTGAAAAGAGAGACAGAGTCAACAATTTGAGTCCGATCTAACTCTCCTTCATATTTGACTCAAAGCTCTGTTTGTCTCACTACACTTTCTGCCAGATCTGCTGAATGTTTACAGCAGCACTTTCTGTTTTTTATTTTAAGAACTGAAGTGACTTGATTATCGGTGATGGGGATGGAGTGCTACAGGATATATTGATTATCGGGGATGGGGATAGGGTGCTACAGGATATATTGATTATCGGGGATGGGGATAGGGTGCTACAGGATATATTGATTATCGGGGATGGGGATAGGGTGCTACAGGATATATTGATTATCGGGGATGGGGATAGGGTGCTACAGGATATATTGATTATCGGGGATGGGGATAGGGTGCTACAGGATATATTGATTGATGGGTGGAGTGCTACAGGATATATTGATTATTGGGGATGGGGTGCTACAGGATATATTGATTGATGGGGATGGGGATAGGGTGCTACAGGATATATTGATTATTGGGGATGGGGAAGGGGTGCTATAGAATATATTGATTATTGGGGAGGGAGATGGGGTGCTATAAGATATATTGAACCTTTGACTTCACCGAGAAGGAAAAACAAGACATGGGAAATTCTGGAGCTTTAAAGACCCACATTGAGTCCTCTAAGAATGTAATTTATTATTTAAAACCAGAGGTCCTGAAAAGGAGGAGAATATTGATCAGGATGTGACTACACCGAGGCATCTAGCTGAATCTTGTGAGTTTGAAGGATGATCTCATCAGAGTGAGGATCGTTAGAATTATCTCCCACTGGGCGAGAGCAGAGGAGCTCAATCATAAGATAACTATTGACAGGTGGTGAAGCACTGAGTTAGTTCACTATCAGCTGAAGAATATTGAGACTTCTACACTATTCTGAGAGGCAGGTCAGGTCTTCCAAACACAAGTCACTGACTAGAAGAACAATTTGCAGAAAGGCCAAATCAAAGCTAGAGCACAGGATGTAAATATTCCAGAGGACACAAAAGAAGAGCAGCCAAACCCAATGTGCAGAAAGCAATGCATCACTTGCTTTACATGCAAGTGTTTAGATAGAAAATAGCAAAATAAGTCAAAGCATCTACTGTGAGATGTCAGATAATGATAGTTGTGAATCATTCTGAGCCCTGGAACAGTTTTCACATCATGTCTTAAGGTAAAAAAATGGCTTGTAACCATTGGGATGAGGTGACAGTTTAATGTGAAATGTCAAGTAGACACAGGTTGTATCAGTGTAACATTGTAAATTTCACAGACATGTAAAGCTGTTCAAGATGGGATCTAAAAATGAAGCCCTCGAAGATGAAAACATTTTCCACTGCTAGCACCTTGTGATATTTGCCATCTGTACCAGTGTCTGGTACTGGGTAAGGCTCGTTGGATGCAGTTTACTGCCACCAATCCTCCTTTGCCTTGTCCTATCTAGTGATTAGTGATGGGGGAATACACTGTCACAACAAGAAGGTTTAATGCATGATGGAAATAGGTACAGCTACATTTGTCCAGCCATAACTACTAGGACCACACAAAGCAGGCACAGATATATCAGATCCCTCTGAAATCTAGAATAGAGCTCCTTGTGTCCACCCACAGGTTGTGTGTGACATCAGTAGAAAGAATAGAGCCAACATTAACCCATTCAGCACTTTTTCTAATACAGCATTTACCCCCCCCCCCCCCGGCTTATTCCACCATGGCTAACCCATTATACAATCATGCATATAACTAAATTACATTTACCAATAACCCATCTTCCCAAGTGTCTGACTTCACAAATGTGGATGCTCTGGATGTTTCACAGTTTTCTCAGAACGTAGAAGTTTGGTGAAACCCTTGTTGGAGGATAATTGGCGCAGGTTCTGATGTGGGAATCATTTATCCACTTAACCCATCATTTAACCCATCTTTCACCTCTCAAACATCCTTCACAGAAAATGTTGTTCTCTATAGATATTGTTGTTGGCCCATTGTACCAGGAAAAACATTTCATCTCCTAAATTTCCAATTGGAAGATAGGGGTGAACTGCCCAATAAGCACTTTCTTTCTTCAAGCATTCTGGACTGGGCAATCATTTTCGAATTGGAAGAGGAGTCAATTTCTTCTGCAGTATCCTGGTTGCTTAGACCAGCTAGTTTCTTCTCTTTGACCTCATCCTGATCCTGTGGACATTGGTATGACTCCCATGGTGTCCAATGCAGCTTATCACCCTTGAGTTGTTGAGGAAGCTGGGCATTTTCAGTGCCCCCATTGTCACTGATTGGCTGGCAGTGGAAACTTTTTCAAACTGACATTTGTGTTGCTGAACGCTTGCTGCTCACTCAGCACTCTCTCTATCACTGTCCTACAGTTTTGCAAGTGTGGCCTTCCATTGTATTGGCTGGATGTTTTCTAGGAGACAGTGAAGTCTGCAGATGCTGGAGAGTAGAGTTGAGTGTGTGTTGCTGGAAAAGCACAGCAGGTTAGGCAGCATCTGAGGAGCAGGAGAGTCAACATTTCAGGCATAAACCCTTTATCAAGAATTCCTGATGAAGAGCTTACGCCTGAAGCATCGACTCTCCTGCTCCTCGGATACTGCCTGACCGGCTGTGCTTTACCAG
>NC_057736.1:46887433-46898306 GCF_004010195.1 Chiloscyllium plagiosum | reverse complement strand
CTGGCCAGGTAGTCACGGAGGGAACGGTCTTTGCGGAAGGCGGAGAGTGGTGGGGAGGGAAATATATCCCTGGTGGTGGGGTCTGTTTGGAGGTGGCGGAAATGTCGGCGGATGATTTGGTTTATGCGAAGGTTGGTAGGGTGGAAGGTGAGCACCATGGGCGTTCTGTCCTTGTTGCGGTTGGAGGGGTTGGGTCTGAGGGCGGAGGTGCGGGATGTGAACGTGATGCGTTGGAGGGCATCTTTAACCACGTGGGAAGGGAAATTGCGGTCTTTAAAGAAGGAGGCCATCTGGTGTGTTCTATGGTGGAACCGCTCCTCCTGGGAGTTGATACGGCGGAGGCGGAGGAATTGGGGATACGGGATGGCATTTTTGCAAGAGGTAGGGTGGGAAGAGGTGTAATCCAGGTAGCTGTGGGAGTCGGTGGGTTTGTAGAAAATGTCAGTGTCAAGTCGGTCGTCACTGATGGAGATGGAGAGGTCCAGGAGGGGGAGGGAGGTGTCAGAGATGGTCCAGTTAAATTTAAGGTCAGGGTGGAATGTGTTGGTGAAGTTGATGAATTGCTCAACCTCTTCGTGGGAGCACGAGGTGGCGCCAATGCAGTCATCAATGTAGCGGAGGAAGAGGCGGGGAGTGGTGAGGCCTGCATCCTGTGAATGAATGAAAAGAAATCCCATTCTGTAAAACCTCTGGAGAAGAGTAACCATCATTGTTCTGTACATAGTTATGTGTGTGTTGTCTCTTTAAGAGAGTGGGTCAGGTGATCCAGAGGCAGCGGGATTGTCTTAGACAATATGGAGCTGAGAGGATGAGTTCCCTGAAAGTATTCCCTGTTCAAGTTCACCCTCCACCTACCTTGTGTTCTATTTCTAGTTCTAGTCAAGCACAAATACAATAACTGGTGATGAGAGTGGGGTATGGGCCATAAACTGTGTGGGAATGCCATTCTTCCTCCCAAATCGCCCAGACCATGAAAACAGCCTGAGATTGTGGAGGTGGTGTCGAGGGAAGTGGTTGTGAGGGGCCTCAGGCTGCTATCGATAGATGAGGAGGGAAATACTCACCTGGGAGATATCGAAATCATTGTGGAGCGTGGTCATGAGGGGACTCAGACTGTGGGCGATGCCAGGGAAGAACAGTGCACTAGAACAGTTGGTGAGGGAGCTGCCAAAGTACAGAGTGCCCACCAAGAGGACTCCGGCTGCAAATGGATACTGGACTCGAGTGGCAGGAGAACAACATGGCGTCCAATTTGGAGCAATGGGATTGGTCGAAGAAGAGTCAGAAAGTCAGACTCTGTCTGTTGAATGTTTTGATGCTGATTTAAAGATGAATAGGGTGCCGGAAGACATTGTAGTTCCAGTTTTGTAAAGTACCTTTGCGAGTAAGACCTTCACAATTCTAAGGAGTCTGGTGCAACCAGAGAAACCTGCAGAGAAGATACACCAAGATTGCAGGGTCAAACGTAGAATGCTGCCACTGAGGCAAGAGTGGGCAGAAGGAGTCAACAGGTTGGATTGGAGAAGCCCAGGGCTGCGGGTGTCAGCAAGTGGGTCACATTCTCCAAAATTGCTGGATTCAATCCAAACAACAGAAAGGTGGGGGGCGGGGGGTCAGAAAGAAACCAACCTGAGGACAAGGCGTAGGGTACATGCTGCTGGTCAGGGAGTAGACCAGGAGTCAGCTGGGTCTGCAGGAGGAACAGAAGGCCCAGAGTTGGCAGAGTTCCAGTTAACCATCCTGTCAGTACGGGGTGAGACTGATCGTTTCTGGGTTCTTCCAAATTTCGAGGGGAAGTCTGTAAAGATGGAAGTGGATACAGTGCAGAGGTGTCCCTAATACCCAGGACACCAGTGTTACCTCGATTATATTTTGGTCACTGGATCCTCCAACGAGGAGCATTTGAGAAACCCGGGAGGAACGCTAAAGAGGTTGCAGTATCACGGCCTACAAATAAAAAAGGGAAAAATGTGAGGTTTTTCAAAGAGTCCTTGGAGTAGTTGGGCCATGTAATCGATGGTGAGGGATTAAACAAGGTGGCCAAGAAGATGGAGGCTGCAATGAAGGCCTCTTCAGATAGAATGTGTCTCAACTGAGATTGTTCTTGAACATGTCAATTACTGTGACAACTGTGCTAACACCCCAGCATCAGTTGTTATGTAAACAGTGGCTGTTGAAATGGACCGAGGAATGTGAGGGGGCTTATCAAGAGATGAAGGAAGCCTTAAAAAGGTGGGAAATGTTGACTTTATTTTTGGCCCATATTTGCCACAGCAATTAGCATGTGATGCTCCATTTTATAGGGTTGGCACTGTCCTGTCGCACATCTTACCGAAGGAAGAAGAAAGGCCCATTGTGTTTGCAAAAAGGTCAAGGAAGATGGAGGAGTGATGTGCCCAAGTGGAAAAGGAAGGTTTGGGCTATGTGTTTGATGGTAAGAAGTTCATCCATTTCCTTTACAGCAGGTACTTCATCTTGCTGACAGACCACAGGGCGCTCACCTCATGTCTTGGTCCACATGCGGGGATACAGTCAATGGCAGCAGCATACCTGCAGAGATGGCCACTGGCTCTGTCAGCTGACTCCATATGGGATCAGGTACTGACAGGGGAGAAGCACGACAATGGAGATGCTTTGTCAAGGTTATCACTACGTTAGGAGATAGATGTTCTCCACCAAAAACTGAAAATTATGTTATTTTCCCAGGAAGCTAAAGTACCGGTATCAGCAAGTCAGATGCAGAATGCTACCCGGAACAAGCTGGTCTTCAGCTGAGTGGGAGACTTAGTCCTGAGAGGGAGGACCAGCCATGGAAACCACCCAGAATAGCACCCTTACCTGAACAGGAGGTGGGAGCTGTCTGTATGGTACAAGGGAGGGGTCGCTAGGATGACACCACAACAACAGGTTTCTCAGTGTGTATGGGAACATGCCACATGCAGCGATCCAGTATTCCCAGCATGGTTAACATTCAACTACCGGCTAAGAACCATGTTAAAAAGGGTGGGAACCTCAAGGACAAGGATATTCCAAAGAGGAGAGACTGTGTTGGCCCGGAATTATACATCAGGGGAAAAACGGATCGCAGTGGTGGTGGTTGCTCAGACTGTGCTGTTGTCATATACTGTACAGACTGAGGATGAACTGGTCTGAAGGTGGACCAGCTGGTCACTGCACCTCACCACCAGGGGGAGTCCAGCTGGGACCAGTGATGTCGACCAAGGCATGTGTCTCTGAGCCAAGGTTGGTCATACCCAGCAGCATCATGGGGCAACAACAGCCAATCAGGAGGGACATATCTGTGAAAAGGCAGGAGCTTCCAGAATCATAGGAACATTGGAATTAGGAGTGGGAGGAGGCAATTCAGCCCTCCACTGTTTAGTATGGTCATGGCTGATCTTATCCAGATCTTACTTCGACATTCCTGCCTTTACCCCATAGCCCTTTATCCCACTTTTATCCGAAACGTATCTATTTCTTTCTTGAATCTGTTGATTGATCCTGCCCCCAGTGCACTCTGGGACAGTGAGTTCCACAGATTGACAACCCTCTGAGAGAAGGAGCTTCTCCTCAGCTCAGTTTTGAACTAACTCCTTAGCCTGTATACCTGTGACCTCTTGTTCGAGACTGTCCCACAAGGGGGAACATCTGTTCAACGTCCACCTCATCCACCCCCTTTAGCATTTCATATCCCTCAATCAGATTCTCCCTCATTCTTCTGAATTCCAGCAACTATAAACCCAAGATACTCAGCCGCTCCTCATACAACAGGCCCTTTCATCCCTGGAATCAAGCTGGTGAATCGCATCAGAACTACCTTCAGTAGCACCACATCCTTCCTCAAGTAAGAAGACCGACTCTGGACACAATATTCCAGACATGGTCTCACCAGCGCCTTACCTAATTGTAACAACACTTCTTTCCTTTCATAATCCAGTCCTTTTGCGATAAATGCCAGGATTCCATTTGTCTTTCTTATTATATTGATTGTAAGCAATTGAAAGCCAATTGAACCCTGCAGCACCCAATTAGTTACAATTTGCCATCCAGAGTAGGACCCATTTATATTGATTCTCTGCTTTCTGTCAGTCAGCCAATCCTCTATCCAAGCCATTACACTACCCTTAACCCTCTGGAATCTAACCTTCTAGATCAGTCTTTTATGCAGCACCCTGTCAAATGCCTTCTGAAGTCTAAATATACCATATCCACCAGATCCCCATTATCTACCTTAACTACATCCTTAAAGAACTCCAGCAAGTTTGTCAAGCATGACTCGCCCTTCATGAAACCATGCTGACACTGGTGAATTGAGCTTTGTTTTTCCACATATTCAGTTATCTCCAGCACCATTCGCAACTCCTGAGAAAATAAAGCAGTCCATATTCAAATGTAACAGGAGCTGGACAATATCCAGGCTTGGGCTGACAAGTGACAAATAAGATTTCTCATACAAATGCCAAGCAATGACCATTTCCAACAAGAAAGAAGCTAACCATCAGTCCTTGACCTTCAATGCCATTATCACCATTGAATCTCCCATCCTCAGCATCCTGGGGGTTACCAATCACAGAAGCTGAACTGGACCAGCCACATAAACTCTGTGGATACATTAACAGGTCAGAGGCTATGAATCCTGCAGTGAGTAACTCCACCTCCTGACTCCCCAATGCCACAATCTACAAGGCACAACTCAGAGTGCGATGGAATACTCCCCACTTGCCTGGATGGGCGCAGCTCCAGGAACACTCTAGAAGCTTGACACCATCCAGGACAAAGCAGCCTGTTTGATTGACACCACATCCACAAACGTTACACCTTCCACCACCAGAAGACTGAAACTTTTTGAAATACTCTTCCGCAAAAGACAGTGGATGCAGAATCTTTAAATATTATTAAGGCAGAGAAAGATTGATTTTTGGTGATCAAGGGATGAAAGATTATCAGGGATATGCAGGAAGGTGGAATTGATATTAAAATCAAATCAATTATAAGACTAAGAAGTAGGAGCAGAAATTAGGCCATTCGGCCCATCGAGTCTGCTCTCAATCAGGGCTCATAGGTTTCTCAACCCCATTCTTCTGCTTTCTCCCCATAACCTTTGATTCTCTTGGCAATTAGGAACTTGTATATCTCTGTTTTAAGTATACTCGATGACCTGGCCTCCACAGCCTTCAGTGGCAATGAATTCCACAGATTCACCTTCCTCGGGTAAAGAAGTTTCTCTTTATCTCCGTTCTAAAAGGTCTTCCCTTTTACTCTATGGCTGTACCTTTGGGTTCTAGTCTCTCCTACCAAAGGAAACATCTTCACAATGTCCTGGACTTCTGGAAGTTTCAATTTGATCCCCCCTCATCCTTCTAATCTCCATCGAATATAGTCCCAGATCCTCAAACGTTCATCACCTGTTAAGCCTTTCATTTCTGGGATCATTCTCGTAAACCTCCTCTGGACCTGCTCCAGGGCCAATACATCCTTCCAGAGGTATGGGACCTAAAATTTCTCACAATACTCTAAATGTTGTCTAACCAGAGCCTTATAAAGCTTCATAAGTACATTCTTGCTTTTATACTCTAGTTCTCTTGAGATGAATGACAATGTTGCATTTGCCTTCTTAACTACTGACTCAACCTGCAAGTTTACCTTAAGAGATACCTGATCTTATTGAATGGCAGACCAGACTTGAAGGACCAAGTGGTGTACTCTTCTTCCTTCAGACAGCACCTTCCAAACCCATGACCACTTCCATTAGAAGGACAAGGGAGCAGATACGTTGGAACATCAGCACCTACAAATTCACTTCCAAGTCACTCATCATCCGGGTTTGGAAATATATCACCATTCCTTCAATGTCACTTGGACAAATTCCTGGAATTCCTTCCCTAATGGCATCGTGGGTCTACCTACAGCAGATGGACTGGTGTGGTTCAAGGTGGCAGCTCACCACCACCGTCTCAAGGACAATTAGGGACAGATAATAAATGGTGAGCCCAGCCAGTGAGACCCATGTCCCATGAATAATTTTTTTTCAAAAAGCAGAAAATACTGGAAATAGGTGACAATTTAGGTGACTCCTGTGAAGAAAGAAATGGCGTTGATGTTTTAGATTGATGACTCTTGCGATGACCTGAAATGTTGGCCCTTTTCTTTGCAAAGAGGCAGCTGTGTCTTTTCAGCATTTTCAGTTTTTGTTTTAGGTCTCGGATATTTAGTTTCTGTATTAAACCCTTCCAAACGAGAGGTTTGATCAATGTCAAGGGGCTGGACAGGATCAGTTTTGATTTTTTGTGTGTTAAATTCTGCATATGTAATTCCTAAACACACAATGGTGAGTGAGTGTGCGGTTACATTTTCTCATAGTGTTTATCCCTTAAACACTGCATTTGGGAGCCTTCCTTCTCTTTGAATATTAATGACTTATTAACATAGATTTTTCATCAGTACCTGAAGCTGTAATACAACGATTCAGTTGCCAGATATTTTTAGCTAGAGACAAACATTTCCACAATTTCCAGGAACGCTGTAGGAGTCAAAGCCTTGCCCCACAGGCACAGTATTGATCTGGATGAGAAGCGGAAGAATTCTATCTTTTGTGCATCAACTGAGTTTGTTAATACACAAATATCAGCTAAGGACCCTGTATTAGGAATTTAGAGGGCGAGGAAAGACTATTTAACTCTGAGGTCTCTTCAAGAAATATCCATGACTGTGTATCTCTCAGTGTCCAGAAATTGTTATTGGGTTATGTCTCGCAGTCAGTATGCCTGTGTGCCTTTAACAGAGCATTATTACACTATAGTATGTGACCTGTGAGTATGAAGGTCTCAAACTCCATCTTATCACAACTCATCTGAAGTATGACACTACAGGGAAGATGCTGTTCTCTGTACTCTAATAGCTTACTGGTTCTTGTGGAATGTTTGCATGTAAAAGTTATCTGTAATAAACATCTGTAGTACTCTTCAACATCAAGATATCCACATCCAGTTTCTTATGTTATAGGGAATAACACCCTGCTGGAGGCAAATTCTCACCAGTATCTAAATGCTACCCCAGAGTTTATTTGTACAATCTGGCAGCACTACAACCCAACGGGCTGGTCCACAAATTCACCTCTAGCTGTGCGAATAGATGGAGTCTCATTCCACCACATTTGCTGAATTTCATGTCCTTCCTTCTTGATTTAGAATCTGTAATTACCTTAATTAGAATTAGAATTGACTTTATTGTCACACATACTCAAATGAATACAGTGAAATGAGTACAAGTCGCGCTGAGGTACAAAGGTCCCTGGGTACATTTTTCTCGGTTACAGTTCTTGGTAAAGTAGAGAACTAAGCGAGTCCACTTTTGCAGATTTGGAATAAACTATAAAATGGAGAGAAAAGAAATTCAGAACAACCGTCTTTCGAGCCAGTGCATACCGGCACCTAGCCTCCAATCTGCACTAGGCCTTGACTCCAGATCATGCCAGGCTTGACCTCAGGGTTCAGAAAGCCAGGAGATTGCTCTGGAATCGCCTTGAGACTGGAGGCCTATGCTGAGGCATTGCCAGGCTGTGAGACCGCCACGTATTGCCTGAAGACCACTGCGCTGGGCCGCTGGGAGATTGACTCACCAGGCCTCTGCTGAGGCCAGGGGTTCATAGGCCATGAGGTCAGAGGCCAGAAAGAGATGAGAGGAAGAAAAAAAGACGAAAGCGGAAAAAAAAAGAAAAGGAATGGATGGAGTGTTCTACTAAGCTGCCATCTTAGAACACTTATTTATTTGTCCTGTCTTCTACTTGTAGAAATTTGAATTCTTTGGGATCACAATATCAGCTTATTTATATAAACCACAGAATGTGATCATGCTCTCATTCCTTGTCCTGCAACTAGAGAGTATTGAACCTTAAAAGCCCAGATGTAACCTGTCAGAAACCATATGAGGGTCAGATGGAACTTGGAGCCAGTGACATAATGTCCATGTACCTTTTAAGAGTTTGTATCTACAAATGCTGTCAGTTACTGCCTCCCCCAACAGGAAATGATATGGTAGTCCCATGACTTGTTGGTAAGCAGCAGTAATAGGAGTGAGATGTGCTATGCTAGGCTAACAATGAATAATATCTGTATAAAGTTTTATCTTCAAATAAAGAACTCACATTATTGTCTCACCAATACTAAACATGATTGATATAGTTACCTTGGGGAAGATGAATGTAAGATGTACAGTTCCCCCAGTATGCTGCAGCTTCTCGGAGTTGTGGATACAGAGCAGTATTGAGATACGCTTGAGATTTTCAACTGACTAATCATTTTTCAATTTACATACAATTAATTTGTGTTGCCGTAATTACCAATCTTTGTGAATAATCCTTTATGGAATGAAAATAAATTAAATGTTCATCAAACAAGAGTAAACAAGAGAACCTAACTGAGGTATGACCTAAGAGGCCCACTCAGTCTGGAGTTGCTCTATCATTGGCTCCCCTGTGTCTGCAGTTCCCTCACTGCAAGAAACATTAGCACTTTGATTATGTGTGGTTAATTTAAACTAGCTCAAAAGGTCCATTATAACATGGAATATACACAATCATTGCAAGCCAACTCTGCACCACCACAGATTCAGCCTGTCCTCCAAGGAAGTCAGGGAATTAATGCCAGTTTAATCCCCATTCCCACTCTGGATCAACCTGCAAGCTGCAGTCAGTTTCTTCAGGGGTGCAGGACACCGTGTGCTCACACCAAGTTAAAGGGACAGGAAACCAGGAGTGCAGGAGGAAGTGTGTGCTCACACCAAGTTAAAGGGACAGGAAACCAGGAATGTAGGAGGAAGTGTGTGCTCGCACCAAGTTAAAGGGCCAGGAGACCAGCTCAGTCCTGTTCCACACACAAACAATTGACTGGTGCTGCTTAACAGCTGAGCTCGAGCTGAATCACTGTGGCCTGATCTTTACTTCCTTCATGAGCTACATGCTGGGGTGGGGTGGGTCCTCACACAGAGGAGGACTGGTTTTGTGTGACAAAAACAGAACTCGCTGGAGAATCCCAGCAGGTCTGGCGGAGAGAAAGCAGAGTTAATGTTTTGGGTCCACTGACCCTTTTTCAGAACACAATTTTTGTATGATTCACTCACATGTCAGCTTTTGGTTTCTTGCAGTTCCTAGTACAATTTCCCTTCCCACTCTGAGCTGGTCGTTGATATCCATGTTTCGCTTTCCCCCACTGTAGGTTATGCCTCTGAAAGGGACCCTTCTCCATGAGACTGCCTTTACCCACAACCAAAGTGCAAGTGAAATAACTGTATAGAGGCTGGTATGACATCACGAAGTCCCCCTGTATGTACTGGTGCACAGCTCAGTACTGGTGCCCAGCCAGCTCAGAGTTAACCCCCTGAATGGAGAAGTTTATCCCCCCAACACCCATGTCAAGTGTGTGCAGGTGTAGGACACAGTGAAGAACGAGTGTTTAAAACTTTATTTATATTCCACTAGCAGGAAGAAAGGAACCACCAAGTGGCCAGTGACAAGCAGTGCCCTTCACATCAAAGGGCAATGCTGCATGATCAAACAGTGAAGGGGAGGGCAGGGATTAAATTAAAATAGAGTTGGAGGGGGAAATAATACACTCCAAGAGCTTAGCCCTGCCACAAAATTAACATTGTCCTTTTCTCAAAACTGTAACCAGCCAGTGAAACAACAACCCCCTAATGAGAACTGAGTTACACCTGAAACACATTGTGTGCATCAGGCAGTTTAGAAATCAGCCCTCACTAAAGGAATACCAGTTAACAAACTAGCTAAATAATTCAGCCAGTTCAGGAACTTGAGGAAAAAGCACAAAGGTTAAATCGCTGGTCAGAATACAAAGAACAATAGAGAATGACTAAAAGGATTAATCAGAATCAATAAATTAAACCATGAGAGGAGTTTAGTCAGAAATGTAAATCTATAGGTATTTAAAAGGAACAGAGCTAAGTAAAGTGAGTATTGGTCTTCTGGAAGATGGAAACGAAGAGTTTACAAAAGATGATGAAGAAATGACAGATGTGTGAAATATTTGTTTCTGTTTCCGCTCGATGCTGCAAAAGATGCCCCTATGACATCCCCGTGACATCCCCGTGACATCCCCGTGACAACCCCGTGACATCCCCGTGATATCCCCATGATATCCCTGTGACATCCCCATGGCATTCCCATTATATTCCTGTGACATCCCCATGACATCCCCATGACATCCCCATGACATCCCTGTGACATCCCTGTGACATCCCCATGACATCTCCATGACATCCCTACGACATCCCCATGACATCCCTGTGACTTCCCCATGATGTCCCTGTGATATCCACGTGACATACCCATGATGTCCCTGTGATACACCCGTGATATCCCCGTGACATCCCTGTGATATCCCCGTGACATCCCCATGACATCCCCTTGACTTCCCTGAGACATCCCCATGATATCTCTGTAACATCACGATGATATCTCTGTGATATCCCCGTGACATCCCCATGGTATCCCTGTGACATCCCCATGATATCCCTGTGACATCCCCATGATATCCCTGTGTCATCCCGATGATATCTCTGTGATATCCCTGTGACATCCCCGTGATATCCCAGTGACATCCCCATGATATCCCTGTGACATCCCTGTGACATCTCTGTTATATCCCTGTAAAATCCCCGTGACATCCCCATGACGTCCCCGTGACATCCCTGTGACATCTCCGTGATATCTCTGTGACATTCCAATGAAATCCCTGTGACATTCCCATTATATTTCTGTGCCATCCCCAAGATATCCCTGTGATATCCCCATGATATCCCCATCACATCCGTGTGACATCCCCATGATATCCCCATGACATCCCTGTGACATCCCCGT
>NC_057736.1:46782030-46886933 GCF_004010195.1 Chiloscyllium plagiosum | reverse complement strand
CCAGTTTATTGAAATTCATTGAATGATTAACATGATCAGTGGATACAAGAAAGCTTGTTGATGCATTGTACTTAGATTTCCAGAAGACGTTTGACAAGATTCCACATAAATGTTTATTTTAAAATTCGGGAGTTCATGGTATAGTATATGTGGCAAATTGGCTGGCTGGCATAAAACAGGGAGTATGCATAAATGGGCCTGTTTCAGATTGGCAGCACGTGCCAAGTGGGATCCTGGAAGGTTCTATGTGGGGTCCTCATTTTCTTACAATTTATACCCAAATCTTAGAAAGGCAGATTGAATCCATGGCGGATATATTTGAGGATGACACAAAGTGTAATAGGCAAGTATGTTGTGAAGGTGTCATAACAACAATGCAGATTATCGAATCTCTACAGTGTAGAAGCAGGGCCATTCAGCCCACCAAGACCCTCTGAACAGCATCCCACCCAAACCCCTCACTCCCCCATCCCACCTTATCTCTTTAACCCTGTATTCCTCATGGTTGATATGCCTATTCTACACATTACTGGACACTGTGGGCAATTTAGCATAGCCAATCCACCCTAACTTGTACATCTTTGGATTGTGGGAGGAAACTGGAACACCAGGAGGAAACCCACACAGACACATGGAGAATGTGCAAACTCCACACAAATAGTTGTCTGAGGGTGGAGTCGAATCCGGGTCCTTGGTGCTATGAATCAGCAGTACTAACTGTTGAGCCACCGTGCCATGCCTGGATAGAAGTGGATAGAGGTAGAGTGACTGATCAGACAAATATCTGGCAGATGGAGTATAACATGAAGATGTTCACTTCGGTAGGAAGGATAAAAAAACAGAATATTACTTAAATGGTGAATTTCTGTGGAAATCTGAGGGTGCAGAGGGGTCTAGGTGTTTAGTGTATGAGTCACAAGAAGTGAGTATGCAGATATGGCACACAACCAATAAGGCTAATAAGATACTAACATTTATTATAAAAGGAATTGAAAATAAGCTAAAGGATGGAATCCTTCAGTTGTGTAGCATGTTGGTGAGACCAAATCTTGAAAAGAGTGCACAGTTTCGGTCTCCTCATTTTCAGAAAGGTTGTAAATGCATTTGGAGGTGGTCTGAAAGAGGTCCACTGTCTTGGTACTAAAAAAGAGCAGGTTGTCTTATGAAGAAAGATTAGATAGATTTGACATTTTTACTAGAGCTTAGAAGAACAAATGTTATTTTAATTGAAATTTATAGAACCTGAGCATCCTCAACAAGGTGGATGTGGAAAGGATGGTTCCTGTTGTGGGTCAGGCCAGACTAGGGAACACAGATTCAGAATTAGGAGTTGTGCAACTTTGGGATTTTTTGCATCATTGAATATTTTCTTGTTAGGCAGAATTATCAAAGATTATTGGGTTGCTTGGAAATGTGGAATTCAGAACACAAACAGACAGCCATATATTTATCAAATTGCAGATCAGGCTGGAAAGGCTAAATGGCCTACTTCTCTTCCTAATTTGTATCGTTGTACCCTCACCTCTGAATAGTCTTGCCAAAGGTGGGAGCAATTTAGTAGAGGCCACCAGGACAGCAGCTGGCCAATTAGAAACACTAATAGAGCAGTTTGGGGTCAGTTCAGGCATTACCACTGATGCTGGAGATGGCAGGATGTGGGATCAACCCTTCAAAACCCCAGTGCAGGCTCACTGTGATAAGACAGCGTCAGCTCTGGCCACAAATCACCCGAGGAAGCTGGAGATCTCCCTCCACAACGAGGCCGTGACAGTGTGGCCATGAGGGATTCTTCATTACTCACTGCCCTGCAGACAGCGACTCTGTGTTGTGGTGTCCTGTCTGCCTCGGTAAAGCCCACATCTCCTGTGACACTGTGCTTCTCAATATATATTGATTCATGTGTGGGGGGGTTTGTAGATGCATTGATACAACAATTTGCATTTGTCTTGCAACTATAATGTAGCAAAGGGAGCAGGCCTTTATTTCAAAGGGAACGGAGTGTAAAAATAGGAAGTCTTGCTAAAACTACATAAGAAACTAATCAGAGCACAGCTGGAATATTGTCAGCATTTTTCAGCCCCTTATCTAAGGAAAGCTATCCTGGCATTGGAGGCAGATCAGAGAAGGTTGATCCTGCGTATGGAGGGATTGTTTTTAGGAGGAGAGGTTGAGTGGATTGAGCCTGTCTTCATTGGACTATAGAATGAGAGGCAACCGGATTGAAACATGCAAGATCCTTTTGGGGCCTGACAGGGTGGATGGGAAAAGGTTATTTTCCCTTGTGGAAGAGTATAGGACCAGAGGGCTTCATTTCAGAGTAAAGGGTCATATATTGAAGACAGAGATATGAAGGAATTTCTTCTCTCAGAGGGGAGTGAAGCTGTGGAATTCTTTACCACAGAGGATCGTTGAGGCTGGAACATTAAATATATTCAAGGCTGAGATGATACATTTTCAGTCAGTAAGGGAATCAAGAGTAATAGGGGAAAGGCAGGAAATTGGAGTTGAGGAATATCAGATCAACCGTGATCCCATTGAATGGCAGAGCAGACCTGATGGGCTAAATGATCTCCTTCTGGTATTTTGTTTTATGGTATTATGATTGGGTCTCTCTCCACCATGGTGACAGTGCCCTGAGCTAGATTCTGGATTAGTTCCCTCTGGGGCAGCTTGCTAAAAAGTAAACTCTGATCATTTGCTCAGAAGAATGCAGGTGAATGCTAAAGGGCCAGTCTAAACGGTGACATTCCAATGGTGGCGAATATGGTCATTCTGTTTCTAACTCCTGAATGATCTTGGAAAAACAAATTTCACACTCAGGAATGAGACTATTGATTAATGGGATGGCAGAAAAATAACAACACAGGCACTATTATTATGGGCTATCAGGGAACAGTTGTACAAAAGCTATTGTGAGGATGTCAAGCCTCAAGCTGTTTCTGAAAGGACAGCATCTCAGTGTGATAACTCTGGGAATATAAGCATTTCAAGGAGTTGGAACTATGGGATACTCACAATAAATATTACATGGTGTGACAGTGTGCTTCTCATTATATATAGATTCATGTATGGGGAATTTGTAGATGCATCATTACAACAATTGGTATTTACCTAACAACTATAATGTAATAAGATGCATTGCAGGAATATTCTCAAGCAATGTTTGTCACCAAACCACATCAAGTGATAATACCTTTGTAAAGGAAATAGAGAGGTGGAAAGGTACATAGAAGGGATATTTCAGAAATTAGGGCCCCACCAGCTAAAGGCATGGCTACCAGTGCTGAGATGAAAGAAACGAGGAATACTTAGAGGCCAGAATTAGGGGAGTGCAGAGATTTCAGAGGTTTTGAGGCTGGAGGAAGTTAATCATGGAAGGATTTGAAAATGAAATTAAGAACGTTTAGATTGAGTCATCCTTTGAGCAAGCTAATGTAGGTTAGTAAGTGCAGGGGTGACTGGTGGATTTAGGATTTTGGAGAAACAAGAACAGAAATTGTTGGAGAAACTCAGTAGTGTCTGTGGAGAGAGAGAAACAGGGTTAACGTTTGAAGTTTAGAGGTCCTGTTTTCCCTGTAACCCTCAGAATTATAAAAGAGTTTCAGCTCAGAAGGAGGCAATTCAATTTGTCACAGCTGCACCAGATTGTCCTCCACCTGAACATGATGATTTGGTGTCATTTTCCTGCATTTTTCTCATTCTTTACAGAACCAGGGTTTTGATTGTGATGCTCAGAGCGGCCTTTATACAGTTTCTGTACAAGTTTATAAAGTTTCCCATCAGGATTACAAACAGAAACCCAAGGCCATTAAATGAAGAGATGTTATCAATACACAGAGCAGGAACAACTTTCCCTCTTACCTTTGTTTTCTGTGCATGGAATCTTAAATTTAAGTCAATTTTAAAGCAGTTTTTTTGTGTGTGAAAGGTTTGCTTTCTGCACAGCTTATTGCTGATTGCTGCAGGGCTGTGCACACACACAGAGCCATTGAGCTGGATTTACCATTGAGCACTGGCCATGACCACGGGTCTGAGCTGACCCTCAAGAGAGGGGTTTCTCTCTGATGGGGGCCTGTGGATCATAGAAACTTAGAAAATAGGTGCATGGATAGACCATTCAGCCCTTCGAACCTGCAGCGTCATTCAATATGAACATGGCTGATCATGCAACTTCAGTATCCCACTCCTACTTTCTTTCCTTGATTCCTGCAGCTACAAGGGCCATGTCCAGCTCCCTCTTGACTATATCTAATGAACTGGCCCCAGCAACGTCCTGTCGGAGAGAATTCCACAGGTTCCCAACTCTCTGAGTGAAGAAATTCTTCCTCATCTCAGTTCTGAATGGCGTACACTTTATTCTTAGACTGAGGCCCCTTACTTCTGGACTTTCTTCCCGTATCTAGCCTGTCCAGTGCCATCAGGATTTGATATGTTTCTATGAGGTTCCCCCTCATTCTTCTCAACTCCAGTGAGTACAAGCCCAATCGATCCTGTCTTTCTTCATATGTCTGTCCTGCCATCCCAGGAATCATTCCAGTGATCCTTCCCTGGACTCCCTCAATAATATGGATGTCCTTCCTCTGACTAGGAGACCAAAACTGAACACAGTACTCAAGGTGTGACCTTACCAAGGCTCTGTATAACATTGTGTTGAATGTTGTCATACATCCCTGTTTGAAGAATAGTCCTCATTGTAAGGCAAGAAATGAGACAGCTAATTCACATGGCAAGCTCTTACAGATAGCAAGTGAGATAGGCTGACCAATTTAATCTGTTTGTGCTGATTGAATGAAGACTGCTGTCTGGGTGATCTGATCGTTTTCTGCTGTTTACAAAGCATCATGGAATCTTCAACAACCAGCAGATTGACAGATCTCCAAGTTGCAGACTCCCTCAACGCTGAGGTCTGATGGCACAAAATTTGGTTGGGCAGAGGGTGAAAAGTGTAAGAAGTACAAGTGGGGTAGTATAGGAATAACTAAATATGAATGGTTCGGGGCCAGCGTTGGAGACAGACACACATAACATAGGACCACTGCTTCATGGCTGTTATGTTCCTGAATCTTCAGGAGGTGCAGCCACCATGGATGGTACACTTCCCCCACCCCAACCATAACTTGTAGGAGCAGACGTAGGCCATTCAGCCATGCAATGAGCTGATCTGATAATCCTCAACTCCACTTTCCTGCTTTTTGCCAAACCATTTGTCTGTTTTCCATTACGACCAGGATTGCACTTCTGGCCAGGACTTCTAATTCATGCCTCTTCAGAAATGTGAACCTGATTTTGGAGCCCATTTTCATAGCACTAGTTCACCAGAGACAGGACAAGCCAGGCCCTGTACTCTGGTAAGTCTTTCTTCACTAACACACAAATGTTTTGGGACCCTTCTCAAGCTTTGCAGTGCGTTAATGATTGGGTGTTGGCGAGATAACGAGGTAGGTTGGAAGCTGAGTAGGGTATTAAGTGGACAGAAGGCTGAGATAAGGATCAGGTCAGGCAGCATCCTGGGAGATAAGGATCAGTTAGATCAGTGGGAATCAGCAGGTGAGTTGGAGTGTGGTTAATTGTAAGCTTACCCAGGAGTCTCTCCCCAATTCTCCTGTTGCATCTGATAATGGTTCTGAAAGAGTTAATACAAAGTTGCATTAAGCTCCACCCAATCTGGTTATGTTAAGGACAATCTGAAGTGAGAATCAAGCAGTGTTTGGTGCAGAAGTATCACCTCTGATCAACTGTAACTGACAAGTTAATGTACATATTGCTATCATGCAACAAACTACCTTACTTTATGTAAGATAAGTGTCTCTTGTTAAAATTCACGAGTGGCCTATCGTCAGGCCACTCACCATTAGATAGGCCCTTTTCATTAACACAGAAATGAGAATTGGTGCCAGCATTTTACTGTGACCAGCTGGAAGAACAATGTGACATCTCCAACACTAACTGACATGGTCCTAGAGAGGGAAGGAATTCCATTTGGAAGTTTGAACCTCCTGGACTGTTCCCATAAAGTGTGGACATCTGGGGCAATGGCACCACCATGGGGAAACGATGCATTCATTGGGGAACATCTGGTTTCGTTGGGGAACATCTGGGCAGATCAGGACAATGTACTTATTAGCCCACCAGTCACTTGGGAAGCAACAAGAAATACTTTCAATGGAAATCCATGCTTTGAGTCAAAAGTGTGATTGTTTCTAAATTATACAAATCAGAAAAATTACAAACCACATCCACTCATTTTTGCATCACATCCATTGTGTTGGTTTGGCTGCAACAACACTGTTATGGAGAAGGTGGGTTTTTTATTAAGCTATCTCTCGGGTCGATCCTGTAGATTTGTAATCTAAACCAGGAGCTCTCGGGATGTTGGCACATCCACACCCCATCAATGTTGCCTACTCACCCACAGAAATGTGACGGAGTAAGCTTTGTGTTGCTCCAAGATTTGTGAAACCAGATTCCGACATCCAACAACTCCATCGGTAACAGTGCCACATTTGTTCTGCTCACCTCTCCCTTTCAATAGGGATCCACAACTTTTTGTACTCAGCAGTTTGAGTCTGTCTGCCTGGAAATGTTGTGGAGGCAAGTTCATTTGAAGCGTTGAAGTGGCATTGGATGAATATTTGGAAAGGAATGGTGGGCAGGAATATGGGACAAAGATTGGAAATCAGCACTAGATATTCGAGGTGGTCTAGATAAAAGAGCTGGTGCAGGCATGATGGACTGAATGGCCTTTTGCACCATAATAATTCTGTGATTCTGCCCTCTGATAAAGTTGTAGGGCAGCCGTGGCATTGCGCTGTCAGAGAGGCTGTCTCTTGGATCGCACAGTAAACCGAGGACCCCATCTGTCTCCTTGCACTGATAAGGAAGAGCAGGGGAGATATGCCTGATGTGCTGGCAAATATTTATTTCTCAATTAACATCACAAAAACAGACTCGCTTTGGCCATTATCACTCTACTTTTTGTGAGATCTTGTTGTATATCAGTTACGGCTGCGTTTCCTAATTACCACTGTACCAACAGTACTTCGTTGTTTATAAAACACTTTTCGATAACCTTAGGTTGCAAAAATTTGCTTTTAAAATGTAAATTTCTCTGTTTCTTTCCTCTTACCACTTGTAATATTCAATATGATGGTGGTATTCCTCCTGTTTGAATCTAGACAGTAAAGGTGGTCAGCTACTCAACTGTGGGATAACGTGGCGTAAGAATCAATGGTTACCCTTCCTTTTGCCTTAAACTAAGGTCGTCTTTTCTGTGTCTGTTTCTTCACGTCACAACACTCAGAGAGTCAAAACACTCTTTTTCTCTCAGGTCTGAGCTTTTCCAGCAATTTCTGCTTTAGTTTCAGATTTCCAGCATCTGCAATTCTTTAGGTTTTTATTAGACCGTTAACACTGTCTGTGCATCTGTCATTTGTTCTGGCTGGGGGTTGAGGAGAGAAATCACTGAATCATCACTGGACCCGAAATGTTTACTCTGCTTTCTCTGCCAGACCTGCTGAGTTTTTACCAGCAATTTTGATATTTAAAAATATTTTCCTCCCTATTACTGCTATATATTATCCAACAGCTGCCAATATTCTCACTGCAAGTTTTAATGTCCGTCCTCCAACAGGAACATAACAACACGCATAAGACCATTCATCCTCTTTGATCTACATCAATTTATTTGATTTTCCTTCTCTCCGTACTGGGATACACTTACCTAGCCACATTCTTATTGAGATGAGTCTCAAAAACGCTAATTCCACAACAGTCTCACCCACCTATTGGGGGACAGGCTCGAGGGGTTTGAGGAATGGTTGAGGACTCTGGGTCTGCACTCAATAGAGTTTAGAATGATGAGGGGCATCCCATTGAAACTTACAGAATACCAAGAGGCCTGGATAGACTGGACATGGAGAAGATGTTTCCACTGGTAGGAGAGACTAGGACCCAAGGTCACAGCCTCAGAGAAACGGAGTGACCCTATAGAACTGAGATGATGAGAATTTCTTCAGACCGAGAATGGTGAAGCTGTGGAATAATTGCTGCAGAAGGCTGGAGGGGCCAGGTCACTGCATGTATTTAAGACAGAGATCGATAGATTGTCAATTAGTAGGGGGATAAAGGGTTATGGGGTGAAGGCAGGAGAATGGGGGTGAGAACCATTTCATTTGTGATTGAATGATAGAGAAGATTCAATGGGCAGAATGGCCCAATTCTGCTCCTCCATCTTATCATTTTATGACAGAGCTCCAGCCTCTCCATGATCTTTTATGTGAAAATCTCCTGAATAACTGAGCTCGAATGATGTCTCCTTGTTCTAGATTTCCCCCATCAAGGGCATGGCTTCTGTGTAACTACCTTAAAAATTCAGTTCAACACTTTGTACACCTCAGTTAGGTAATTCTTCAGTGCTCCATGGGGAGGGAACACAAACCAAATTTATGTAACCCGAAATTTAAACTCTTGGGATTATTTGAGGTTTTGAACCCAGTCCCAGAGACACCACGTTCAAATTGAACACAGTTAAATCAGGTGAAGGGTCTTCACAACTGAATCATTGCATCAATGCATTGTATTATTCTCCTTTAGATATACCAAACAATGTCTCATTCCCGTTTTCAATTGCTCTTCATTTGTGTCCATTGGCTTTTAGAAGACAGTTTCCACTTAAGGACAAACACACCCTTAAGTTGCCAGTGTGAATTGCTTTAAGTGAATAATTTTCCAGGAGTCATTTTCTTTTTTTGAAACCGGAACCAATCTAATAGAAAAAGGACAAAAAACCTGCAAATATTGAATATCTAAAAGAAAATGAGTGGAAAATGTACAGAGGTCTGGCTTGGAGTGTTGGAGCAAACACATTATACCACATTATGCCTGCTCTCCATTTTTTTCATATTCTCTCCCCTTCCCCTTTCCAAGGTGTGCCTTAGTAAAGAAGACCGATTCTCTCGCTTTACAGATGCTGCCAGACCTGCTGAGTTTCTCCAGATTGTCCGTATTTATTTCAGATTTCCAGCATCCATAGTACTGGGGTCTAGGTGATGTGGTTGTGGCTTTCAGAACCATGAGCATATTGCACAGAGTAGACAGGCTGAAGCTACTGCCACGGGTAAAAGGAACAAGAAGAAGTGTAGATTTAAAGTGATGTGCAAATGAAGCAAGGGTGAAAAAGCTTTTCCTCACCGCGTAGGAAAGAAATTTCCTGGAACTGTAATGGAAGCAGGTTCAAATGAAGCGTTTGAGAGGTCATTGGATGGCTTTTTGGATAGAAATGGCATGCTGGGATATTGGGAAAAGGGATTGGCACTAGATATAGGACCAGTGTGGGCAGAATGGCCTCTTTCTGTGCTGTAAGGATTCTGCGAGCAGTCAGTCAGTGGCTGAACAGAGCAATGATGGGTTCATTTTCAGGGGAAGTATATCGATGCCTGTCATTATCTGAACCATGAAGCTATCTTTGTGCAAGGCAGGGTGTATATTCTGGTGAATGCCTCCACAATTGCAGTATTTCACCCAGAGAATGAGTGCGAGGCACACAGCTTGTCTCACTTCCTACTGGGCCAGTCATCCTTGGGAAAGGTTCCTTTGAATTTGCCTTCCCCACACGCAGCCACTGAATCAAAGGCTGCTGGCAGGAGAGCCACCCGCTAAGGACACTGCTTTTGAAGGCTGGCAGGTTACCTTTGGTCAATACTGTTTCAAACCCTGGCCCATATGGGCCACATCAATATTGCATAAAGCACATGGGCTGTCAAGACAGCGCTGCCCTTCCTCAAAGACAAGAAGGTAGGAGCTTAATGTGGAGCTCACATATTTTGCCAATTGAACATCTACCCCTCGTCCATCATGTGTTATATTTAGCAATCCAAAGACGTGCAGGTTAGATTAATTGGCCATGCTAAATTGTCCAGAGTGTTCAGGGATGTGGAGGTTAGGTGCACTAGTCAGGGGTAAATAGAGTAATAGAGTTGGGGGATGGGTCTGTGTGGGTTACTCTTCGGAAGGTTGGTGTGGACTTGTCGGGCCGAATGTCCTGTTTCCACACCGTAGGAATTCTATATTCTGTCAGGTTAACAACAGTTTCATAGGCTGACTTTGTTGTGCCATATGAACTCATGAATAGATGAGCAGGAGTAGGCCATTCAGCCCCTCAAACCTGCTCTGCAGATCAATAAAAGCAGTGGACTTAGGGATATCATTCAGACAGGAGTTCTTTCTTAAAGCTATTCAGGCCACAGAAAGAGAGGTCAATTTGTACTGTTCGGATCTGCCGAGACTGAATATTAAAGAGAAATATTTTGAATTGCTGTTGTGGCCATGTACATCAATTAGAGACACATTTAAGGAGTGGAAAAAGCTTTGCTTGGTAATCTGTGCCTGTCCTGGGAGTGTTAGATGACGATATATGTAGAATTAGCCTCATTGTCTATCTAACTCGGTGCTGTATCTATCCTGGGAGTGTTAGATGAAGATATGTGTAGAGTAAGCCTATCTGTCTATCTAACTTGGTGCTGAATCTATCCTGGGAGTGTTTGAAGGGGAGAATGTAGAGGAAGCTTCACTCTGTATCTAACACCATGCTATACTTGTTTTGAGAATGTTTGATGGGGACAATATAGAGGAAGATTTACTCTGTATCTGACCCAGTGCTGGGAGTGTTTGATGGTGACAGTGCAGAGGAAATTTTACTCTGTATCTAAGCCAGTACTGTCCCTGACCTGGGAGTGTTTGTTGGGGACAGTGTAGAGGAAGCTTTACTTTGTATCTGTGCTCTGTTATCTGAGTGTCTGAGGGCAACAGTGACAAGGCAGATTTATTCCCTGTCTCACCCTGTATGATGAGAAAGTGAGGACCCGAAACGGCGATTTTCCTGTTCCCTGGATGCTGCCTGGCCTGCTGCGCTTTTCCAGCAACACATTTTCAGCTCACCCTCTATGATACCCGGTCGCAGAGGGATATGGGTTGGGTGCTGGCTGGTGGGGCTAGATTGGGATGGGATATCTGGTCGGCATGGGCGGGTTGGACCGAAGGGTCTGTTTCCATGCAGTACATCTCTATGACTCTGTAAAACATCTTCCACCCAAAATGTAAGCAAAACCTGTGCTCTATAACCCTGCCAAAAATCTTTTTTATATAACACAGAAACAGTTCACTTTAATACATTCATCATAATGTTGAAACTGTTTGAATACAAGTCAGCTCTTGTCATGATGCCCCACAGTATGTTCATAGTCCCTCATTCGCAGTGGTCCAATCCAACTCTTGACCATGGCTGCACCTAAGGTTCAGATGTTCAGGATGAGATATTATTTTTACATCAATGACTGGATTTTACTGCATGTTTTAAACAGGTAAAATGACTAAGAAGATATAAATATTTGATAGCACAATCTGTACAGCTGAGATTGAACAGGAGCTCTGCTACTGCAGTCTGGTTATTGGTGTGTGTTCTGTATACTTGAAAGGAGAGGGAGTTATTTTAAATAAAATATCTTTATGTGAAATAATATTTCATCACCTTGGAGAGAGCAGAAAATTTATTTTTATCCTGGCTTTCTTCCCTCTGCTGGTTCTGACTGAGCTACAGATTCTAGGGCCACACACATAGTATTACACACTGTTTACAGCATAAAAGTTTATCGCAGTCAGTTCTTCTGTAACACAATGGTTATGTTCTTATGCAACCCCACGTGAGAGAAAGATCACACTTTAAAAACGTGTTTCTTGAGCTTCACCTTAAATCTATCACTGTGGTTCCCAATACCACACACACATCACTCTCTGGCTGGAGAATGTTTTATTGAATTTATTTCTATTTTACAGTGATGTTCCCTCATTCTGATTTCCTTCACACGTGTCCACCTCTGCATTTAAATTTTTAAAAATGAATTTGAATTCCACCAGCTTTCACAGCACAATTTGAATCATTGCCCCTAGATTAATCTCATCCAAAGGCAGGGAAGCTCTCACAGCACCACAAGAGCTCTCCTATTCATTGGCTGCCAGTTGGAAACAGGAAGACTGTGGGCTTGTAGGATTTTGCTTCACATCCCCAGGATTATAGAGTCTGGCAAACACTCAGACACATCAAAGATCAGCAACCTTTAGGATCTTGTGACTCATTCCCAAACTGTGTCTTTTCCCAGTTGGAGACATCTGCTGACCCTGCAGGAATCCAACTGTAGGCAAGGTGGGGAGCAGCCTGGAAAGGTAACCAGATGAAACCTCATCAATTTTGTCAAATTTTGTGTCTATTTTCAGTGTCTATTTTCTTTCTGAATAGATGCTTCACTGATACACTGCAGTCTGCGGTGAAACCCATTATCATATCACAGGTGGATGCTGGGATTTCTTTTTAATTGGTTGAATTATTCAGCCTTAATTGGCATCATTTGTTGTGTATGCTTGTGTTTTGACTGGAATGTGTGTGCGGGAAGACAGTACAATCCACAGGAGAAGACTAATCAGGACCCAAAACCACTGAAACACTTTATTTTTGTATTTAACCTAGTTTTCTAATCAATGTGTTGTTAATACACACCCCTGGAAGAGATAGGACTTGAACCCAGGACTCCTGGTCCATAGAATCCCTACAGTGTGGAAATAGGCCATTGGGCCCAACAAGTCTACACTGACCATCCGAACAGTAACCCACTCAGACCCATTCCCCTACCCTATTTTTCTCCATTTACCCCTAATTAATGCACCCAACCTACACATTCCTGGATACTATGGGCAATTTAGCACGGCCAATTCACTTGACCTGCATATCTTTGGATTGTGGGAGGAAACCGGAGCACCCGGAGAAAATCCACGCAGACACACGGAGAATGTACAAACTCCACACAGATAGTCCCCAAGGCAGGAATTAAACCCGGGTCCCTGTCGCTAACGACTGAGCCACCATGCTGTCCAGGGGTAGGATTTTTAGCACTACACCACAAGAGGGCCTCTGGAACCCTGCCTTATCACCAGCACACCCTCTCCCCTCCCCCCCACCCCAACCCAGTTTAATAACATCCAGCTCAGAATACTGAGGTCCATAAGAGCACTCCTTGAGCATTGAACAAGTGCTACTGGACAAGTAGTGAAAGAAAATGTTTTGCAACTTTGGGATGTCCCAAAGCATTTCACAGTCAATGATGTACTTTTGAAGTACAATTATTGTTATAATGTAGGAAGCATGGCAGTTAATTTGTACATAGCAAGCTCCCACAATCAGCAGCATGAAAATGAGTAGATAATCTGTTTCGATGATTTTGGTTGAGGGATATTTATTGACCAGGACATTAGTGGTGAGAACACAGTTTCAGCCTCAACATAATTACATGTTGGGTGAATTGCCTCAAGTCATTAACAAGAACAGGGACATTGTGACTTCTGTTAGTCACATTCCTGGTCTACATTTCCACACCTTCCAACCACTCTCCTTGATTCTTGGGAATTTGCTTGAAATGTGAAAGGAAAATTTAGATTGGGCCTTGCCTGACCTCTGACCTGTAATAAAGTAAGACATTTGCTCATCCTTATTTTTCCAAAAGTGATGGATAGTTTGATTTGTTTTTTTTTGCTTTTGAGAAAAATGGGCATTTGGAATGAACATCTTATAAATGAACAATTCCAACCACTCATATCAGACATTTGGACGTTAACACGGTTTCCCTGTCGGCTGAGATGGGTTGTCACCTGGTACACACAACCTGACACAGTGTCAGCTCTGGAAGCACACCCATTTCGGAGTCAGAAAATTGTGAGTTTAAGTTTTACTCTCGAGACTTAAGATGTCCCAACTGACAATATTAGTGTAGTGCTGAGGGGTTACCATGCTGTGGAAGTGCCCACTTTCAGAGGTGGTAAACAGAGATGATTTGTACCCCACACATGGATGTAACAGATCCTAGGGCGTTCTTTCAAAGGGCATAGATTACTTTTTCTTTGGTATTTTGTTATCTCACAACCCAACTAAAACATCTGATCTGGTCATGCAGCTTGTTTGCTCTTTATGGAAGCTACCATTTGCAAAATGGCTGCCAGTTATCCTGCATTACAGGTTTGACTAAAGTTGTTTGGGACATCTGAGGTAGTGAAAGGCCTTATATGAATGCAAAGTGATTTTTCCTTCCAACTCAGTTGAAATAAAGTAAATCAGCTTGTGCTTCATCAACTTAAACTGCACTTCACAAAGTCACAAAATAGTTTACTGTAATTACTCATGGGTTTGCCATTGATATCTCTGTTAATGATAATTGTGCACAACCTGAGACTTATGCATGATCTACCTGAAGACTTAGCTTTTCCTTCTAATCTCAGCTGCAGATATCCTGCTCGAACAAAACCATGAGAAGCATCGCATTTATCATGATTTGAAAGGGGGAGCTGAGGGAGTGGGGGAACTGTGAGGAAAAATGAACTCTGCAGCATTTCACTGCTCCTATTCTATCATCTTCAGAAAGTCCCGATTAACGGTATGCTGTTAACACTGTGTGCTTTCTTGTGCTGTGGACTCTTGCCCACAGGGAACTGAACAGCAGAATGTGGAATTAATTCTAACGAAGCTGTAGACTGTGGACAGATAGCAGCTCTCCAAGCTCACTCTTTGACTGAGATGTCAGCCCGGCTAAGTGGCCAGTGTTCCTTTGGTGCTGGGATTTCCCACAGCTCCCGCTCTACCTTCCAACTCCCTACTCCATTCTCTCATCTGGTCACTTTCAACTCTGGTTTTGGTTGATAAAGATGTGAAGAAACGCCAGACCCAGTTGAACATTTCATAATGTCTTCCTGTTTGCTGCAATAAAACCATTTGCCATGAAGAGCTAACTTTGACCATCTTAGGCATGCGTACATTACAGGGAGTCTGCAGGGCAGCTTTCTACCAATTGAATCTCTTCCAGCTGCATATTGCTGATACTTCACAAAGAGAATGTTCTGTTTTATTGGCTGGACCTCACAAAAACATAGTACAAGGTGTCCTCTGCATTACCCACATTATGGAAATAATTACTTGCCTTGGTGTCAAAGTGTAATACCCAGTATGTTACTGATCCCGACAAACCAACAATCGCGAAGGTGCTCAGTCACTGATCTCAGCCAACCTAGCAGTGAGGATGTTAGAACTGACTTCAGTACCACTGGACTGTCAATGGTTCCTGCCCTGATCAACAGGCATCTATTGGTGCTTCATGACTTGGAGGTGCCGATGTTGGACTGGGGTGCACAAAGTTAAAAATTGCACAACAACAGGTTATAGTCCAACAGGTTTATTTGGAAGCACCAGCTTTCAGAACGCCACCACCACCCACAACCACCTGATGAAGTAGTGGCGCTCTGAAAGCTAGTGCTTCCAAATAAACCTGTTGGACTATAATCTGGTGTTGTGTGATTTTTAACTTGGTGCTTAATATATATGTTTGTGTCTTTTCAGTATATGTACCTGCATGTTTGACGCATGTATGTTAAATATTGTGTTGATTTGGCTTATGTGTCTGTCTATGGGGTGATAGGTGTATGTCTGACGTGTTGTTGGGTCAAGAGAACGGTTCATTATTGGGTGTAGCTAGACACAGTGGGAATTTGGTGAGTTTGAGAATTTTAACGATTAATCTCATTCGAAAATCTCGTCTTGTTTGCATTTGACTTTCAACTACATTTACTTTTAAAGTAAAGGTTCTTTCAGTTTAAGTCAGGGATAAACACACTGTCTCCTGGGGAGGCAGCTGCAAGTGAATTAGTTATGTAGCTACTTTGAACTGGTTTCTTCACCAAACAATGCTGATTCATCTCGAAAGTTTCTTCTGCTATAAAACCAGATGGTCTTGCTATGCACACTACAGAAGCAGGTACATAGAGAGCAGCTTGACACTGAGTGCAGCTGGACACACATGGTGAGCTTGGGAAATTGGTAAGTGTGAGAATTCAGCGCAGTGAGGGAGAAGGTGCTGCTCTAACCTCTTACATAAATGGTGTGAGCCAAGACCTCCATTGGCTCCAACGACACCTTAATTTTAAAATGCAAAATTCTTTTATGTCCTCACAGACCCCACCCCAACCTCCACCATCCCAATAATAGCTAGAAATATCTCTGTTGGTCTCTGTGAGCCTTCAATTCTGGTTTCTTGCTCATTTCTGGTTTTAGTCACAGCACCACTGACAGTCTGTCTTTAGCAGTTTAAGCTCTAGACCTCTCCCATTCCCTACCTTGCACTCATTCTTTCCAAAACTGCTTAAGACCCTACATCTGTGACCCAGGCCCTGCAATCCTATTTTATGCCTCAGTGACTCAGTGTAAAATTGTGTTCCGATAATCAAACCTGTGAAGTTTATGGGATGATTTGCTGTTACAAGTGCTATATAAATACCAATTGTTGCTATCTGCAGTCACTAGGATACCACATGGAAAAGGGCAAGTTAATTTGCAGTGATGTTTCAAGTCAGTCTGTTCAGGGACAGATTGATAATGGGCAGGTTCAGCGCACATGTCAGGTAATTAGAGCTCTGATGGAGGGATTGTAGGTTTCTGTGAAGTGGATGCACTCAGCTAAATCAGTCTTTATAATTTTCACCTTGTTAAAAACCAATCCTTGAATTACCTACCCCCTACCTGCTTTTCTGCACCAGTCTCAAAACTGTGAGGTTCTGTCATACTCAATGTAATGAAGAGCTGTGCTCTCACCTACTCCTTCATTAAAGATCTCTTTTACTACAAGCTACACTGCGAAAGGACACGTGTTTGAAACTTGGAAATTCAGTTTACAATTCAGGCAGAAACTGTGGCTAGATACCATCACAAAGAAGCAGGCTTGTAGATTGTTTACTTTATGAGAAAGGAGTTATTTTTAAACACTAGCATTGATAAGTGAATTGCAGGCACTACATACCAATCGCACAAACCTGAAGATAACGTAGCAAAATCATTTTCTGAGTTCCGAGTTTTACTCAGAGCACAGTTTATGGTTGGCAAGGTGGCACGGTGGTTAGCACTGCTGCCTCACAGCGCCAGAGACCGGGGTTCAATTCCCGCCTCAGGCGACTGTCTGTGTGGAGTTTGCACATTCTCCCCGTGTCTGCGTGGGTTTCCTCCAGGTGCTCCGGTTTCCTCCCACAGTCCAAAAATGTGCAGGTTAGGTGAATTGGCCACGCTAAATTGCCCATAGTGTTAGGTGCAGGGGTAAATGTAGGGGAATGGGTCTGGGTGGGTTGCGCTTCGGCGGGTCGGTGTGGACTTGTTGGGCCGAAGGGCCTGCTTCCACACTGTAGGTAATCTAATCTAATCAACCAACAAAATAGATGTTGAGAAAACTCCAGCTCTTCGAAAACCGCGTTAGGGAACTGGAGCTGGAGCTGAATGAACTTCAGATCATTCGGGCAGGGGAGGGGGTTATTGAGAGGAGTTACAGGGACAAAGTTACACCTCAAGAACAAAGAAAAGGCAGATGGGTTAGAGTCAGGGAACGGAAAGGGAACAGGCAGGCAGTGCAGGGAACCCCTGTGGCTGCTCCCCTAAATAACAAGTATGCCATTTTGAATACTATTGGAGGAGATGACTTACCAGGGGTAAGCAATGGGGTACAGGTCTCTGGCGCAGAGTCTGTTCCTGTTGCTTAGAAGGGGAGAGGAGCAGAGCATTAGTCACTGGGGACTCCATAGTTAGAGGGACAGACAGGTGGTTCTGTGGGAACAAGAGAGACTCACGGTTGGTGTGTTGCCTCCCAGGTGCCAGGGTTAGTGATGTCTCGGATTATGTTTTCGGAATCCTTGAGGGGGAGGGGGAGCAGACCCAAGTGCCAAGGTCTACATAGGCACTAACAACATAGATAGGAAAAGGGATTGGGCTTTAAGGCAGAAATTCAGGGAGCTAGGGTGGAAGCTTAGTGCAAGAACAAACAGAGTTGTTATCTCTGGTTTGTTGCCTGTGCCATGTGCCAGCGAGGCAAGGAATAGGGAGAGAGAGGAGTTGAACACGTGGCTACAGGGATGGTGTGGGAGGGATGGATTCAGATATCTGAATAATTGGGGGTCATTCTGGGGTAGGTGGGACCTCTACAAACAGAATGGTCTACACCTGAACCAGAGGGGTACCAATATCCTGGGGGGCACATTTGCTAATGCTCTTCAGGAAGGGTTTAAACTAATTGAGCAGGGACGGGAACCTAAATTGTAGTGTCCAGGTGATAATGGTGAGGTTAGAAATATGGTTTCAAGGTTGCAAGATTTCACCAGCAAGTCGGAAGATGGTTTGACGTGTGTTTACTTCAACGCCAGGAGCATCCGGGAATAAGGTGGGTGAATTTTCAGCATGGGTTAGTACCTGGGGCTTCGATGTTGTGACCATTTTGGAGACATGGAGAGAGCAGGGACAGGAATGGTTGTTGCAGGTTCCAGGATTTAGATGTTTCAGTAAGAGCAGGGAAGATGGTAAAAGAGGTGGGGATGTGGCATTGTTAGTCAAAGACAGTATTACGGTGGCAGAAAAGACGTTTGAGGACTCGTCTACTGAGGTAGTATGTGCTGAGGCTAGAAACAGGAAAGGAGAGGTCACCCTGTTGGTAGTTTTTTGTAGCCTCTGAATAGTTCCAGAGATGTAGAGGAAAGGATAGCAAAGATGATTTTGGACAGGAGTGAGAGTGAGAGGGTGGTTGTTATGGGGAACTTAAACTCTCCAAATATTGACTGGAAATACTATAGTTTGAGTACTTTAGATGGGTCAGTTCTTGTCCAATGTGTGCAAGATTGTTTCCTGTCACAGTATGTAGACAAGATTAGAGTGGTGCTGGAAAAGCACAGCAGGTCAGGCATGGAACAGGAAAATCGACGTTTCGGAAAAGCCCTTCATCAGGAATGAGGTTGGAAGCCTCGGAGGTGGAGGGATAAATGGGAGGGATTAGATTAATAAAGTCAACCTGATGTTACAAAAGCTACAATCTCTCTGGGTCTGTTAGTCAATGGAACATGCCCTTATCCTTTTTAGCAACTTAATTTGGGTAATAAGTTGTCATGCCGAATTCTTTCAATGCAGTCCTCAAATTCTGGAACAGGATGCAAATTTACTTGTATTACTGCATTGACTTATGAGAATCAGTACAGAATGTTTTTGGCACCATCATGACAGGTGAGCTTCAGCTCCTGTTACTTGGTTCAATAATATTCCCCACATAGGCTAATTTTTCTGGATTGAGTCCTTAGGGATGTTGTTTAATAGCCAACACATTGCTTCCATTAACATCATGAACACCCAAAGATGTTTATTTTCCTGATTTATTCACGTAAATCACTTTAATAGTTTTCTGGAAGGTAAGTATTATACCACCTCACCTTTTGAGATTAATGTACTTATCAAATATAATGAAGATCAACTTTTGATTTTTTAAATTTGTGATTATTTTCCAATTGTTCTGATCTTTTTGGTTAAGTCCCTATTCCTTTCAATACCTTACTACTCCAGAACCTATCTCTCGCTGACTTCAGTGCACTTCAATGCCAGTGTATCCTTTCTTAAATACAGGGACCATACTGTACACAACACTCCAGGACCGGCCTCACCAACACCTTGTATATCTGTATCAACACAATTCTATTTTTAAATTTTTACTCTACAACACCCAGCTTTAAAGGCCAAAATTCTACGTCTCTTCGTAATTACTTGCTGTACAAGAACACGCAGAGTCTTCTGTGCTGCACTTTTTCGAAGTCTCTTTCTATTTAAATAATCATCTGTCCATTGATTCCCTACATTAAACTCCATCTGCCAAGTTTTTGCCCACTCATTGACCGACATCTCCTTTTCCTCACTCCCCCTATTTTCCTCTCTTTGTCTTCCATTTCGTGTCTCTTTATCTGTAACTCAAGGTTTTCTTTTTATCACTGTATAACTATATTCTGGTGAATTCTATCTGAGTCTTCTCAAGTTCAGCTGAAACTTATTCTAGTTTCAAATTGTCACTTTCAGCATTTCCTGATGAGATCCTGATTTTAATTCTACATCCAAGTCATCTGCTAATCTCTCAGTTTAGCTTTAGTTAAAAATGTCAAATAATCCAATGTTATATCTTTGGCTTCTAGAAAATGCTTAGCAATGTCCAAAGCTATTTTTAAAATCAACCTGTGCAATAAATGTCTCACCTCAACAGCTTTACATTATGTTCAGCACTTCCATGTAGCCTTTTGTTTAACAGAGGCACCGATCCTTCAAAATCAATGAACATAAATGCTGGCAAGACCCCTCTCGGGAAGTGATCAGACTAAGTTATTTTTAAAAATATATTTAATGTGGTGGTCATTTTCTTTAATAATAAAACAGACATTTATTACACAAAAGAAATAAAAGAAATCAATCTATCTAAATATAAAACATAGCATAAAACACACAGCAATACAAAATTTCATTCATTTCCCAATAGCACTACTTCACAGCTTTTCGACATCTAATGAAATCACTTTTCTATATCAGATCTTTATATTTGACTTCATAGCTTCTTCCCCAGTTGCATGCTGTGAACTGCGAAGTCTTCTTACATGTATCTTCACAAAATCTGAAAGCTTTGATTTTCTCAATCTTTTAATAGTTTGCCAATTTGTAACTAAACACACCTGTAATGGAGGTTTTGCACATGAACCTTAACAATAAGGTAACTGACCTTTCCTGGAAATCTCTAAAACTCCTTTCCAGGAAAGAAACCTTATTCACTTCTGACCCCAGTCATGTCTCTTCCAATCTTTAGGTGGTTTAAACTAAAGACCAATAGGTGACATGGTGGCTCAGTGGTTAGTACTGCTGCCTCACAGTGTCAGGGACCCAGGTTCAGTTCCAGACTTGTCTGTGTGGAGTTTGCATGTTCTCCCTGTGTCTGTGTTTCCACCAGATACTCCAGTTCCCTTCCACAGTCCAAATATGTGCAGGTGAGATCTATTGGCCACGCTAACTTGTCTGTCGTGTCCAGGGGCAAGCAGGCTACGTGGATCAGCTATGGGAAATATGGGTTATGGGGATTGGATCAATGTGGGATGCTCTTCAGAGGGTTGATGCATACTTGATGGGCTGAAAGCCTCTTTTCACACAGTAGTGATTCTATGAATCCTGATAACTTTAAACCAAAAGCAAACCTTTCAATGTTTATATCCTGTTATAAACTCCCCAGCAAAAACAATCATCCATTAACACTGCACAGACGTTGCAGTCACCTGCCCTCTAACAGACACTGGTTTCAGACACTGTTCCAGAAGTACTCTCTGACCCTGTCTTATCTTTCCATAAAAGTTGCCAATACCCATACGGCAGTAGTTTAATATTGAAACTGTGAAGATGATGATAAGTCTAAATCGTGCAAAGTTCACCACAGGATTAACCCTCCCTACACCCCGATCCTGAGCTAAGCTGTGGTCTCTTTGAGTGAGATTTACACAATTTGCTGAATCAGGCTGGGATTAACCTTTATGTGCAGATCCAATAGGAACTGAAATTAGTCCATTCCCAGCTCAATCTTAATGAAACCTTTGTAACCAACAATACTTATTGAAGGATCATGCCCTATCTCTGAGCTAGGAAGGCTGGGATCAAGTCCCACCTGCTCCAGATGTATGTAATAACATTATGGAACAGACTGATTAAAAACACAATCAGATCCAATGTGGCACCCAGTCCCACAGAGAAAACTTTGAGAGAAATTTCAAGTGCAGAAAGAGACTGCTTCATCTGTTGTGCCTCAAAAATGTTACCTCCTCAATCCCATTCCTGATCTTGTTCTTTTTACAGCTTCTAAAATAACAGAGGTACAATAAACCATTCCTCTGTTAGTCCTGTGCAGTCAGAATTTTCAATATGTTTACTTTTTGTTGGAAACACATATATTGAAATAATCTGTTGTTTTTTTATTTCAACAGTTTGTGCTGAAAAGCCTTAGAGAGAATCCACACAACAGAGCAAAGCCAGAAAGAAGCAAAAATGTACAACGGGGCCACCAGTAAGACAGCGAGAAGTGTGCTCCGGAGTTCCAGTATAAGTGGAGAGATGTATGACATGGAGAAAAGCAGCACCAGCCAGCAGGAAGCTGTGGCTGACAATGCCATAAAGAAGAGGCGGTCCAGTCTTGGTGCCAAAATGGTGGCTATCGTCGGACTGTCGCAATGGAGCAAGAGTACAACACAACTTAACCAGACCAGTAAGCTGAGCATTAAAGTGGGTTGGTTTATTCAGGTGGTTGGGGTACAGTCCAGTTAAAGATGAACATGCTCTGAGTTACTATAAAGTCCATGTACAAAGTATTTGTGGAAACCACCTTCCACATTGATAAATGAAATGACCGTGGTTTGTACTGGGAACAGGTGAGAGATTAGTGTACACTCGTTTCTGTGATGCTGTATTGACTATTCCTAGCCTGGGATGTGTTCCCTAGGCTCAACTTGGGTAGCAATAGGAATGAGCAGTTGGATCTGGCATCCCGTAGCAGGAAAGAGAAAACCATTCCCAGTTTTTAATCCAGCGACATATGCAAACATCAGATGAGGATAGTGTCAGGTTTTGTTCTGATGCCTTGTGCAGTCAATCAACTGCCACAAATTAATTCAGTGATGAATATTTATTGATGACAATGGGTTTCTAAGTGTGAAGCTTACCAAACCTGTTCAGGAAAAGTATCTTAGGAGGGAAAAGGCATGAAGCCGCTGTCGAGATGATTTTTAGCAACTGCTGACAGCAAAGTCCTGTTTCTGCAACTGCAGATTAACTGCATTGAGTGCAGTTTATAAACAGAACAAATTGTACATGGGCTTGTCAAAGGATTGTGCTGATTATGTTTTTAAAGGCTCCATTTTGCACCCTCTCCCTTTCCATCCCGTGTTCTTAGCTGAAGGTGTCAGCTGTCGCTCAACAGGGGGGTATTCTTGCCTCTGACTTATAGACTCAAGATTCACTTCCAGAGTGATGAGCATATAATTCAAGCTGAAACTCCCAGCAGCAATGGAGTATGCCACTAGCACAGGTGTTGTCTTGTAGATGTGACATTAAACCGATGCCCCAACTGACCTTTGTGCAGAATATCAAAAGTTGCTGTGACCCTCCTTCAGGAAGATCAGAGGAGTGTGCCCTGATGGAGTGCCCAATAACTTTTCCTCAATCCACATAATAAAAAAGGGATTACCTGGTCATAGTGTATTGTTGTTTTGGGAGCTTGGTGTGCAAGTATTAGTTGCTGCATTTTTGACATTATAAGAGGGTAACATTATCACTTCAAAATTGCTTTAGTTGTTGGAATGCACTTTCAAACATTCTCAGTGTCAGAAGAACACATGACAGTAAGAAATAATTATAAAGTGCATCGCTGATCTGATCTTGGCCTCACATCCTATACCCCACATTTTCCCTTACTCCCTTACTCTCTTGTTGAACACAAATCTGTCAAACGTGACCTTGAATTTATTCAATGTTTTAAATTTCTGTCTGGGGTAGAGAATTCCAAAGATTCCCAACCTTATGAAATTCCTCCTCATCTCTGTCTTATAGGGACGCCCATTATTTTGTAACAGTGTACCCCTGTTTACACATTCCCCCCACAACGGGAACCATCCTCTCAGCACCTCCCCTGATAAATCCCTTCAAGATCTTGTATGTTTAAATAAGATCAATCATAGTCTTCTCAACTCTGATGAGGGTAAGCCTAACTTAATCAATCTTTCCCTATAAGAGAAAGTCTTGGGGCTAGATTTTCATTCCAGAGTAACAAGAGCTTGGAAATATCCACCTTGGTCCAGCTCCCCTTGGTCCATTGCAAGATGGGAACTTCATTCACCATCCACCTGGCTCACTGGTTTTTAGATTAGATTATTTACAGTGTGGAAACAGGCCCTTCGGCCCAACAAGTCCACACCGACCCGCTGAAGCTCACCCACCCCGACCCATTCCCCTACACCTAACACTATGGGTAATTTAGCATGGCCAATTCACCTAACCTGCACATTTTTGGACTGTGGGAGGAAACCGGAGCACCCGGAGGAAACCCACGCAGACACGGGGAGAATGTGCAAACTCCACACAGTCAGTTGCCTGAGGCGGGAATTAAACCGGTCTCTGGCGCTGTGAGGCAGCAGTGCTAACCACTGTGCCACCGTGCAGCTAGTCTTACCTGGTCTGACCTCCATGTGGCTTCAGCTGTAACAATCAAACTAAAATGACATGATTTAAACATTAATTTATAGTCAGATGACATTTCAGAAGAAATTGCTGGCAAAACTCAGCAGGTCTGGCAATATCTGTGGGAAGGAAGCAGAGTTGACATTTCAATCCATTGACTCCAAATGTGAACACCTTTCAGAAGATCACTTCATACCAATGCTGCCAACATGACTGGTATGTCGGTTGCATCAAGAACAATGTTAACGTTTCCTCTCGCTCTCCAACAGGGTTTCACCTCTTCTTGAGCCGACTCTCACAAAGAGCTTCATCAACCATTCCACCCAGAATTAGTTTTGTAGATACAATTATCACCAGCAAAGCCCACTTTGAACTCACGCACTCTCGTCACCTTAGTCCTGAAAGCACACCTCTCCGGAGCCTTCTCTTTCTGACCCTCTTGAATAAATCCCATTAAACCGTCAAGTCAGTTCTTGTAAAACGGCCTTTTCCACAGAAAGATTTGCTTCCTGTCCCTATAAAACCTTTTCCAATACAAAACCTTTTCCACAAGAGTTTTACTTCTTCTGCCCCAAGAGTGCACGGCACGGTGTCTCTGGTTTGTACTGCTGCCTCACAGGGCCAGGCACTGGGTTCAATTCCAGCCTCGGGCAACTGTCTGTGTGGAATTTCCACATTCTCCCCCGTGCCTGCGTTTCCTCTGGGTGTTCTATTTCCTCCCACAGTTCAAAAATGTGCAAGTTAAGTGGATTGGCCATGGTTAATGCAGGATTATAGGTATAAGGTGGGGTGGGAGGGGCCATGCAGACTCAATGGACTGAATAGCCTGCTTTCAGACTGTAGTGGATTCTATGAAGAATTTCTGGGAGAGGTCTTTTCTTTCTGCCAAACTATAGCTTGATTTCTCAATTAGTTTTACAGATGTAGCAATACTTCCTACTGTCAGACTCCATCCTCCTTGAAGTAAAGGTCAACCTTCTGTTTGTCCTACTGTTAACATTCTATATGTGCAGATCCCCCTGTGCTGCAGAATTCTGCAGTCTCTCTCTGTTTATGTAATAGTCACCATTCACCTATCCCTTTGCCAATTGCTTGGGCCAGATTATTTTGTTGCTGAGGCAGAAAGCCTGAATTGGGAAATTTCCGACTCAAAGCTCCCACCTCAGAGGAAACCCCCCTGAAGGGCACAAACCTTAAGTGAAATGTTACATTACCTGGAAGGTGTGTATGGAGTTTGAACAGTGGGAGGGAGCAGATGAATGTCTTCCATTTTCTGGGGTTGAATGGGGAGTTGCTGCGATAGAGGAGGGTGAATTGTAACTTCAGTGATGAAGAAAGACTGAAGAAGTTGGGACTGTTCTCCTGGAGAGAAAGAAGACTGAGAGGAGATCTGATAGAAATTTTTCAAAATCATGAATGGGCCAGATAGAGTAGATAGGGAAAAGCTGTTCCCACCTGTAAAAGTATAAAAGAATGAGGGAGCATAGATTTAGAGTGATATGAAATTCATTCTCACCTCAACTCTTGTCCTTTAAATCAGTGAAATGCTGTGCACATTTCTATATGAATCAATGCAAACTCAAGTAGACCTTTTGCAGCTTTCGTTTTTAAAATTGGATTTTGAAATGTCTGGTACTAACTGGTATACATTTAACATGAACTTGGTTTTAACTGCCTTCTCATTAGTGGTACCTTCCTGGGGCAAGAGGGAGTAAATCTCGTCTGCTTTTCCGAGAAGTTTACTCTGCAGTAATAAGGACCAGTCAGGACCAGCTACTAACTGCCATGCCAAACAATCAAAAGAGATAAAGCAAGTTTCTACTCTGCCTCCTCAGACTTAGGAATTAAATGAGCAATCACATTTTTTTCCCTTTCATCGGAGTGAATGATCTCTTTGTAGAATAGAATCATAGAGTCCCTACAGTGCAGAAGCAGGTTATTTGGCCAACAGAGTCCAGACTGACCTTCCAAACAGCATCTCACACAGACCCACTCCCCTGTAACCCTGCATTTCCTATGGCTAACCACCCCTCCTTGGACACTATGGGCAATTTCCCATGGCCAATCTACCTAACCTGCACATCTTTGGACTGTAGGAGGAAACTAGAGGTACTAGAGGAAAGCCACGTAGACACAGAGAGAATGTGCAAACTCCACACAGTCACCTGAGAGTAAAATTGAACCCAGCTGTGAGACGGCAATGCTAACTATTGAGCAATCGTGTTGCCCTAACGATTCAGCTTGAGCCATTTTAGTTCAAAATCCCTCTTTTGCCATTCTTCCTCTTCTATCCTCACCCTTCCCTCTCCTTCCCTTTCCCTTTGCTCTATCTCTGTCTTTCCCTTTGCTTTTTTTCTTGAAATTCTAATTTCTGCTGTTCCAATTTTAATCTCACTTACTACTCTCTGTTTCATCATCCTCTGTCAGCCTTTTATAATTTAGGGTCTCTGGCTTTTGGGTGAAATTTTCATTCCAAGTACATCTTTAAATCATTTAATTATTTGAGGGACAGAATTTGTAACCCTCAGGGCAACCTCCCCTAACTCTGTTTGGAACATGCTGACATGGAATACAAATATTTTTGTTCTGTGACATTACTGGCTCAAGAAAACCTTTTACAAATTTCTTCTTTTAAAACTATTCTAATTCTTTCATTTGTCTGTGGGGATTTTTTTGTCAATAATAGCCTCCAAATTCTTAAGACTGTTCCCAGATGAGGTGCCTACATTTATTTCAGGTTACAGATGGGATATCTCAAATTGTAAACATGATGGGTGAAGAGGGATGGAATGGCTCCTGTTTGTTACTCACCCACCCTGTTGAATGATTGCAAAAATGTTCATTTTAAAAGGTTCCTTTTTTTTTTGTGGATACCTTCTTCCAAGTCCATACCAAATTTAGTTTGAAAAGGAGCCAATTTGACCATACTTTCTTAAATTAATAAAAAGAGAAAGTTTATTATTCACTGAACGTGAGAGGAATTAGTAACACAGCACATTAGATTAAAAATAAGAAAGAAGAACAGAAAGTGCTAGAGAAACTACCCTGGCAGCATCTGTAGGGAGAAAAATAGAGTTAACGCCTTGAGTCCGATAAAACTCTTCTTCAGATTCTTCTAAAGAAAGGTCACAATGGACTCAAAACATTACTTCAGTTTCTCTCATCAACATACTCGCAGAATTACTGAGTTTTCCAGCGCTTTCTGCTTATATTCCATATCTCCAGAATGCACAAGTGCTTTGATTTTATGTGAAATAAAAAGAGAGTCCAAAAAGATCATTTGTTTTTAAGAAGATACACAGGCTAGCCTTTGAATTGATTGTGAAAATCAGGTTGTAGTCATTACACTGGTAGTCACTGATAATGTCAACTTTGGCAGTTGAACAGTTGATTCTGAGATTTATGGCTTCATTGGTTGATTGAAGCCCTTTCGTCCTGATTCCTTTCAGGAGAGGGTGACTGGAAGCACTCAGTAAAGAATGTTTTTTTTTTAACCTGCAGTGCAGGAGTGTTTAAAAGTTCTGCTTTCAGTGCTGCGATCCTCACTGCTGCGAGAGTCCAAAGCTAGTATACCAGGCCAGTAACACATATCGATGGAGTTCACTATTGATTTTTAATTCCTTTTTTGTGTACTTCTGGAAGGTAAAAATACTGAAATTCTGCAAGAAGTGGCTTTCTGCTGAGAGGGGAGAATTGTCAGGCTCCTTGTTGTCTCTTACTGTTACATTTCTACCAATTTGAAGTGTCCTTGGTAAGTGTGACATTCCATGGCTCCCACACAGGACTTTGTTAAACAATAACTGACTTTATATGTGCAGTTATCTTTTGACTGTATAGTCCTCCTTTTAAAATAAAATAAAATTAAAATGGATTGAATGGGTGACGACTTATTTTTAACATGTGACCCCTGTTGACCTTGGTGCAGTAGAATTCCCAGCTCATACCTGGCAGGTCCCAGTCTGTGAACTGAGTGAAGAATGCACAGAATTCACAGAAAACACAGCAGCAGTCAACAAGGCAAAGAAAATGCTGAGCTGTACCAAGAAACTGCCTCACTCTGAGGAAAAGAGGCCAGATCAGCAGTAGCAGTGTAAGAAGATATTGGTGTGCCAAAATCATCAAAGATTTCTCCAGAGCAGACCCTTGTCTATCTTCTTTCCACAGAACCAGCTCACATTTGTATACCACATTAATGCATTAGAATCTGTTCAATATAGAGTCATAGAGATGTACAGCACGTAAATAGACCCTTCGGTCCAACTCATCCATGCCGACCAAATATCCCAACCCAATCTAGTCCCATCTGCCAACACCCGGCTCATATCCCTCCAAACCCTTCCTATTCATATACCCATCCAGAAGCCTTTTAAATGTCGCAGTCGTACTAGCCTCCACTACTTCCCCTGGCAGCTCATTCCATGCACGTACCACCCTCTGCGTGAAAAAGCTGCCCTTTAGGTCTCTTTTATATCTTTCCCCTCTCACCCTAAACCTATGCCCTATAGTTCTGGACTCCCCCACCCCAGGGAAAAGACTTTGTCTGTTTATCTTATCCATGCCCTTCATGATAATTGGCCTGGAATCCTCCCAGAATTTCCCCAATAATCCCTAAAGGAAAGAAAATTTGTGTGAAGAAATAAGAGAATAGGCATGCACAATTGGCCGATGGCTCCACCTAGCACCATAACAAAACCAAGAATGAAATAAGCAGGTGAGGAAGATCAAGGAAGTAGTTTTGGTTTTGAGGAATATTTTAAAGGAGGAGAAAGGTAGAAAGGTTTTTGGAGGGAATTCTAGACTTTAGGATCTTAGCAGCTGAAGGAGCAATCATCAGCTGTTTAAAACCGGGGATACCAGATGCTTGAATTGAAGGAGTGTAGCGCTGGAAAAGCACAGCAGGTCAGGCAGCATCCGAGGAGCAGGAGCCATATTCCTGATGAAGGGCTCATATCCATAACGTCGGCTCTCCTGCTCCTCGGATGCTGCCTGACCTGCTGTGCTTTTCCAGTGCCACACTTTCCGACTTTGATCTCCAGCATCAGCAGTCCTCACTTTCACCTGTGAGAATTGAAGGACTGAAGATATCACAAAGCATTGGAGAACATTACAGAGCTAGGTGATGCAGTACGAAACTCATCATCATGGAGCAGAAATAGATGCAGGCAGAAAAGCCAGAGAGGGATTTAAGGCCAAGGATGAGAATTTTAAAGTCAAGACTTTAATAATGTTCTGTGTCCACCACAATCTGCCAGAATCTTAGAACAGCACCTGGATCTGATTCATTCACTCAAAAGAACTCAACACATTCTACTAAATTAAACTGAATATTTTGGTTTAGTAATTTGTAACAACTTCAATTTAGTACAGAAACAATGAGGAGAATAGCTCCTGCCTCTTTGTTGCCTTCTGCTGGTTATGTTGGAGATTTGCCCAGATTGTGAACTCTTTTTAGTAACCATAATTATAAAAGTTGTCCTGTGAGATCAAGTGATGGGGAAGGGCAGTTGGCAAGGTGCCCATAACACTGGGTGTTGTCAACGATGTGATATCTGAGGAACTTTAAAGAAAGGGGCAGATTATCTGGGCTCTCTGTGACTTTATTTTAGACATAGATCTAACTCTTTATCAAACAGCACATGTGTGTTCCACAGTCAGGAGCTAAAGGCAGTGTGAACAGTAAAGGATGATAAAGTGTACCAGCAAAGGTGTATGGATCTTGGTGTTGAGATGTGTGCCTTCATTGTTTTCATAAATTGAGGAGTGTCAGACTGTTTTTGTTTGTTTATGCTCAGGACCTGGTGTCACTGGAAAGGCCATTTGATAATGTTGTTCACTGCTTCCTCTGAAAAGATCATCCTCTCTCTCAAAGACTGTGGGCTGGTTGCGCCCTTGTCCTGAGCTCCGGCTTTTTGACAATGAAAGAATGATGAGATATTTCCAAATCAGAAAGGTATGAGTTGAAAGGAGCCTAATGCTCTCACACATCTTAAGACCATAAGACTTAGCAGCAGAAGTAGGCCATTCAGCTCATTGAGTCCAGTTTGTCATCCAATGAAATGATAATCATCAACTCCGCTTTCTTGCCTTTTCCCCACAATTCTCAATTCCCCAACTGATTAAAATATTGTCATTCTCAGCCTTGAATATAGTTAATTAACCAAACTCCATGAGCTGCCAGAGGAAGTGGTGGAGGCTGGTACAATTGCAACATTTAAGAGGCATTTGGATGGGTATATGAATAGGAAGGGTTTGGAGGGATATGGGCTGGGTGCTGGCAGGTGGGACTAGATTGGGTTGGGATGATATCTGGACGGCATGGATGGGTCAGACCGAAGGGTCTGATTCTATGCTGTATGACTCTATGACTCTAAGATTCAGTACCCTCTGAGAGAAGAAATTCCTCCTCAGCTCTGTCTTAAATGTGTGACCCCTTATTCTGAGATTATACCCTCTGGTCTTAGACTCTCCCACAAGAGAGTCCCCTTATCTATCCCAATTGTTACCTTCTCAAAGAATTCTAATTAGTTTGTTGGCCATGATTTTTTTCATGAAGCCATGCTGACTCTGTTTAATTATTTCATGTATGACATCCTCCAAGAGCAGAGGTTAAGCTAACTAGGCTATGGTTACCTGTTTATTGTCTCCTTCCCTTTTTCAATAAAGTGCTGCCTTTTTCCTTCTCAGGAATGGCTAGTGGTACAGGCAGAGAGAGCTTATTTCCACATTCTAAAGAATATATTCTCTTCATTCATATGTTCTATGCAAATAAATCAGTCAGTGCTTTGAAGTTGGTGTCGTATCCTGCTACAGTATTTACTTCATTTGTCTTCTATAAAAATAGGATTTGTGTTAATGTATTTGATAGTGCAGTATTTCTACCACTGCAGGCCTATTACCCTCATGGATCATACTGTTTCTTAAAATCAAATAACAGACAGAATAAACAGCATTCTGGGTTATAAAGGTATGTTGGAAGGAGTGTTTACCAAAGATCAAATTAAGATGGAGATAAAAGCCCCTGAGGGACTTTCCAGAGAGCAAGGAAATTCTTCCTGGTATCCTGGTCAATATATATATTTTGCATCCAACATCACTAAACAAAACAAATCAGCTATCAAAGGGATCTTGCTATGCCACCCACAATTTCTACATTTCTACATTTCAAAACAATTCCTTTAAGTTGCTCTTTCTTTGTTTTGAGAGTGACAGGTTCCGACTCCTGGGAAACTGGGACCATTCCCAGTGAAGGTGTGCCTTTATGAAACTGATGGAAGTGGGCCTGATGTCCTCACTGGGAAATCAGTTGGTGAAGTGTACGGGAAGAGAAAAAAACAACATAAACAAACAACAAACAGCAAAAGAGAAAATAGAGAATAGCTGAGAGGAGAACTGAGTAAAATAACAAAAACAAAATTTGCTGGAAAGACTCAGCAGGTCTGGCAGCATCTTCAGAGTTAATGTTTCAGGTTCAGTGACTTTCCCTCAGAAATGAACTCAGAACCTGCTGAGCATTTCCAGCAACTTCCATTTTTGTTTCTGATATCCAGCATCCGCAGTTCTTTCAGTTTTTACTAAATAAAATCACTTTGATTGCCAAACAAACAGAAGGAGATTCAAACTGTAATCCATAGATGTATAAGATATTATGTATAAAATTGGTAAGCTAGAGGCACAAGTCACATTGGAAGTATGGACAAACTTCTTTTGTTTAGCAAACTCCAAAAAGATCAGGAACTGAAAGCTGCAAAGGATAATGAAGGCTCTCCACAAATCACTGTCCCAGGGGTCTGGATATAACAGCACCTGAACTTGCAACAGACACTCGCTAACACTAATTCATGACCTAATAAGCTGCATTCAGGAATATTTTGCAGACACACACTCACATGCACAATTACATTCTCAGTTGAAACTTTATTGCTGGAACAGCACAGCAGGTCAGGCAGCATCCAGGGAACAGGAGATTCGACGTTTCGGGCACAGGCCCTTCTTCAGGAAGAAGAAGCCCGAAACAGGCCCTTCTTCGGCCTGTGCCCGAAACGTCGAATCTCCTGTTCCCTGGATGCTGCCTGACCTGCTGTGCTGTTCCAGCAATAAAGTTTCAACTTTGATCTCCAGCATCTGCAGACCTCACTTTCTCCTCCAATTACATTCTCACACAAGCAACTGAGTTTACAACTAGTGTGATTTCAAAGGACAAATCTGAGAGATTGTAAAACCAATTCTGCATCAAGTTTTCCAACTGGTGGGATGGGTTAGTATTAGGCTAGATTTTTATACCTCTATCTATGTTGGAATGGAGGATTTAAATGCTTTAAAATTGTGGGCAGTGCCCAATTCTGAGATTGTTGTCTCACTCCTGTTTCCAGCAATATTTGTTGGCATTGGATAATGTGTGGGTAGCAAACCTGCTCTTAGCACTCCCAGATTTTCTGGCTCCATTGCAGGTGTTGAGCATTTCAGACCCACCCCAGAATCTTGTTGGATTCAGGCCTGTTTCTGCAGGAAGTCACAGATTCTTCACAAAGAGGCATAAACAATGGGACAATCCTAATCTGGAGTCAGAAACCTAAAATCCGTTAGGCAGTCAACATTCCCATTGGAAATAACTGCCTTCTTATCTTCTCATAAAAATCTCAATCAAACACAGACAGTGAAAGGTCCTTTAAATAAACCTTTAATTCGGTCTAAATGCATAAGTATTAAGAAAACGCTTCACGGAAAGATAAAGTTAACATATGGCAATACTAATGTTAATCAAGCAAATCTAACAGTCCTCTTTGCAACCGGGTGTAAACTGTCTCCAGCAAGGTTGAATGTATTAGTCATTCTTGGACCATAGCCACCTATTCATAATGAGGTCATCTGGCAACTGTATCAGTAGAAGCAGTGTGAACAGATGGAAATGGAGGCACAATTGGCTAGTCCCCACAATGAAACAATCAGCTGGTCTGCAGAAAGATGTTGCTATACAGAGAGATGGTAAACGTATTGATCTTTTTCCACTTGTAGCCAATGAACATGACTTTGATATTTTCGATTCTGTGATAAGGCTTATTAGCTTCCTCAAACACAATGAGTAAGAGACTGTGAGCAAGGAGGAGTATGAGAAGGCAAGGTAGGGGCATACCCCACCTAACCACAAAAAATATCTCTGACCATCCATGTTCTTGTTTGGGAAAAGTTTAAAATAAATCTTCAAATGTGACATGTTTTTTCAAGATGATTTTAAAAATATATTTATTGGGCAATACCTGGCACTGTTGCAAGCATCTTCATAGGAAAAGGAAGGAAAAAAAATTAGTTTACCTTCTCAAGAGTGCTACTGCTCAGTATCAGAAGCCAAATGATACTGTATTCTGGTCTGAGTAAGGAGACCTGAGATCAATCTGTCTGATTGCATTTGCTAGGAAAAAATATGTATATACAAATTTTGATTAGATTTGCACATTTTATGACTTGAAAATCATGAACATGTTCTGACAGATTCTTACTGTGGGTGCTGGCAAAATTCCACACGAACCTCCTCCTTTTGCAGCTTTCAGTTCTACATTTACATTGAGTGGAGATAACTTTTCTAGAATTAGAAAGATCTAGTTTGCTAACGGAGCAGCAATTTTCTTTGTAACAGACATATGCAAAACACTGTGGATGATGGAAATCTGAAACAAATACACAAAGTGCTGAAGAATCTCAGCAGGTCTGGCAGTATTTGTGGAGAGAGAAACAGTTAATATTTTGAGCCCAATATGATTCTTCTTCAGAACTGAAGATGTTCTGGGGGTCTGAAGAAGAATCAGACTGGATTCAAAATGTTTCTCTCTGTTTCTGTTTCTCTCACCCCTGATGCTGCCAGATCTGCTGAGTTTCCCCAGCATTTTCTGTTTGCTTCTTTATGATAGACCTCTTTATCAGATGATGGGCATAAAGTGGAGATGCCGGTGTTGGACTGGGGTGGACAAACTCAGAAGTTACATGACACCAGGTTACAGTTCAATCGGTTTATTTAAAATCACAAGCGTTTGTGAGCACTGCTCCTTCATCAGGTGATGGGAGTAGATTATGCAGGTGGTGTTACACAGCCACAAGGGGGAAAAAATGTCAAATATTTATCTGTCACATTAAATAGAGAGAGAATCTGTCCTGGGGGAGTTTGGGAATGAGGTACGGTTGGAGGAAGGGTAGGCTCTTTCATTGCACTCCTCCTTGCTCACAGTCTCTTACTCATTGTATTTGAGGAAACTAATAAGCCTTATCACAGAATCGAAAATATCAAAGTCATGTTCATTGGCTACAAGTGGAAAAAGATCAATACGTTTACCATGTCTCTGTATAGCAACATCTTTCTGCAGACCAGCTGATTGTTTCATTGTGGGGACTGGCTGCCAGTTTCAGTGTGGTATGACCAGTTTTGTTCCTTCTATTTATGTTAAGTATCTGCTTTCTGCAGTCACAACACCATTGTGTGGGGTCTGGCATTCCTTGAGGACTCAGAGACTTTGTGAGCATTTTCTTTTGAAAAATAAAAGTTTAGAAAAGACTTTTCACCTAGTGAGGTGTACTGCCTGGAAATGTGGTGGATAATAATGGTTTGCAGGGATTTCCACTTGGTAACAGAACGAGTACAGACACAAAGGACCGAATGGCCTCCTTCTGCACTATACTCATTTTGTTATTCTGTAATTTGGGATATGAAGCCTTGTTGAGATTCTCGGTAAGGCCTTATCATTTACACCGTACAGCCTCCAAGTCACTCCTGCTTTCAGATTCTTTTTCACAAGTTGATAAACGTTTGGATTTTGGGCAGTGATTTATCCACAATCTTCCCTCTACTTCCCCAACTTTTCTAACAACGTTCCTTGACACATTCAGGTATGAATGGAAATGGCAGAAATCCTGACTCAATTATAAATAAGCAGTTAATGAGATTCTGGTGCTGAATACAGTGCTTTGTCAATTAAAGTGAGATGGCTTTCTTACAGTTTAGATTAGATTACTTACAGTGTGGAAACAGGCCTTTCGGCCCAACAAGTCCACACCAACCCTCCGAAGAGTAACCCACCCAGAACCATTCCCCTACATTTACCCCGTCAACTAACACTACGGGCAATTTAGCATGGCCAATTCTCCTAACCTGCACATTTTTGGACTGTGGGAGGAAACCAGAGCACCCGGAGGAAACCCACGCAGACACGGGGAGAATGCGCAAACTCCACACAGACAGTTGCCTGAGGTGGGAATTGAACCCAGGTCTCTGGCACTGTGAGGCAGCAGTGCTAACCACCGTGCCACTGTGCCGCCCCTTTCCTTGACTTAATTTTCCACCTCGCCTTGTGAAGGTGTTGATTTTCCACAAGATGGTGGTTGCTGGGTTAATTGAAAGCTTTAAAGTTGATGGCGATATTGACTGAGGGCATATGGAATGACAGCAGCTCAAAGGCGTCAAAGTTGTGATCCATTGGGTTCTGACCACTGGGCTCTGAGACCCTGGCGATAGGAACCAAGCCCAAACTCAGCAGCAGTGGGAGAAAGTCAGCAATTTTACCTCTGGAAGTTTCCGAATTGGTCAACAATTAATCAGCTAGTCTCCCAATTAAAAGTCCTGACACTGCTGACCTAATCAGAGAGCCGGCAGCTCTGAAAGCCTCAGCACCCCATTGGTCAAGGCAGGCCAGAAATGGCAGGGGCTCCTTAGCAACATGGTGATTACATAGAGGGAAATGCAAATTAAAATTGTGATCAAGTAACAGTCCCAGGCTTCCAGTGGGTGTCATAGCAACCACCTTCTCAGTGGCACTGCCCTTCAGTTGAATTGCTGGTCTCAGATTGACCTGCTACTGTCAGCAGCAGGAGCTGTGCTCCTGAATCCCAGTGAAGCCTGGTTTCTGTCAGTTATATTCCTGAATAGCATCCCTAAAAAAAAGGTAGCTTGAGGATTTTGCCGGCTCTGCAGCGAGCAGGCAATTAGAACACCAGTTATCTCCATTAATTATTGTACAGAGTGTCCCTAGAAAAGGCAGACACACACACTCTACCCAGCAGTGAACAGTCCTCCAAACAGCAGTGGAAATGTTTGTTCTCCATTAGATACCAGGCAGTATGCAAGTGGGACCTCATTCCTAAGTCAAAGTGATGAGATGTGGAGTGATTTAAGGAGACAGGAAAATTTGCTTGGTGTGGTTAGGTGAAGGAATTGCAAAAATGGGCCACATTTCAGGGAAGTAGTTTGAAGATTTTTAGATGATTGAGAGAAATGACTTTTGAAGGACATTGAACACTAGAATTCAAGGGGAGGCAATGGCCTATTGGCACTAACGCTGGACTGTTAATTCAGAGACCTAGATAATGTTCAGGGACCCCGGGTTTGAATCCCGTCACACCAGATGGTGGAATTTGAATTCAATAATGAATTCAATAGGAATTAAGAGTGTAATGATGACCACAAATCCATTGTCAATTGTCAGAACGAGCCCATCTGGTTCATTAATGTCCTTTAGGAAAAGAAACTACCATCCTTTCCTGGTCTGGCCCACATGTGACTCCAAACCCACAGCAATGTGGTTGACTCTTAGCTGTCCTCTGGGATTAAGGAGCACAGCTCCTGCTGCTGACAGTAGCAGGTCAATGCTGCCGAGTCAGTGACACCCTCAACCCATGAATCAATAAAGAATAAAAGCCATCAAATTCTACAGGGATCATAGGAAATAGGAGCAGGAGTAGGCCATTTGGCCCTTTCAGGCTGAACCACCATTCAATACGATCATGGCTGATCATGCAGTTTCAGTTTCTCACTCTTGCTTTCTCTCCATGCCCCTTGATTCCTTTAGCCACAAGGACCATGTCCAGCTCCCTCTTGAATATATCGAACAAACTGGTAGAGAATTCCACTGGTTCACAACTCTGAGTGAAGAAATGCTTCCTCATCTCAGTCCTGAATGGTTTACCACTTATTCTTAGACTGTGACCCCGAGATCTGGACTTCTCCAAAATCTGGAATATTCTTCCGCATCTAGCCTGTCCAGTACCGTCAGGATTTTATATGTTTCTATAAGATCCCTCCTCATTCTCCTAAATTCCAGTAAGTACAAGCTCAGTCGATCCATTCTTTCTTCATATGCCATTCCTGCCATTCCGGGAATCAGTCTGGTGAACTTTAGTTAGACTCCCTCAATGGCAAGAATGCCCTTCCTCAGACTTAAAAATCACACAACACCAGGTTATAGTCCAACTGGTTTATTTGGAAGCACTAGCTTTTGGAGTGCTGTTTCTTCATCATCCCTGATGAAGGAGCAGCGCTCCGAAAGCTAGTGCTTCCAAATAAACCTGTTGGACTATAACCCGGTGTTGTGTGATTTTTAACTTTGTTACCTCAGTCCAACACCAGCTCCTCCACATTATGGCTTCCTCCAGACTAGGAGAAAGTGAGGTCTGCAGATGCAGGAGATCAGAGCTGAAAATGTGTTGCTGGAAAAGCGCAGCAGGTCAGGCAGCATCCAGGGAACAGGAGAATCAACGTTTCGGGCATAAACCCTTCTTCAGGAAGAAGGGCTGCGCTTTTCCAGCAACACATTTTCAGCTCCAGACTAGGAGACCCAAACTGCACACAGTACTCAAGGTGTAGCCTCACCAAGGCCCTGTATAACTGCAGCAAGACCTCCCTACTCCATCCCTATGTCATAACAGTGTGTTCATATATGTGTGTGCACATTTTTATTTGTGTCACTGTATGTACTTACATGCTGTTATGACCAGACATTGGACAAGGCTCCCCAATTCTTAACAATCTGACGTGAGAAGGGAGGCAGGGAATGACTTCCTTCTTTATTTAATTCCCTTCCTCTTTAAGTCATAACAACTTTAACTGAAAACAATTGATCTATCCCTCACGGTCAACTTCCCCAATTCCAATGCATTTATTTTTCAAAAGGAGTAAATTTAATAAGGTTTTCTTGAGTTAATGAAAGAGCGAGTTTAATTGTTACTAAAATGCAAACATATTTAAAAAACACTAATAACATTCCAAAAATATTAAATAATCGGGGGCAAAAGGAGTATAGGATGTAAACAAAATAACTATCACTACAGAAAATCTACCAGCTCAATTAGTGGGGCTAAAAGATGATAAGGCCCCAGGATTTTGACCAAGATTGGCCATGATCAGATTGAATGGCAGAGCAGACTCCAAGGAATGAATGCTGTAGTCCAGCTCCAAATTTCTCCGTTGGACCGTTGTTCATCAAACTGTTTATTGTCAAAATGAGTGGTCAGGAAATTAATCATTCTGCCCAATCCTATCATTTCGACACACTGGAATACCAAGCTCTTTTTGTTTAATTGCATGCTTTGTTTTGTGACAGTTTGACAATACAAATAGGTTTATGCACTTCTAAGGCACATCCTTGTTACTTTTACAATCCGAAAGTTACTCAATGCATGGGAACCTGACGTTCTTGCAAAATGTATCTGAACTCTGCTCCCCCACCCCTAGGCATCTGACCCCTTAGGGAACCCAACTGTGACCCCACTCCTTCAAGAAACCCCCTATTTCTAATTTCTAACCTATGTGTGGGTGAGATGCACTTATTTTGCTTGTATTGTAGTAACTATTACTAAATAGATAAAGGGGAAACAGTTGATATAATATATTTGGATTTCCAGAAGCATTTTATAAGGTTCCACTAATTTGGCTATTTAATAGGACCCTATAGTGTTGGGGGTATATTAGCAAGGATAGAGGATTGGCTAATTAATAGAAGACAGTGGGTTGGATCAAGGGGGGTTTTCAAGATCAAAGAATCATAGAATCCCCAATGTGTGGAAACAGGCCATTTGGCCCAAAAGTCCACATTACCTTCCAAAGAGTAACCCACTCAGACCCATTCCCCAATATTTCCCATGACTAATGCACCTAACCTACACATCACTGAACACTGTGGGCAATTTAGCATGGCCAATTCAACTAACCTGCACATCTTTGGACTGTGGGAGGAAACCAGAGGAAACCCCCACAGAGACAATGTGTAAAGTCCACCCAGACATTTGCCCAAGGCTGGAATCGAATCTGTGTTCCTGGTGCTTTGAGGCAGCAGTACTAGCCGCTGAACCACCGTGTCGCCCTGGTAGCCTGTAACTAGTGGAGTGCCCCAGGGATCAGGGCTAGAGTCGCAATTATTTACAAAATATATGAATGACTTGGATGAAAATAAATTTGTGGATGAAAATAAATTGGGAGGCAAGTGAGGATGACACAAAATGTCGGAAGAAGGAAACATAGTTAATGGAGTGGGCAAAAACTTGGCAATTGGAATATGATGTCGGGAAATGCACCATGCCAGGAAGAAGAGAGGAACTAAATATTACTTAAATGGAGAAAGGCTGCAGAAGGTTGTAGCACAGACTAATCCATACATACAAATAGCTAGTATCTAAATTCAGCAGGTCATTAGGAAGGCAAATAAAATATATGCCATAAGTTCAAAGGGAATGGAATATAAATGTAGGGAGGTTTTGCTAAAGCTATACAAAATACTAGTTGGATTACAGCTGGAATATAGTCACAACTTCTGTGCCCTTTATCTAAAGGAAGATAAGGTAAGTGGCATTGAAGACAGTCTAGAGAAGATGCAGTAGGCTTATCCCAAGTATGGAGCAATTGTCTTATAAGGAAAGGTTAGCCAGTGGAGAGTATTCCATCACACTTCTGACTTGTCTCTTATGGATAGGCTTTGGAAAGTCAGGAGGTGAGTTACTCACCACAGTATTCCTAGCCTCTGACCTTCTCGCTACTGCATATATGTTGTGAGTCCAGATGAGTTTCTGGTTAATGATAATCTGCAGGTTGTTGACAGTGGGGGATTCAGTGATGGTAACACCATTGAATATCAAGGGGCAATGGTTAGATTGATTCTTATTAGTGATGGTCATAGCCTGATATTTGTGTGGCATGAATGTTACTTGCCAATTGTCAGCCCAAGCCTGGATATTGCCCAGACCTTGTTGGATTACTTCTGTTTCTATGTCTTATGATCTTATGGGAGTCGTGAGGTCACATAGGTTGTCAGACACGAGGAATGCTGGTGTTTGTAGGAGGGAGGGAGTGTGAGGGGTTGTTTTTCATTTCATTCTAGGCTGCGTAGTGCAAAGAGACGGGCCTCCTGCCTCACCCACATTCACAAGTAGCAGCCTCCAGCAGCCTCCAAACTTGTTTCAGATTCATCCAGCTCTCCTCCCAAGGAACCCTACCACACCGCAATAAAAATCCGTCCTCTGGGCCTGTTAATCCTAGGTCCGTTTTGTGAGGCTGGAAAATGTTCCATCCCTGTTCTCCTGACCTGAGGACAAACTCTGGGGCCAATAGGTGGTCTAACTAAAGTTTAATAGTTCAGCAAAACCTCGATACTTTTTAATTGAGCCCTCTTGAAATAAAGAGGTTTGTTTTTTTTATGCTGTTTGTTAATGATTGGTGTATTCATATCCAAGACTTGCACTTCCCAATAATAAGAGATCTCCTTATTCATTTCACCAAAATTATCCCCACCTCACATTTATCTGTTTTGAACTTCATTTATTCACCCATTCAACAGGATTAATAATGTCCTCCAGTAATTTGTTGTAGTTCTCAGTGTTGACTAATCTACTAGCTAACCACCCTCCAGTCCCTGCAAAGCCAATGTAAATTTTGCCCAATATTAAACTCTCTGTAACTCTCAGCTTGACTGTCAGACCGTGCAGTGATAATGAGCATGAAGGAGAGGAACAAAGGTGGCAAATAACTCTTAGTCACTTCCCTACTCTCCTGAGTATTGGGAAATGATCTGAGAAATGGGTTTTCTCTCAGGATAATAGACAGACTCTCGAAACCCTAGTGTGTTGATAGCAGAAGGCATGACAACTCAGGGTGAAATTATAAAAACTGGAACAGCAATTGAGGCTAGTATTAAATAATTTTAGACAGTATTCGTAAAGAGTAACTACACCTTGTAAAATGAGAAAAAAGAGAATAATTAAAATCTAAATTGGCATGAGAGCTGTGGTTGCAAAGCTGGAGTTAGACACTCAACCTGAAAATGTGCTGCTGGCAAAGCGCAGCAGGTCAGGCAGCATCCAAGGAACAGGAGAATCGACGTTTCGGGCATAAGCCCTTCTTCAGGAATTAGACACTTAACCTGTCTGGGCCTCAGTGAAAGATGGGATTGCTGGGTCAATACCTGCTGGACACTGCTGCAGTTGGCTCTCTAGAGATGTTAAGGTTGACAGTATCACCCACTCGGGGACACATGAGCACATCAGGAGTTCAACAGCTCTCCAAAGGCCTATCCTGGTTGTCAAAAAAGATAAATTCGCTGAAATAGGCCTGCTTCGACTTGCTCTGATCTGAACGCTCTTGGTTCGAGATGACAGGGATAGCCAAGTGGGATTTAAATGGAAGTTGTTGGTTATTTAAATGTTCAGCTAATTCTGCCAATCATGTCTGAAACCCAGGCCATTCCTAAGCCTAGCCCTAGGAAAATTAACAATTATACCTTTGAATGGAACTCCCAGTTTTCAGGAATTTTCACCACTTTTGCCAAAACAGTAAGGGTGTCTGTTGAGGTACACATCTGAACATTAGTGTATCATGTGCAGTTCTGTTCACCATGTTATTAACCAAAATACAACGGCACTGGAGACAGGAGCAGAGGAGGTTTGGTATGAATGTTCCCAGGAATAGGTTCATAAACATTTCAGGAAAGTATTGACAGGCTGGATCTCTCCGTCCTGAAGAAAGAAAGCTGAGCAGTGATCTCATAGAGATTGTTAATGTTATGGAAGATTGGTCAAGGTGACACAGAGAGAATATTTCAACTTGTCAGGAAGGTACCAGAAACTATCAATATAAAGATGGGCACCAAGAAATCCAATAGGGAGTTCAGGAGAAACCTGTGTACCGAGGGAATGGTGAGAGTGTGGATCACTCTATCATAAGGGTTGGTTGAAGTCCATTGTATAAATACAATAAAAGGAAGCTACCAAGTCTGTGTTTAATTGGGGAATACAGGATTACCATTGTAGATATGGAAGAGGAATGTTGTAAGGATGCACAGCAGCACATAGACAGTGGAATTGATTGGTTGCTCTGAATGGCCTGGTCCTGTGCTGTATCATATGTAATCAACCATCCCACCACCCCAAAGCATTGGATCATCATCCAGTCCTTTCAAGCTCCTCCATTGCTCAAACTCTGCCCTATTCTCACAATCATAGATGTTTAAGGAATACTACAAGGCTATTGAGCTCATCATGTGTATGCCTGCTTTTCATTATGGACATAGTCAATGTATTTGTATAGAATGGGATGGGTCTTTTCTAACCTTTGGATGTTCATTCAAATTAAAGTGGGTCAGTTAAGCTAAATTGGCTGGATAGGCTGGTGAGTGGCACCAACAGTGTGGTTCAATTCCCACACCGGCTAATTTTACCATGAAAGACTCTCCTCAACCTCTCCCTGTTCTTGAGGTGTGATCAACTTCAGGTTAAACCACCACCAATCGTCTCTCTCTGATGAGAGAGCAGCCCTAAAGCCTGATCAGACTGCGGTGATTTTTATTCAAATTAAATAAATCAGCAGCAAGCTTTTGCAAGTTTAAAAATAAGGAAGGTTATTTATTCCCACACATGTACCCAAACTAAGTACAACATCACACACACACTGTAAGTCACGTACCAGCACACATGGATATGGATAAATGTAATGCACTACGAGGGATTATTGTTAGCTTGGTCTCTGACATATGGTCTCTGGTCTCCTAAGTGGCAACTCTATGGTTTCTTCATGATTTTGATGACTAATGTCAAAATGTAGGACTTGTAAAGTGGCAGGTTGTGAGGTTTCCTACAATTGAATTCCTAGGAAATTGGTTCTCAGAACCAGCTGTAGCAGTTACTTTCTTTTGGCTGCCTGAAGTTCTGAAACTAGTTTCCAAGACTGATTCACAGACTAGCAGAACTTTTCTAATCATTCTGATAGTTACATTGGTTCTGCCTGAAAACACGTCTTTGCTGATCTGAACAAAGAAAACATGACTGTCTCCATTTGGCTTTTCACAAGTTCAATGTATTTTCTAAATAAGTTTTGATGTTCATATTGAATCCACATCTTGTGTTATTGCTTAACATAGCTGAGAGTTTGAGATAGTCAGTGTCTTTTTTAATAATAACATGTACAAATCACTGAGCCGGAAGGTTCATTTTGAGACGTTTTGTCACCTTACTAGGTAACATCTTTAGTGAGCCTCTGGATGAAGCACTGGTGTTAGTGACCCGCTTTCTGTTTGTGTATTTAGGTTTCCTTGGGTTGGTGATGTCATTTCCTGGTCTTTTTTCAGTTAATGCCCCTTTGATTAGTTTCAGGAAAGGCATTAGCTCATATCTGTTTGGTCTCTTCTGGGGACAAGGGAGTAATTCTAACCTACAAAACAAGTCCAGCTTACGTGGGCAGCATCTTTTCTGGCCTTTTTATGTCCAAGTGTTTGAATATAAAATCAGTTAGAAGTTCATATATGATATGCCAGTACTGGCCTCAACACACCTCTGCCAAATGGGAAAGAAAGAAATTGCAAGTTGTAAAAAAAACTGCAATTTGTAATGTATTTTTTATGTAGTCTCTCTGTTAAGCAACAGCAGATATACACATACATTCTTCACAGGTTCTTAGACAGTAATACAGCTACAGTTTGTATCATCCCCTGTTTGAAGTGTAAGATCCTCGATTCTGTGAAATCTGGAAGGGTTCTGAAAAGATGCAAGCAAGGTTTCAGGGACTGTAACAATAATAGGAATATGATTCTTCATGTGTTTAGTTTCTATTACATGCTGTTTATTGGGAAGAGTTCAGATTTCATAGATTTGGTATCTGATCTCAGATCAGATGTGAATGTCACTGACTATTGTGTTGTCAACAAGTCTGTTAACCCTTTCTTAGCTGCTTCCTTAAACCATGGCTCTGATAACTTGGTCACACTTGTCCATTGATGGTTGTTACTTCTAAGTGATAGTGTTTTTAAACACCAGCGAGGTGTATGGATTTGCCTCCTGCACCCTATCCTCAGTGGGGTTAATGGCTAAACTGCTGGGTTTAGGGTAGAGTTAGGTTTTGAATTTGATCCTGTCATCATTTAGTGGAAAATTTCATTGGAACTGCACTTCTACTTCCCTTATAGTTAGTTTTCTGTTTTGGATGGATTGACATCCTTCTCCTCTTGCGTTAGGCTTGGGTTTGTCCCCAGTCTGGGATATTCCTGCCTGCAGTTGGCTGCCCAGCTTCCACTGCACTCTGCTATTGGGTGAGGCACTTCAATTGGGTGAGGCACCTCCTTCACTGTTGACTACCCTGGCTTTATGTAAATCATGAGGAAAGTTTCTGCTAACCAGATTCCTGGTTCAGCTCTTTGTTTCGGTTCTTTGTAAGTTTTACAGGCCTGCCCTTGGCCTCTGCAAACTCTGCTGGTCTGTTTTTGCCCTCTAGGTTTTTTGGATTATATTCTGACCTCTTTTACCTTGACAAGCCCCCTCCCAGTCTCTAAACATTCATCAGACTCTCCTATTTCCTCGATCCTGTTTGGTTCTATCACTCTCTGTAGGATGTTAGGGACTTTCTAAATTCTTAGGAATTGAGCAGGACATTTCTGGATTTCTTCATCTCCCCAGTCAGTATGAACTGCTTTGGACCCTGTAAACACAGGACGTGGCTTTCCCTCCAGGCCATTTCCCAGCCATAGTTCAATCCCCTGTATGGGCGTGCTCAGAACCATCACCATTACACTGGAGTTATGTTTTTACAAAGGGACCCCTAAACATGGGTGGTGATGCCCTTTTCCAGATGTGTAGTATTTGTTCAGCTTTTCTATGGCATCTGAAAAATCTTCACTCCAGAGAGTGGTTTAAAAATAGATATCTTTTCATTGGAGCTTATGATACAAAAGGGGCCATTGTCTCTTTAGCACTCGGTCCCTGTAAGGCTATAGACAGGTTTCTGACTATGGCTCTCCTGTTGGCCTTCTGATGACTCAGCAGTGTTCTTCATTTAGTCCAGGCTTCCAGCATTGGAAATACACAGGGCAAGATGCTCAGTTGGCCAGCTGGCCAAATTACTGCTTTTAACAAAATATAAATAATAATATGTGCATCTTGGAAATGTTAAACAAACACAGAGATTGCTGGAGAAACTCAGCAGGTCTGGCAGCATCTGTGGAGAGAGAAACAGAGTCAACACTTCAGGTCAGGTATGACTCTTCTTCAGAATGTACTGTGTTGCACCTGTTCCATGTTGGGATTGGTCTGCCCGACCTTCTCTACTGTCCTTTCATTTGGAGTCATTCTCTGCTCCATTTACCTCCACTGTATCACTCCCTGGCTGGGAGCAGTTACTAGGTCATTGTGTCACTCCCTCGCTGGGAGCAGTTACTAGGTCATTGTGTCACTCCCTGGCTGGGAGGAGTTACTATGTCATTGTGTCAGTCCCTGGCTGGGAGCAGTTACTATGTCATTGTGTCACTCCCTCACTGGGAGCAGTTACTAGGTCATTGTGTCACTCCCTGGCTGGGAGGAGTTACTATGTCATTGTGTCAGTCCCTGGCTGGGAGCAGTTACTATGTCATTGTGTCACTCCCTCACTGGGAGCAGTTACTAGGTCATTGTGTCACTCCCTGGCTGGGAGGAGTTACTAGGTCATTGTGTCACTCCCTCGCTGGGAGCAGTTACTAGGTCATTGTGTCACTCCCTCACTGGGAGGAGTTACTAGGTCATTGTGTCACTTCCTCACTGGGAGGAGTTACTAGGTCATTGTGTCACTCCCTGGCTGGGAGGACTAGGTCATTGTGTCACTCCCTCACTGGGAGGAGTTACTAGGTCATTGTGTCATTTCCTCACTGGGAGGAGTTACTAGGTCATTGTGTCACTCCCTGGCTGGGAGGAGTTACTAGGTCATTGTGTCAGTCCCTGGCTGGGAGGAGTTACTAGGTCATTGTGTCAGTCCCTGGGTGGGAGGAATTATGGGGTGGCATGGTAGCTCAGCAGTTAGCACTGCTGCCTCACAGTGCCAGGCACCCGGGTTCAATTCCCGCCTCAGACAACTGTCTGTGTGGAGTTTGCACATTCTCTTTGCGTCTGTGTGGGTTTCTTCCAGGTGCTCTGGTTCCCTCCCACAGTCCAACGATGTGCAGGTTAGGTGAATTGGCCATGATAAATTGCCACATAGTGTAAGTGAATTAGTCAGGGGTGAATGTAGGGGAATGGGTCTAGGTAGGTTGCTCTTCGGAGGTCAGTGTGGACTTGTTGGACTGAAGGAACTGTTTCCACACTGTAGGTAATCTAAACTTGGTTATTGTGTCACTCACTAGCTGGGAGGAGTTACAAGGTTAAATCTGTTTTGCTTTAGTTTTCTTTTTGATTTATTTGTAATCATCAGCCATGATGCTGTGTCTTTGGTTTTGGAACATTCTACATGCATTTTAAGGCTTTGTGGGAGATGGTTTTGAATTCCTAATAGCAGTTTTATTTCTCTTAACACTTTTCAAAGGGGTAGTTCATATTTAGGGCTTGTACCTGCCTGAATTGGTTCAGTATCAGTTCATAGGCACGTTATATAGCAGCATCTGACTGTTTATTTGAAACTTGCAGAACTGACTGCACGCAGCAGCATTACTCTTTCAGTGGCCTTATATCAGGCGAGTTGAGATCCCTCCCAACCAGTTTCATGGTTTTGCCAGCTTCTCAAAAGCCTGAAAAAAGGTTCCCACGTCCTCTTCAAACTAGTTGGGAAGACTTCAGGACATCAACGCTTATCTCTGAGCTAAAGGCATTTAAACTAACAGAACTATCCCTTCCCCCATGAGTAAAAGTTCATTTGCCCCTGGCAGACTCAATCCTCCGGCCTTTTGGGGCCATTTTTTTTCTCCAACTTGGGACTTGCCCCTCCATGCTCTCCTGGGATGTTCCATGCAGATTATTTCCAGCAGGGAAGGTCTGCATCGTGAAACTTGCTGCATGCGATTTGCATCGAAGCCAAATGTTGAGCAGTAATTACTCTAGACTGTTGCTGAGTTCTCTGTGCTCTGTGCCATCCAGCTCAGACTCTCAGCTCCGCTCAATTAGATATGGACTGGGAGCTCTGAGGGTTAAAACAGCAGCAGATGCTGTGAGGTGATGGCCCAGTGGTATTATCGTTGGTCTGTTAATCCAGAGACCCAGAGAATATGGATGGCACAGTGGATCAATGGTTAGTGCTATCGTCTCACAGTGCCAGGGACCCAGGTTCAAGTCCACCCTTGGGCAATAGTCAGTGTCTGCTTGGGTTTCCCCCCACAATTTAGAGATGTGCAGGTTAGATCAGTTGGCCATGCTAAATTGCCATTGTGTCCAGGGATGTGCAGGCTTAGGTGCGTTAGCCATGGGAAACATAGAGTTACAGAGATAGGATGAGTCTGACTGGGATGCTCTTCAGAGGTTCGGTGTGGACTCGATGGGCCGAATGATCTGTTTCACACTTAGGGATTCTGGGGACCAGGCTTCAAATCCTGCCATGGTAGATGGTGAATTCATAGCAGAATTTGAATTCTGTAGAAATCTGGAAATAAGGGTCTAATGACAACCACAAATCCATTGTCAATTGTTGGAAAAACCAATCTGCTTCACTAATGTTGTTTAGGGAAGGAAACTGCCGTCTATACCTGGCCCACAGCAATGTGGTTGGCTCTTAACTGTCCTCTGGGCGTTTAGGATGGGCAATAAGTGCTGGCCCAGCCAGCGACACCCTCATCCACGAATGAATAAAAAAAATAAAAATCAGAATCTGAGGGACTGGTAGCTGCCATCTCTGAGACATGTTTGTTTGGAGCTGGCTAGCATCAGGGTGAGAGTGTAACTGAGAGGACTGGGTAAAGTATCCGTGCACTAGGAGGAAGGAGCAGGGGATAAACAATGTTCCAATTCCTGTTTCTGATTACTGTAGACTTATTTCTCTGGCTGCCGGCTGAATATTGAGCTTGGCTGTGACTCCCTGACCCTCCATAGCTTGCACATAGAGGGCTAATGTCTTCAGTACTGTAAAACTGCCGAGCTTCTGTCACAAAAACCCAGGTACAAATTCTCCAATCCTTTATGTCCAGTTCATTCTCAATAATCTCTCACTTATACCAAAAAGAAAAAGATAAGAATTTGTTTTATTTTAGCAAACATAGATTAGAACTTAATATAATAGTCATAGCTGGAGACCTATATAACGTATTCAAGAAGAACGGATATTCAAAAAATACAGTGCGCAGATTCCTCAAGAACAAACAGACCAAACACAGCCAGAAACCCGAACCACCTTACCATACATCAAAGAAGTTTCAGAAAAGACCCCTCGGAATCCTAGTAGCACACAAACCCACCAACACTCTCAAACAAAAACTAACAAACTTAAAAGACCCAGTGCATCCCATGGACAAAGCCAACGTCATCTACAAAATTCCATGCAAGGACTGCCACAAACACTATGTAGGACAAACAGGAAGAAAGTTAACCACCAGGATACACGAACACCAGCTAGCCACAAAAAGACACGACCCTCTCTCCCTCGTAGCCCTACACACGGAGGAAAAAACCCACCATTTTGACTGGGACAACACATCTATCCTGGGGCAGGCTAAGCAAAGACATGCCAGAGAGTTCCTAGAGGCCTAGCACTCCAACCACAACGCCATAAGCAAACACATAGATCTAGATACCATCTATCAACCCCTCAGAAAACGAACAGGAAATGACATCACTGCAAACCCCAGGAACCCCATCCAGGAAAAACATATAAATAGAAAGTAGGAGATAACAGCTTTGCTTCACTTGGAGGTCGCCACTGATGATGTTACCTAGCCAGGTAATGAAGCGTCTGGATATCAAACCTACAGCTCAGCAAGCAAACCTACACCCTAAATCTGTGTACAGTTCTGGATCACATGTTGCAGGAAGGACCACACTTGAGTGATGACAAAAGCAATTTATGAGGACCTTGTTGGAAATGGGGAGCTTTTGCAAGTTGGAAAGATTGGACAGACAGGGGTTATTTTCTTTTGAATACAGGAGATTTAATTAAGCTATAAAAAGTTTAGGACCAGAATAGAGTGGATATGAAAGGCTCACGTCCATCATGATAGAAGTCTATCATCAGCAAGCACAGATTTAAAGTAATTGATAGAATGCTTTGCGAATAGTTGAAAAAGTATTCCCACCCAAAGAGTGAATGAGTGGAATGGGATATGGGCAATTTCCCATGGCCAATTCACCGAACCTGCACATCTTTGGATTGTGGAAGGAAAGCAGAGCACCCAGAGGAAACCCACGCAAGACACTGGGAGAATGTGCAAACTCCACACAGACATTCCCCCAAGGCTAGAATCAAACCTGGGTCCCTGGCGCTGTGAAGCAGCACAGTGAAAAATGTTGTTTTGTAAGTAGAACGAACAGATTATACCATACAAAGATTACAGAATGGTAGAATAGAGAGAGGAATACAAAGTCATGGCTGTAAAGAAGATGCACAAAAAGCAGGATCAAGATTAGACTGGAAATTTGAGAGGTCTGTTCAGAAGTTTAATTACAACAGGGAAGAAGCTGTTCTTGAACCTATTGTACATGCGTTTCAGCTTGTGTATCTTCTGCCTGACAGAAGAGGCTGGAAGAGGTTATAATCAGGGTGGGAGGGGTCTTTGATGGTGTTTTGGCTGCCTTTCCGAGGCAGCGAGAAGTGTAGATGGAGACAATGGATGGAAGGTTGGCTTGTGTGATGGACTGCACTGTGTTCACAACTCGGTGTAGTTTCTTATAGTCCTGGACAGAGCAGTTGCCGTACCAAACTCTGATACATCCAGATGAGACCGCTCATAGTGAGACCACTCCTGGAGTATCGTATTTCCTCACTTGCTAGACTGGCATTGGAAACAGTTCTGAGAAGGTTCACTTGGCTGAATCCTGAGATAAGATCGAGGCGGGTAAGGCCTGTACCCATTGATATTTAGAAAACTGAGAGGTGATTTTAAGTGACACGTATAATATTCTGAAGGGGTTTTATAGAGTAGGTACTCAGAAAATGTTTCTCCTCATGGTGGAATCTAGAAATTGAGGGCTCAGTTTAAAAATAAGAGTTAGTTGGAGATGAGGAGGGTTTTACTGTTTGGAATTCTGTCCCACAGAGAGCTAAGTCATTGAACGTAGTCAAGTCCAAATTATAAAAAGATTGGTTATCTATGATGGAGTTGAGAGTTCTGGGGATCAGGCAGAAAAGTGGAGCGGAAGTCACAGTCAGTTCAGTCCTGACCTATTGAATGCCAGAGCAGGTTTGAGGGGCCAGATAGTCTACCCCTGATTCTAAGTCACATGCACAATGTAGTCATGTGTAAAATCTGCCCTGGAACTCTTGTGAGGTTCCACTGGTTTACCCAGTATAATCCAACCAAAATCATCCAATTCAGCAAGAAAGACTGAGGAATTTTAAGCAAGATTTACCTCAAGTGCAACTTGCAATTCCATGACCTTTTATTCTAGTTTGATAAACATTGTGCTGGTATGAGTCAGCTTTGTCCACAAGACTGTCAACAGCCCCTGTGGAGATTAAACAAGCTGCTGAGGTTCCATTATTCACGTTTGTTTTACTTTCATTTTAGACAAAAGTGTACTTCATAGGCACCTTTTAAAAAAAGATTAGGAGATTTCACTCAATTGCAACCTGATTACTGTGCACAAAAAGCTAGTTAATTGCTCAGGGTAGAATTTTAAAGATTTTTCAATTTGGTAAAATCAGATTTCTCAAAGGGTAAGGACCTGAAACTGATTTAAATTGCTCATTTTTTGTGATACACACAACTTTACTTGAATTAATGAACCTACACCAGGTTACCACTCTTCAAAATTATGAAGCAATGCATAAAACATAAAATAAATAAAAGGAAGCAAACTGTTGTATTCCAAAAAGCTGTTTAACTGCACAGTTTTATTTAAGATTTTATGTATAACCATATGCAAATTAATTTGAGAGAAAACATCGGCAAATAATTAATTTAAAGAAGCTAATGCAATTTTCTTACCCAGAGTCTCAATTGTAGCAAAATATGAAACCTTAATCCATTAACTGTTCCCAACAAATTATAACATAACTTTATCAACAATTCAATCAAGAGATGTCAAATAATCTCTTCCAAAGCTGCAGTCGGGTTGTTTTTAGTTCTTTAAATTTGAAAAACTGTCATATGGAAGGTATCTTCTAATTATCCAGGCAGGTTATTTCTGTGGACACTCAATTCTATTTTCTGCCCATCTTCCCAAAAATCAGGAATTTCTCCTTTTTCCTATAATGCACCTCATGGCACAGCAGAATGAAAACCTACTCAGTTCTCTGCACAAACACTGGCTTCCCTTTGCGACATGATTGGGAACAGAACCCTTGGCTAGTTCGAGAGAAACCATGGCCAAGTTTAACATGTCTTTGTACCTCCCATCTAAGATCATTTTAAAATTATCTCAGGATCAAATCTGGATACTGCTGATCCCATTTTGTGCTTTATCGCTCGGATGTCAATGTCTCAAACCAGACCAATATTTTCTGCCCATTTCTATTTGCCCCTTGAGAGGGTGGTGGTGAGATCTTTCTTGAATCACTGCAGTCCATATGGTGCAGGTACACCCAAGGTGCTGATATAGGGAGGAGGCTCCAGGACTTTGACCCAGCAACAGGGAAGGAACAATGATATATTTCCAAGTCATGGTGGTTTGTGGCTTGGTGGGGCATTTACAAGTGGTGGTGGAGGTCTTGGTTTTGAAAGGTGCTGTCTAAGGAGCTTTTGAGAATTGCTGCAATGCATCTTATAGATAGTATACAATACTGCTTCTGTACCTTGGTGATGGAGGGAGTCGGTCTGAGGGTGGTGGAAGAGGTGGCAATTAAGCAGGCAATCTTGATGGTTTTGAAATTTTTTCGGATTGTTGGGACTGCATCAATCCAGACAAAGGGGAGAATTCTATCACACTTGGACATGTCTTCAGTAGATGATGGACAGGCGTTGGGGAGTCAGCAGTTAACTTATTCTCTGTGAACTTTGAACCACTAATTCTCAGTTTGTATCATTTGAGTAGCTCATAGTGTTTGGATTTCAAGTAGACAATCTTTATGGATACAAACGGATGAGATATGCATTTAGCACAATATTAAAAAATATGAGATTTCATCAGATCAGTTGCTGAATTGCTGGTTTGTGATGCAGAGTGATACCAACAGCATGGGCTCAATTCCTGCATTGTAAAGGATTCTCCTTCTCAGCCTCACCCCTGACCTGAGGAGTGGTGACCCTCAAGTTAATCCACCACCAGTTCTGTCTCTCTTTCTCTCTCTCTCTCTCTCTAACAAGCGCACCTAGTATGGTAGGAGGGGTTTGAGTCATTGGAATTCAATTCAGTGGAAGTGAATGGGAAGAGATTTGATGAAAGTGGATGACATTGACGATGAAAAGGCAAGGATGGTGAAGATAGTGGGGTGAAGATGGTGAGGTTGATGGCAATAGCACATAAAGTAAAAATGAAACTTGCATTGATATATTCCCTTTCACGGACACCAACTATCTCAAAGTATTTTACAGTCATTGAATACTCTTGAAGTGAAACGAAACAAAGAACAATGGATTCTGGAGTTCTGAAGCAAACAGAAATTGCTAGAAAAACTCAGCAGGTCTGTCAGAATCTGGAGAGAAAACAGAGTTAATTTTTGGGCAGCATGGTGGCTCAGAGTGCCAGGGACCCAGGTTCAATTCCAGCCTCGAGCGATTGTCTCTGTGGAGTTTGCACTTTCTCTTCGTATCTGCATGACTTTCCTTCGGGTGCTCTGGTTTCCTCCCACAGTCCAAAGATATGCAGGTCAGGTGAATTGGTTATACTAAATTGCCCGTAGTGTTCAGGGGTGTACAGGTTAGGTGCATTAGTCAGGGGTAAATATAAAGTAAAAGGATAGGGGAATGGGTCTGGGTGGGTTGCTCTTCAGCGGGTCAGTGTGGACTTGTTGGGCCGAATGGCCTGTTTCCACACTGTAGGGATTCTTCTTCGTCTTCTTCTCCTTCTCCTCCTCCTCTTCCTTCTTTCCAGTGACTCTTCTTCAGAACTGGACTCAAAATGTTAACTTTGTTTTCTCTCACAGATGCTGCCAGGCCTGCTGAATCTCTCCAGTAATCTCTGTTTTGGTTTGTTCTTCTTGAGGTATTGTTAATGTTATAATGTACAAAGCATGTTAATTTGCACACACTATGCTCCCACAAAACAACTATGAAAGTGACTGGATAATTTGCTTTTTGTGATGTAAATTGAAGGATAAATATTGGATGGGATACCAGAGAGAACTCCTCAACTCTTCTTCAAAACAGTGCCTTGAAGTCTTCCATACCCTCCAGAAAAGGGGGATGAAGCTTCAAGTTCCTATCTCATCTAAAAGACAGCATATTTTCTCTCAGCACTGACTTGAATGCCAGCAGATGGGTTTGTACTCAAGCGGATGGGAATCTCTGAGACCATAAGAAATAGAAAGCATGCTCTGCCATTTAATAGGAACATGGTTGATCCAACATTGCTCATGCCCACTTTCCTGCACTTGCCCCATAACCCTTGATTCCCCACCTGATCAAGAATCTATCTCAGCCTTAAATATACTCAAGCACTCTGCCCCAACAGCTCTCTGTGGCAAGGAATTCCAAAGACTTATAATCCTCTGGGAGAAAAAATTCCTCCTCATCTCAGACTTAAATTGCCACCCTTTCATTCTGCCCTCTGGTTCTAGTCTCCTTCATGAGAGGAAACATCATCTCAGCATTTACCCCATCAAACCCTTTAAGACTTCGATATAGTTCAGTGAGATCACTTCTCATGCTTCTGAACTCCAGTGAGTTGAGTCCCAAACTGTTTAGCCTTTGCTCATAAGACAATTGGGTGGCACGGTGGCACAGTGGTTAGCACTGCTGCCTCACAGCGCCAGAGATCCAGGTTCAATTCCCGCCTCAGGCAACTGTGTGGAGTTTGTGCATTCTCCCCGTGTCTGCATTGGTTTCCTCCAAGTGCTCCGGTTTCCTCCCACAGTCCAAAAATGTGCAGGTTAGGAGAATTGGCCTTTCTAAGTTGCCTGTAGTGTTAGGTGAAGGGGTAAATGTAGGGGAATGGCTCTGGGTGGGCTGCCCTTCAGAGGGTCAGTGTGGACTAGTTGGCCCGAAGGGCCTGTTTCCCCACTGTAAGTAATCTAATCTAATCCTTCCATGCCAGGGATCATCCCAGTGAACCTCCTCTGAGCTGCCTCCAATGCAATGATATCTTTTCTTAAATAAGGAGACCAAAAATGCTCAAAGTACTCCAGTTGCGATCTCACCAGCATTCTGTACAGTTACAGTGTGACTTCCCTCCTCTTATACTCCAGCCTTCTTGAAATAAAGGCCAACATTCCATTAGCCTTCCTGGTTACCTGTGTGTTAGCTTTCTGTGTTTCACGCACAAGTATCCCCAAGTCCCTTTGTGTTGCTCATTCCTGCAGTTTTGTTCTCCCTCCCAAAATGAACAACTTTGTATTTTCCCATAACACACTCCATTTGTCAACTTACTTAACCTATCGATATTTCTCTAAACTGTTTGTGTCCCTCTCCCAACTTGCCTTTCCACCTATTTTTGTGTCATCTGCAAACTTCGCTACAGTATTTTCACTTCCTTCCTGCAAGTCACTAACGTATATTGGAAATAGTTAAGGTGCCAGCACTGATCCCTGTGGAATCTTACTGGTCACAGGTCACCAACTTGATGAAGGACCTCTTATCCCCACGTCCTGTTTCCTGCCATGAACCAATTCTCTATCCGTGTCAATGTGCTACCTCTAACAAAATGGGCTCTTATGCGAAGTTGTGAAGTTCTGAGCATTACCCACTGAATCCCAAATGAGGATGAAGGAAGCATTGCTGCCTCATGGATTCAATTCCAGCCTTGAGTAATTTTATGGAGTTTGCACATTCTCCCCATATCCATGTGGGTTTCTACCAGCTACTCTAGTTTCCTCCCACAGTCCAAAAGTAGGTGGACTAGTCATGCTAAAAATTGCCCAGAGTGTCCATGGATGTGCAGATTAAATGGGTAAAAGCCCAATACAGGGTGATGGGATTGGTCTGGATGAGATGCTGTCCAGAGGTTCGATGTAGATTCAACAGGCTGAATAGCCTGTTTCTGCACTGAATAGCCTGATTCTGTGATTCTAAGCGAAGGTTTAAATGTCCTTGTGAGCTGGACATTCTCAGGGAATACAGATAAGTACATCCCTGCTGCACAAACAAGTCACTCAGCTTCTAAGAAACATCCTTCAGTAACCCGAAGATCTAATTTATCAGGGCTTATGCAGTCTAGCCAGTGTAATCAGACACATTAGTGACCCAGACATAGAAAGGAAATAATCGCCCAACAAACAATATATTTGCTCTATTTGTGAGCAATTTGACAAGGGACTGTCCAAGGAGCTCACCATCAAATGTAGACAATTACAGAACATTTTCTCTTGGACCAGTAATTCTATATTCTAAAAATCAGTCACAAGCTGAAACCCAGCCCTTGTTGTTATTTACAGATGGCCCTGGAACCCAGTCCTACAAGGCTGTATTAAACTGTACACCCGCACCCACCAATCCCATCGCCCCGTGGCTGAACACTTCAACTCCCCCTCCCCCTCCGTCAGGAACATGCAGGTCCTGGACCTCCTCCATCGCCAAACTGTTACCACCTGACGCCTGGAGGAAGAACAGCTCATATTCCGCCTTGGGATCCACAGGATAAATGTGGATTTCAACAGCTTCGTCATTTCCCCTCCCCCTACATTATCCCAGACCCAAGTCTCCAAATCGTTACCGCCCTCCGGACCCATCCATCAGTGCACCCTCTGACCTATCACCTTCTCCCTCACCTTCATCCACCTATCACTTTCCCAGCTACCTTCCCCCCGACCTTACCCCCCTTCCCATTTATCTCTCAGCCCCAACCCACAAGCCTCATTCCTGATGAAGAGCTTATACCCAAAAGGTCAATTTTTCTGTTCCTCGAATGCTGCCTGACCTGCTGTGCTTTTCCAGCACCACACTCTTTATTAAACCATAGCTATAGGTTTCCTCCTGCAGAGTGCAGCAGCCCTTTGATTCCACAGTGCCTTTAGTTGCGTCAGGGTGTGTGAAATGAGTGACTTTGGATTTTAAACAGGCCAACACTGCCATCAGAATAGTGCACAAAGTTAAAAATCGGGCAACACCAAGTTGTAGTCCAGCAGGTTTATTTGGAAGCACTAGCTTTTGGAGCGCTGCTCCTTCACCAGGTGGTTGTGGGTGGTGGTGGCGCTCTGAAAGCAAGTGCTTCCAAATAAACCTGGTGTTGTGTGATTTTTAATTTTGTCTATCCTAGTCCAACACCGGCTCCTCCACATCAGAATAGGGGATTTAGAACATAAGAACATGCCATGTGAATTAATTGTGATATTGGTTTTAAAGCTGTCTACTACTTTTGAGACCAACAGCAAAGCACATGACCACAAATAGCATTACGATCATGAATAGATAAGGTTTTTTTCAATGCTGATTGAGAGATAAATATTGGTCAAGACACCTGGAGAACTCTGTGCTGTTCTTCAAAATATTGCTGTGGGATCTTTTGCATCTATCTAAGAGAGCTGATGAGTTCCTGGGCTTTCAAACTTGTGTCCAAATGACAACACCTTCAATAGTGCAGCACTCCCTCAGTGCTACATTGGAGTGACAGCTTAGATAATGTCTGCCAGTCTGTGGAGTTATAATTGAACTGAGAACCCTTTGAGTAAGGGGTAAGTACACTGCCTACTGACTCACAGATGACACTAATGCAACGTTAGACAATTCTATTTTATGGCAGAACAGCACATTTATATTGAATCTCTACAGTGGCCAATCATCACAGAGGTCAGTTTAACTCTGCCTTGATATTTCACTGAGGAAATGTACCTGATCACAACTCTCCTGATGACACCTGAATTCTACCTCTCCACAATTACCACTACCTGTATTGTCAGGTTATCTCCCTGACAACCAGTTTTGGATGGCTTACTGTTTCATTCAGCTGGGAAGTCACGGGTCTTTGGGCCCCATCTACCACCTTGTTCCTTAATCACTGATTCCATCTTCCATTGTGGCCACTCTTTCAGGCTGTCTTTTACAACCTCAGCTTCCTACTTGATTCTGAGTAAAGTTTCCCACCCCATATCCCCACTACATTCCGATGCTGTTTACTTGCACCTCTACAGCTTGAAGTCACGTATCATTAAACCCTTCACCCATGGTTCTGGATTGAAGCTGACAGCCTTCCTCCTCCCTGCACTCGGTAACCTTCAGCCTATTCAAACCTCAGCTGTGCTGGCACACCATGTGCTGTTCAGCCTTCACCTCTGCGCTCACTGGCCTATAGATCTCTGAGCTCCCACTGCTTCGACTTTAACATTTCCCACTCTGGATTTATCCCACCCATCCTATTTGTCTTGATAAGACCTCAATCACATCCTCCTGTCTTGTGCAACATTTTCCCTCTTTATTCAGGAAGTTTCTAAAGCCATAAGCTATAGGAGCAGAATTAGGCTATTCGGCCATTAAGTCTGCTCCACGATTCGATCATGGTTGATATGCTTCTCAAGCCCATTCTCCTGCATTCTCCCTTTAACCCTTGATCCCTTTACTGATCAAGCACCTAGATATCTCTATCTTAAAGGCACTCAATGACTTGGTCTCCACAGCCCTCTGGACAATGAATTCCACAGAGTCATCACTGTCTGACTGAAAAAAATCCTCCTCATCTCAGTTCTAAAGGGTCGTCCCTTCACTCTGAGGCTGTGTGCTCGGGTCCTAGTCTCTCCTACTAGTGGAAATATCTCCACATCCACTCCATTCAGGCCTCTCAGCATTCTGTAAGTTTCAGTAAGATCCTCCTCTTCCATCTAAACTCAATCGAGTACAGACATTGAGTCCTCAACCACTTGACAAACCCCAAGATCATTCTTGTAAACCTCCTCTGGACCCCCTCCAATGTCAGCGCATCCTTCCTCAGATTCACTGCCCCAAAACTGCTCACAATATTCAGAAGGTGGCTTGACCAGAGCCTCGTACAGCTTCAGCAGTATATCCCTGCTTTTGTGTTCTAGCCCTCTTGAAATGAATGAGAGTACTGAACCAAGATTCCTAAGTCCCTTTATGCTTCAGATTTCCAAAGTGTTTCCCCATTTAGAAAATAGTCTACACCTCTTCTTCCTAGCAAAGTGCATAACCCCATACTTTCCCAAATTGAATTCTCTCTGACACTTGTTTGCCCATTCTCGCAGCCTGCCAAGTCCTTCTGCAGCCTCCCAACTTTCTTAACACTACTTGTCACTTTATCTATCTTTGTCCCATCTGCAAACTTAGCAATAATACTCTCGGTTCCTTCGTCCAGATTGTTAATGTATAACGTGAATAGATGTGGTCCCAACATTGAACCTACTAGTCACCAGCCGCCATCTTGAAAAAGACCCTTTTATTCCCACTCTCTGCTCTCTGCCAGTCAGTCATCCTCAAGCCATGTCAGGTTATTGCTCCTAACACCAGGAGCTCTTCCCTTATTTAACAGCCTCCTGTGTGTCACCTTGTCAAAAGCCTTCTGGAAATCCAAATAGGTCATATTCATTGGCTCTCCTTTGTCTAGCTTGCTTGTTATCTCCTCAAAGAATTCTGTCTGTTTCCATGCTGTACATCTCTATGACTCTATGACTCTATAATAGATTTGTCAAGTCTGACCTTCCCTTGATAAAGCAGCGTTGATTCAGCCTGATTTACCATGTACATCCAAGAACTCCACAACCTCATCTTTAATAATGGACTGAAGGCCAGGCTAACCAGCCTATAATTTCCTGTCTTTTGCCTCCCTTCCTTCTTAAACAGGGGTATTACATTAGCCATTGTCCAGTCCTCTTTGACCCTCCCTGACTCCAGTGATTCCTGAAAGATCACTACCGATGGCTCTTCAATGTCCTTCAAAATTCTGGGTGTAGTCCATCTGGTCAAGGTAAGTTATTCACCTACAGGCCTTTCAGCTTCCCCAATACCTTCTCATTAATGATGGCCTCTACTCTCACCTCTGCCCTTTAACTCTCTTGAAGTTCTGATATGCCGCTGGTATCTTCCATTGTGAAGATTATCAAAACATACCTATTCAGCTCCTTCTCCAATGGTCCAATGTCCACTTTTGCCTCTTACCTTGCATACACCAAAAAAAACTCTTGCAATCTTCTTTTCTATAACTAGCCAGCTTACCCTTTGCAGTTTCATCTTCTCCCCTCTTATCACTTTTGTAGTTGTCCTTTGCTGGTTTTCAAAGGCTTTCTAATCTTCACTATATTGTATGTTTTTTTCTTTTGCTTTTATACTATCCCTGACTTCCTTGGTGAACCATGGTTGCCTTGTCCTCCCCTGAGGTATGTTTCTTTTCCCTTGAGATGAATTTCTGCTGTGCCTCCAGAATTGCCCCCATAAACTCCTGCTATTGCAGCTCCACTGTCTTCCCTGCTCAGCTTCTCTTCCAATCAACTCTGACCATCTCCTCCCTCATGTCTTTGTAGTTACCTTTACTCAACTGTATTGTCATGACACCTAATTCCAGCTTCTCGGATTACAGGGTGGATTTCATCACATGATGCTCACTTCCCCCTAGGGCTTCCTTCACCTTAAGCTCCCTACTTCAATTTGCCTTATTGCACATCACGAAATCCAGAATTGCCTGTTCCTTAGTTATTCCAAAAGCCATCTCTTTGACATTCCAAGAATTCCTTTTCTTGATCAAGTCCCCCGTGATTATTGTTACAGTGTCTTTCTTACATTGCCTTTTCCATTTCCTGATTTACCTCCTGCCCTACATCCTGACCACAGCTAGGCCTGTGCATAACTCCTATCAGGGTCTTACTGCAGTTCCTCAACTCTATCCATGCAGATTCTGTGCCTTCCAGATCTATCACTTCTTGCTATCGATTTAATTTAATTTCCTACTAATAAGGCAACCCTGCCCCCACTGCTTACCTGCCTGTCCTTTTGATAGGACGTGTACTGTTGGATATTAAGTTCCCTGCTCTGATCCTCTTGCAACCATGTCTAAATGATACCTGCAACCTCGTACCTGCAAATTTCAATCTGCGCTTTGTTTACTGCACACTTTTAAGTACAATGCCCTCAGTCCCACGTTGACTGCCCTTCTCATATTTGTCCTCATATCTGTTGTGCTGAAGTTAGATTCCTTACTCTTTCCATACTCTTGCCTTATTACTTGTTCTGGTAACTTTAAAAGCCTCTTCTGAGCCTATCCCTCTTTTAACTCATTTAAAGTCCTTGTGTCCACCCAGTTACCTTTACTCAACTGTATTGTCATGACACCTAATTCCAGCTTCTCCCCCTCGGATTACAGGGTGGATTTCATCATATGATGCTCACTACTTAGCCTTTCTACGCAGTGGTCCATTTCCTTCCTATCCCAATAGTGATGCCAGTGCCTCACAAATGGAACCACTCTTTCCTACGCCACTCCTTTAGCCACATACTTACTTCTTATCTTTGCCAATTTGCCTGTAGCTCAATTAATAATCTAGAGTTTGCAATTTTTGAGGTCCTGTTATTTAATTTTGTTCCTAATTCCTACTCTTACCTTATTTTGTTAGTGCCAACATGGACCACAACAACTGGATCCTCCCCCCCCACTCTCCAGTATCCTCTCAAGCCGACTCAATTTGACTTCCTTATCTCTTCCAGAAGTTTCTCTTCCTTTATACATTACCAGAGGGATCTGGGACTTCACACAAGCAAATCTTTAACATTGGCAAAACTGGATTGTTCATAAAGCATACCACATCTTTGGCTTTACAGAGAAATAGGCTGGAACCTCAGAAATGTCTCTGGTGAGATGTGAGGCAGATACAGCCTGCAGCGAATCCCATCCCATCGGAAGCAACATCTGCCAACTTTTATACTTTTCACAAGAGGCATCACAAAATTCTCACTAGGCAGCAGTGAGATGCAAATTGACAGGGATTAACACTTGTTTAAAACTTGTTAACACCACAACTTGCCTCATCAATATTCAGCCTTCCTTCTTGCCAAATGCACTAGATAAACTCAACGCTGGGAAAACTCAACAAGGAAACCAAAGTGGCTACCTGGCAAGTTCAGCTTGAGTTTGCTGCAAACGACTTCCACATTAGATACCAGGCCCCAACATCTCAGGGGCCCACATCCTGAAACATTGGCAATGGACATGTGCCAGCCTCTAACAGCCCTTGTGGCACATCTCTGATCCACTTACAGAATACGTCAGTACATCAGTGCTGCACCTTGTAACTCTCATTATAATCCTGCAGCAAGGACAGTGTGAGCCAAGGGACATGCACCCAGCTCAAGGTCTGGACTAGCCTGCATATCTAGGAGCAGTGTTGGTAATTGATGAGCCAAGTTTTATAAGGTAGGATGAGAGAATATTGGTAGGCCTTACTAAACTCTCCCAAAAACCTGATGCGACTGGACGTAGCCAGAATAGTGTAAATCTCCGCCCACTGAGAGGGCAAAAGCAGGGATTTTATTCTAACCCTTTATAAAACACTGGTTCGGCCTTACCTGCAGTAATTGATGATGGATACCCACTGGCAGAAGGACATCAAGGCCTCAGAGAATGTATGGAGGAGATTCATATTTGTAAGAATAGGACCAGGGCTGAGAGGTTTCAGTTATGTGGGGAGGTTAGAAAAACTGAGGCTGCTCTTCTTAAAGCAAAGAAAGATCAAGGGAAATTCAGGCCAGAAATCAAAGTTGTGACTGGATTTGTTAAAGGAATAAAGGAGCCCTTGTTTCTATTTGCTCGAGGGTGTTTATCGTGCAGTATTGGCCTCAGTACCCTGGACCCAGAAAGAAACAAAAGTTAAACTGACTGCTCCTGGAAAATATATGCATGTGCATGTGTTCCAGCTTGGTGTTAACTTGAGATCCTGGCATTATTGAACAACTTTCAGATATTTGCTGCATGCCATGGATTTGGGCACCTGGGTGAGTTTGTTAGACGATAGCCCAGAAAGGACCAGGAGACTCAGGAGAGGACACTTAAAAAATCTCATTGGGACCTCTGTAGAAATTGATGAGACAATGTTCAAGCCAATGCATTAAAGAGTTATTTACAAACGCCAAGCAGTCTAAGGCACTCGGTTTGGCTCCAGCTTCTAATGAAGTGTGGGTTTGAATCCCACCGCTGCCACTTCTGCTGTTAATTTGTTATGCCAAAGCTTGGTAAGAATGTTTAAGTTGAACAAAAAAAAAGCATTCTCTTCCTGGGATGGCACTGTGGCTCAGTGGTTAGCACTGCTGACACTCAACGCTAGGGACCCGGGTTTGATTCCACTCTTAGGCAACTGTCTGTTTGGAGTTTGCACATGTTCCTTATGTCAATTATTTCAGGAGGGTTAGAATGTAAAAGCTGTGATGTGCTACTGAGGCTTTATAAGGCTCTGGTTAGGCCCCATTTAGAATACTGTGTCCAGTTTAGGGCCCCACATCTCAGGAAGAGCATACTGGAGCATGTCCAGCAGAGATTCAAATGTATGATCCCTGGAATGGTAGGCCTAACATACGATGAACGGCTGAGGATCTTGGGATTGTATTCATTAGAGTTTAGAAGGTTGAGGGGAGAACTAATAGAAACTTACAAGATAATGCATGGTGTAGAAAGAGTGGATGCTGGGAAATTGTTTCCATCAGGTGAGGATACTAAAACTCGTGGGCACAGCCTTAGAATTAGAAGGGATCAATTTAGAACAGAAATGAGGAGACATTTCTTCAGTCAGAGAGTGGTGGGCCTGTGGAATTCACTGCCACGAAGCGCTGTGGAGGCCGGGACGATAAATGTCTTCAAGGCAGAAATTGATAAATTCCTAATCTCGCAAGGAATTAAGGGATATGGGGAGAGTGTGGGTAAGTGGCATTGAAATGCCCATCAGCCATGATTGAATGGCAGAGTGGACTCAATGGGCCGAATGGCCTTACTTCCACTCCTGTTTCTTATGGTCTTATGTCATGTCTGCGTGGGTTTCCTTTGGGTGCTCCGATTTCCTCCCACAGTCCAAAGATGTGCAGGCTAGGTGGGTTGGCCATGCTAAATTGCCCATCGTATCCAGGGATGTGCAGGTTAGGTGGATTGGCCATGGGAAATGCTGGGATAGGGTAATGGGGTGAGTCTGGGGGAGGAATGCTTTTCGGAGGGTCAGTTTAGACTTGTTAGGTCGAATGGCCTGTTTCCAAGCTGTAGGGATTCTAAGTTAAAAAAAAAGAGCAACTTCAAATGCAAAGCTACAAATCATAAAGAGTTAACAGTTGGGATGACCTTTCAAAACCATGCCTGCTCTTTCAGGTAGAAAGTTCCTGACTGATCTAACCTGTCACAGTTTAGAGGGCCCAATTTTCACTCTAGCGAGTCAGGTAAGCGTGATAGTATGGGGTTTGTCCACTATAGAAGCAGATCTGAGGTGCCATGGGATTGGGTGAGTGCTGAACAGGCTGGTCACAAGGCCCATCCCAGTTCTCTAGTGTTGTTTATTTTGGATGTTATTAGGCTGTCTGGCTTTGCTTGTCACAAGTCCTCATTACGACTGCCCTCCGCGTTCACTCCTCATGCCCATCCCTGCTGCCTCATTGCCCCCTCCAGGCTGATTCCCTTGCCACCTTAAGACCACTCACTCAGCAGTGCAGGTTTTGAAGGTGAAAGTATATTAAATTTATTGTAAATGAATAGAGCTCACACTTGTACACATCTTTCATTCAAAACAGCAAGTCAAAGATTAAAATCACCTCTGGTGTTTAATCTGTTAAGAAAACAAACTTCGATTCAATATTCAGATAACTAATTCTTTAATAGCCTCTTTAAACTGTCAATCAAAATGTAAACATAGCCACAGTCTGCTGAGATAATTGCTTTTGTACTGTTTGAAATTCTGTCAACTTTCCATAATGACCCGCGTTGGAATAGTACCTCTTAATATCAGAATGAACTCTGTTGAAACCACTGAAACAGATTGTAATACTCTTTCCAACTTCACCCAGACAGCCCACCAATCAAGGCAGTTCTGCAGAGGGGAGTTTTAAACTATAACTGATAGTTGCAGCCTGTTTATCTTTTTGCCTTTAAAGGGCTGGAGAATTTAAATCTTGAAATCATGACACTTCATCAGATTTATCTACATGCGAAGAATATTCATATCTAGTCCATCGATGAATGACCCCATGATTAGATTAGTTTCCCTACAGGGTGGAAACAGGCCCTTTGGCCCAACCAGTCCACACCAACCCTCCGAAGAGTAACCCACCCTGACCCATTTCCCTCTGACTAATTGACCTAACACTACAGGCAATTTAGCATGGCCAATTCCCCTGACCTGCACATCTTTGGATTGTGGGAGGAAACCAGTGCACCCGGAGGAAACCCACGCAGACACGGGGAGAATGTACAAACGTCACACAGACAGTCACCCGAGGCTGGAATCAAACCTGGATCCCTGGTGCTATGAGGCAGCAGTGCTGACCACTGAGCCACGCTGCCGCCCAAAATGATGTTGCAGGTTCAAGCCTTTGGAACAGTGAAAATGGAGACTGTTTGAACTCAGTACCAATTTCAAATGAGTTTGGGAGTTTGGATTTCCTTCTTGTGTAATTCATGTTCTGCTCCTTGCCCTTGCTGGTGAAAATGAGTTCTCTTGTAGATGGGGGCAGGGCCCCTGTACCTGGGTCTCACCCACCATTGTTTTTAAAGCTTTCCAGAGTTGGTCTGACTCCGTAAGCATTCAGCCTTAGGTGGCCGGACTGTAAAATGGCTTTGGCATAGAACATAGAAAAGTACAGTAGAGTACAGGCCCTTCAGCCCTCGATGTTGTGCTGACCCTCTATACTGCTCTAAGACCAAGCTAACCTTGGAGTACTTTCTTAGTTATTGGATCCACATGACTGTACAGTTCTTTCTGCAGAATATTGGATACAAACAGCAAGAAAGTAATTAATGAGTGTCATAGTTGCAAAGCAAGTGTTCAGGAAGGAGATTCTGAGGGAGGGATTTTCAAAATGAGTAAAATAATGGAATGGGAAAACTAATCAAATGGTGCTCATGACCTACCTTCAATTAGGATGTCAGAAATGAGCTAATATCATTCACACGTGTACATCATAGACTGATATCAGGACTTTGCTAAATCACTCAGTTCAACTTGAATGTTGAATCTCTCCCAATTCATCACACTGACTTTAAATCTTTACAGTGAGCCAGAACCAACAACTCTTCTTTGACAGTGAATTGATCAGGCACACTCGTTTTGAATGCAGCTCTGCCCTCCAACCGATTCATTGGACAGGCGTGAAGCAGGAATCCTACCTATCCTGCAAACCTATTTTGACCTTATTCATTCACACTCCCAGCTCTGACCCCCTCGATCTACTTGCAAATGGTAAAGTGAGCTGAGTGGCTGATCCAAAGGCCAGTACCTACATGACAGATCCTGCTGGATTTTGAGGGTTCCTGGGCTTTGGACACTTGGATCAGGTCATGTGGAAGGTCAAGTTGGATCGATTTAAAGCATGGGAACTATACCAATGTACAATTGTAAACAAAACAACAAAGGGCCCAATAAACAGTTCAGCAGCAAGTGAGAGCCAGCTCTTGGCTGAGCTGCCCCAGCATTTGGACAATGTTCCATTGAACTAAATGTCAAATGAAATATTTTCAAAAAATGTTCAATTTTTAGACAATTCCAACTTTCACAAAGCTGGATTTTGGACATCTTAACTGTAATTGGATGTTCAGTGAACAGTGATTATGCTGACATTTATAAATCTTTACCAAGGCATTTATTCTGTAGACCTGGTTCTCATTACTTGTGTAGGGTGTGTGTGTATGTGTGTGTGTGTGTATGTGTATAGTCCTGCCAGTTCACTATTGTAGAAGGGGACACTATCTAAATGTAGCACAGCCCTGAGATATGCTTTAGCCGTTGAGGAATCCTGTAGCTGTTTCAGCAACCAGCAAGATTCAGCTGCAAAAAGCTCTTTGATCTGTCAGCACCAATTTTAAAATCAATTATTAATAACCAAATGAGGTTACAACCACAAGTTCAAATTCAGCCGCTGAATGGATGAAGGAGAATTTGTTTCTTTGTTATTATTTTTCTCTAACATAAAGAAAAGGTTGTTGTGCCTGAGAAAGTGTTTCCATCGAAGCAGAGAATGGCTGAGATGGCCTTTTACTGGATCACAAATCAAAGATTCACAGTATGAGCTCCTGCAGCCTCTTCTAGACACTGTTACCATGGTGACTGTGTGAATGGAAGACAATAAGGGATTGCATAGAGGCAGCGATCAGTAGCAACTTAGCCTTGAGCAAGAGAGTCTTCTGTGTGAGTGGCTAAATAAACATGCTGTGCATTGTTTGTCAAATTGAAAGGGGAGAGGAATTCAATGCAAGGCGCAGAAATAGGTTATTGATATCTCAGAGGGTGGGGCAGGATCTGATTAGCTGCCTCAGGTTCTCTGTGCGCTGATACTTTTGGACAGATGACAGGCAAAGGCAAGAAGCCAAGGGTGGCAAATGCTCAAGCAAACGGCAGTGACTGAAAGATGCATTGCCCCAGGCTTCAGAGTACACTCCTGGAAAACCAGTTACAGATGAACATGGGTGGTGGATTGACTCTACGCTTGGAATGGCATCACAGAATACTGGAACCTGGGCTGTGCAGCCATCATCCTTGTCCAACTTGCACCTCTCTTCATTTCCCTACTTTGCTTATCTCGACCTCATTCTGGATTAGTGGTGCTGAAGAGCACAGCAGTTCAGGTAGCATCCAAGGAGCAGCTCCTTGGATACTGCCTGAACTGCTGTGCTCTTCCAGCACCACTAATCCAGAATCTGGTTTCCAGCATCTGCAGTCATTGTTTTTACCTTTTTATCTCGACCTCATCCAACCCACAGAGGCTGTCCAGCCCTTGTCACTGAGAAACAACTGGAGGAAGCAAAGCGATGTACATTGACAATGGGGCAGTTTCATCAACTAAGAGCAAGAGAGCTTCACGCAGCTGCTTTCCTGCCACACCCAATGGTGAGCCAAACACTGTAGCTGCAGAAAACTGGAATTCCTACATCTACCCAACCTGGCCTCATTGGTCTCTGAAGAGAAGGAGCAAGAACCAGAATGAGAAAATGGAATCACTGTCAGTATTTACTCTGTTCTATTATGGCCCTAAATCTCAGTCAGGCTACCTCACCCACAAGGAGGAAAAACAATAACATTTGTAATTGATGCATTCTAGTCTAACTTGTCTTGCATACCACAGAACTATGCTCCAGTCTGACTTGTGTTCATTAAAGTATGACTACTTGTGACTGTTTTTTCTCCCTCTGGTAAAGTACTGAATTCCTTAGGCCATTTCAAAGGGCAGTTATGAGTCAACTACATTGCTGTAGGCCTGAATCAGATGTAAGCCAGATCAGGTCAGGATGACAGATTTACAGCAATCAATTATAGTTTCATGGTCATGGTTATTGAGATTAGCTTTCAATTGCAGATTTTTCCATGATTTGAATTTAAGTACCACCAGCTACCATGCACTAGTCTGGTGATGTCACCACAATGGCACCATTCTACTATTACATAATCTGAGCAAATTTAGCATAGAAGGTAGCCACTCGGCCCATTGAATGTGTGCTGGCTCATTGAGAGAGCTATGCGTTCCCATAACACTCTAATCGCTTCCTTTTCCTGCATTTATCCAATTTCTTTAGAAAGCTATTCTTAAATCCACCATATGCAGGCAATACATTTCAGATGACAATAATCAATGTGGAAACGAATTTCTCCCCTACTCTTCCCAGTTGTTTTTGTCAATTATTTTAACTCTGTTGTTATCTGGTTATTAACCTTCTGCCACAGATTTGTCTTTTGTTCCTCCATCAAACCCCTTTGTAATGTTAGAGAACTTTAATTTCCCTTGAAACTTCTGTTTTAAGCAAAAGCATTACAGTTTTCCTAGTTTTATTGAATATCTGAAGCCTGGCCTTATTCGAATAAATTTTCTCTACATGGTCTTCAAGGCCCTAATATCCTTTCCTAAAGTGTGCTGCCTAGAATGGGATACAAATAAAACATTGGTTACACCACAGATAGAATACTGTGTACAGTCGTGGTTGCCACACTATCGGAAGGACATGATTGCAGTGGAGAGGATGCAGAGGAGATTCACCCGAATGTTGCTTGGGACAAGGAGTCTCAGTTATGAGGAGAGACTTGATACGCTGGGCTTGTTTTCCTTGGAGCAGAAGAGGCTGAGGGGAATCTGATTTAAGTGTACAAAATTATGAGAGACATAGACAGAGTAGATTGTGAGAATCTTTTCCCCATGGCAGAATGTCTAAGACCAGAGGGCACAAATTTAAAGTGATGAGTAAGTGGTTTTGAAGAGATCTGAGAAGACTTTTCACCCAGACGATGGTAGAAAGTGTGCTACCTGAGAGGGTGGTAGAGGCAGTTACTCTCACAACATTTAAGAAGCAGTTATAATGCCAGGGCATAGAAGGCTATGGACCAAGTGCAGAAATGGGATTAGTGTAGATTGTTGTTTGCTGGTCTCATGGACATGGTGGGCTGAAGGGCCTGTTGCTATGTTTCATATGCCAAACAGTGATTAGTAAATGTTTAGCCTTGCTTCAGGTAACATTTGAAGAAGTAATATCACTGGTTATGATCACTTTATGAATCAGTTTGAGTGCAGCCTCCGTGCAAACCTTCAAAAGAGAGAAAAAAACGTCCTGATCAAACAAAATACAGAGACATGTGTTTTGTGTGGTGAGAGCAGTATCTCACAGCATATGAGGAGGTTGATCACAAAGTCTTCTTGCAGTGTGAGTGAATGGATAGAATGAGACTCTTACGCTTGGGAAGGCTGTCGGTGAGATGCATTCTTGCAGAAAGAACAAGTTTTTGTCAAAAGGAAAGAAGCTTCTCAATGGGACAGATACTTATTGAAGGAATGGATTCTATTTGAAGTCTTGTCATATTGTTGATTGGATGTTTACTGAAAGCACAGAATTTAGTTGAAGAGATGTAACCTTGTCAATGGAACATACTTTGTCAGGAGACAGTGAGGACTGCAGATGCTGCAGATCAGAGTCAAGAGTGTGGCGCTGGAAAAGCACAGCAGGTCAGGCAACATCCGAGGAGCAGAAGAATTGACCTATGGATTCTTGTCAAAGGGATGGACACTTGACAACAGTACTGAGCTTGTCAAAGATATATTCTCCAGTCAAAAGGACAAAATCTTGTTAGAAGGTTGGACTCTAATTGTCTCTTGGGAGTGGGTCTGGTCTGCGTAGACAGACTCTATCTGAAGGAACCAACTCACATCAAAAGGGATGTCCTCTTATAGTCAGGTTTGTTTAAGGGAGACCCTTGTTGAAAGGACAGACTGTTCCAAATAGAAGAAAATATTATCAAATGGATGACCTCTCTTGAAGTTACTGAGCCCGTCAAAGGAACATTCTCGTATTGAAATGACTGATTTTCACTGAAGGGATCCTCCCTGTGGAAGGGAGGAGCCTTGTGGATGGACAGAACCATGGTGTTGGAATGAAGTTTCCCTGAAATTACTGATCATTGTCACCTTGTAGAAGGGATCGACTGTTGATAAATTGGACAAAATGTTGTCAAAGTGATCAACTATTTGAGAAGGACCTGATCTTGTCCAAAGATATTGAAGGGATTCATAAGAAATAGGGAGTCTCGAGCTCTATAGCTAAAGGCAGAGAGAGAATCCTACAGCACAGAGACAGGCCCTTTGACCCAAACTGGTCTATGCTGACCAAAATGTCCATCTATGCTATCCCCACTCCCTTGCACTTGATCCTTCTAAACCTTTCCTATCCATGTATTTGTCCAAATGCCTTTTAAATGTTGTTAATGTACCCGCCTCAACCACTTCCGCTGGCAGCTCATTTAATATGTGTCACAGGCTTCCAGTCCGACAAGCATCCATCCAGTATTATCTTCTGCTTCCTACATCAAGCCAATTGTGTATCCAATTTGCCAGCTCCACCAGGATTCCATGTGATCTAACCTTCCAGAGCAGCCTACCATGTGAAACCTTATCAAAGGCCTTACTGAAATCCATTTAGACTACATCTACTGCCCTGCCCTTGTCAACCTTTCTAGTCACTTCATCAAAGAACTCTAACAAATTTGTGAGCCATAATCTCCCATGCACAAAGCCATGCTGACTACTCCCAATCAAATCATTTGGATTAAACTCCATCTGCCAATTTTCTGCCCATGCTGCCAACTGATCTATATCCTGCTTTATCCTCTGACAATCCTCCTCTCTATCCACAATTCCACCAATCTTTGTCTCATCCGCAAACTTACTAATTAGACAGGCCATATTTTCCTCCAAATTGTTTATGTACACTACAAACAACAGAGGTCCCAGCACAGATCACTGTGGAATGCTGCTAGTCACAATCCTCCATTCCAAAAAGCATCCTTCCAACGCTACCCTCTGTCTCCTATGACTAAGCCAGTTCTGAATCCATCTTGCCAACTCACTCTGATAGCATGTGGCTTCACCCTTAGTACCAGTCTGCCATGAGGGACCTTGTCAAATACTTTGCTGAAGTCCATGTGGACAACATCAACCACTTTTCCCTCATCAATCATCGCTGTCACTTCCTCAAAAAACTCTATCAAGTTAATGAGGCATGACCTCCCCCAACAAACCATGTTGTCTATTGTAGAAGCAAAGTTCCAATAATTTTCCTTCCACCAATGTGAGGCTTACAGTCCTCTAATGTCTTGGATTATCCCTGCTACCCTTCTCAAACAATGGGACAACATTCTCCAGTCCCCTGTGACCTACTAGGGCTTTTTAACTAATTTCTCGACCTGCCCATGCGTGCATGTGCCTCCTGGTCTCTCAGTCCTTGTACTCATTTTGATGAAGTAACAGCAAGGGCCAGTGAAGTTAATGTAATTGATGACTGTATGGATTCCAAAAGGTGTTTAATAATGTGCTGAATATGGCTTGCCATAAAAGTCAAAGCCATGGGAATAAAAGGACACTAATAACATGGATATCAACTTGGATAGAGGAGATAGTGACAATGTCTGTGGGCTAGTTAACCATAACCTGAGTCTAATCTTCTGGGAACATGGGTTTGGATCCTACCATCATGTATGGTGAAACTTGAATTCACTCAATATCTGAAATAAAAAGCTAACCTAATAGTGACCATTTGCTGACTGTTGTCAAAACGTGTCTCATTCAACTAATGCCCTTTAGGGAAGGAAATGTGCTGTCCTTACCTGATCTGGCCTATAAGTGACTCAAGACACACAGCAATGTGATTGACACTTAACTACAGTTAGGAATGGGCAATAAATGCTGGTCTAGCCAGCAAAACCCACATCCCATGAATGAATAAAAAGAAGTTGGCTGAGTGACAGAAACCAGGAGTATCGCTGAATGGTGGGTTCTCGAATTGGAAGAAACGACTGAACAGGGTTCCATGACTACTTTTCCAAACATAGACTTAGTCATGGGTGTGCGTGAGACAATTTCAAAACTTGCGGATGACATAGACTTGGAAATGCAGTGAGTCAACAGCTTCAAGAAATAAATAGATATGCTTCTGATGAAAAGCGGGATGTAGGGTTATGGGGAACAGGCAGGAGTGTGGAGGTGAGACCAGGATAAGATCAGCCATGATCATATTAAATGGTGTAGGGGGCTCAAAGGGATGGGAAAGCAACAAAAACATCAAAACATCCTCAATCATGGTGTCTAACTTTAGCAATGAATATGGGAGATGGTGGATCAGAAACTCAGTGAAAGTCTCCACGTGTGCAAATGATTACAGTGCAAGAGAAAGAATGGAATCAGATGAAGCAGTTCAGAATTGATGGAATGAACTTGGCTAAATAGGTAAGAAGACAGAGTAATGGAGACGAAACTGAATCCAGATAAGTGGATTCTGTGACATGTTACATGTACTGTGTGCAGGACTGTCCCTAGGATGGAGTGAGTCAGGGTGACTATCCCTGACCCAGCTCTTTGTGTCGCCTCACACTGGGTTGAACAGAAGACACTTAGGCATTGGCAGCAAGGCAAGCCAACCTTTCACACTGGCTAGAGATGACTGTTGGTGTGATCTTCTAGAGGGACATAAAATGTTCTGAGAAGAGAAAGAGTTATCTTGAAATCTGGCTTTCAATTAAACAGTGGGGTCAGTGCTTCAAACCAGTGAAAGGTAACTTTCTTGATTTCAGTAAATTTTTCTACAAACAAAGTGTGATTGCAGGGTGGATGAATCTCAGATGAAGGTCACTTCAGTTCCTAAGAGTTCAGTGAGGGAGTCTGTCCCTTGCACTGATTTTACAGGGACTGTTTCTGGAATGAATTCCGTGTTAGTGAGGATGGTGTGCCGGCCTGATTCAAGGTCCTTGCTGGGTTCAGTAAATACAATGACGTTGATCAGGAATGAGACTCTGATCAGATTCCAAGACTTCACTCTGTGGGGCTGTCTGGGGCACTGGACTAATCCATTCAGATGGAAACAAAACCTTAGAATGATTTGGCCTCAATGTTACCCTGTGATCATCTTCGCAGGCTTTTGCAAGGGCCTGTTCAATCATTAGGTGGAAAATCTTATAATAGTAGTAGTCTCCTTTAAAGAGCCACCTGATTCGCTCAGGCTTGCTGCCTGTACTGGAAGAAACACTGAATTATTAAGGGCGCTTTATGCAGCATATTACACGCAGACCAAACCCGGCATTAAAGTGGAAAAGCACTGCAGATATTTCAGAGCCAGATCCTGTTTGTTATCTGTACAATGGTTCCTGTGCCTAGAATGACTGAAGAGATGAGCTATTCTTTACAAATTAACAGAACATTTACATTATACATCAATAAAAATATTTTCAGGTACAGACCTGAGTCAGTCATAACTCAGGTCTCATGATACTCCAGCAGTTACTGTGTTGATCATTCTGTATTTATACAGTAACAGTATTTCCCCATTGGTTCAGTAAGTCAGTGTTCGTGTGAGCCAGAGAACGTGCATCTATTGCACAAGTCAACACTGGAGAAAATGAAAACCATATTCTGGTAGTTCTTCTGTGAAGCGATGGTTGTGATCTTGTGCAAACCTACATTATAGAAAAATCGCACATTAGAAACAGCGCTTAAAGTGTTGCTGAAGTAATCATGTTACAGCCAACATGATTTAAAAGTTCATGCTTTAGTGACAGTATCCACAGTTTGTCAATCATGCTACAGCGAATTCGCGTTAATGATAACGCGCGTTAGAGCAGAATGACCTGTATCCTATTTGATGGTTCCATCTCACATCCATTCCACCCCTACTTCCTACCTTGAAGATGTGGATTACTCTGGAAGTGCTCATATCACCAGATCAGAAAATTGCGAGTTCAAGTCCTACTTGACGCACTTAACTATATAACCTAGATAGAAACATTATATGCTGCTATTTGTGAAACTTTTCTATTAGCCTGTGTCATTAATGTGCTTGAAGTCATTAACTGGGATGGGTGCATGCTTAGTGATGTTTTATTTATTGTCCATCCCTGATTGCCCTGGCGAAGGTGGTTGTGGTGATGGTGATCCACCTTCCTGAAGCTCTGCAAACATAGGGACACCCACAGCGCTGTGTATGAGACAGTCCCAGATCTCGAACCAGAAACACAGTGATAGAAGGACAGTACAGTTCCGAATTGTGGCAATGTGTGACTTGAAGGTGATGTCATTCCCAAAAACTAATCCCAGTTAGCGAAGCTCTGTGAGAAAATTGAATAGTGTGATAAGGTGCTAGGCAAATGTAAATCTTTTGTACAGAGTGTGCAACAATCTTTAGATTTTCTTTTGTGGAACTGGGCACTCGATCGTTCTGCAGTCTGTGGGGGTTTCTATGCCTGTCTTTTTAACAACGTGTCTATTTGCTTTCTTTTAGCTCCCAAGAATATCTCCGCTGTCTTGTGCCAGGGGATCGTAGGACACTGGCTTGCGCCCATGATTGCCCCACGTGGTAAGTTCCCCATCTTGGCTGACCTGGGATTAATGGATTAAGGGAGGTGACATGTCTAGATGGAATGCTGTTGCCTCAGAGGTTAACTGCCCAAAGTGCCTGCTCCATCACGAGGGGGCTGCCTCACTCAATAGCACTCAGCACCAGATTGAGGAAACTGTCATTGAGAAAGCAAGAGCACCCCACCCCCGCCCCACCACACTTATTCACACAGGTTCAGTGATGGCTTCGTGGTGATGAACAAATTTAACTCAGTATTTTGCAAGCAATGAAGTATATTTTTCTCAAGAACAGTCACTTCTGTAACACAGAAGATGTGTACATAGCAAGATCCAAAACAGCAATGTGATAACCACCAGATCTCTTTTTAGTGATAATCGATTTGTGTGATCTTTGTGTGATATGGCAGACAAAGCCTTGGTTTAATGTTTCAGTCAAAGAAAGAAAATATGACTGATAGTATAGTAGTCCCTCACTGGACTGGAGCATTAGCTAAAACTTTATCCTTACTTCTGAAGGGGATTTGAACCCAGAACCTTCTGGCTGAGAGGTAAGTGCACTACCCACTGAGCTGACCTCATTGAAAATATTTAAAAATTCCTCAATGATGAGCTTACTAACCAATCCTTAAAACGTAAGAATGCTAACAAACTTCAATGTTGGTCAGCAATGTGTGTCTATTATGTTTTATTTAAGTATGGAATAAGATTGAGGTGGAATCCAGTCACTGAGAGTTACCTAAGGTTTGTGGCTAGTACCTTGTCCACTTGGGTTGAAGGAAACATCCTGCCAAGCATCTGAGTTTCCAATCCATAGATCATCAGGTGGAGAACCTACTCAATCTGGTATCGCAAGCCAGCGGCATATCAAATCAAAAGAGAAACGATTGGAGCTGTTGCCCCCCTGTGTACTCTGCCTTAACATGCTAAGTGTCAGGCAGAAACCTATTGTCTGCAATTCCCAGCGTAGAAATGTCAATTACTAGGGGATATAGCTAAAAGGTAAAGGGGTAAGTTGAAAGGAGATGTGAGAGGCAGGTTTTTTTATACAGATGAATGTAAGTGCTTGGAATACATTGCCGCAGGAGGTGGTCGAAGCAAATATAATGGGAATATTTAAGAGAAATCTTGACAGATATATGAATAGGCAGGGAATAGAGGGATAAAGACCGCAAGGAGGCAAAAGGATTTTAGTTTAGAAAGGCATCATATGTCGTTGCAGTTCTGATGGGCCGAAGGGCCTGTTCCTGTGTTGTCCTGTTCTTTGAGATCTTCCCCTCTGGGTCTGAGTTCCAAATGAGAACTTGAACACATAATCCAAACCAGAACCCCTCTCTAATACTGGGCGCGAGGGTCCTTTACTGAGGCCTATCTATCCATTCAGGTGAATGTTTGGGAATCCGTGATGCCAGTTGGAGAGCAGGAGCTTTAAGCAGCCTGCTCACCATTCTTCCCCCACTCCACACCACTTAAAAAACACTTGATCATTCATGGGTATTAATGGCATGTTGTGGGAGCAAACACGTGGCCAGGTTTTCCTATATAACAACTGGGAGTGCACTGCAAATAAATAGATCCACATACGAACTAAAACTATTAAAGATGTTGCAGTTATAAAGCTCTAGTTAGACCATATCTGGAGCACAGTATTCATCCCAAATATCATTGCACCTCATCAGGATGTGGTCACCATGGAAGGGCTTGCAGCACAAGTTCACTAAAGCTTGAGATTGCATAAATAAGGCTAATAGTTTGGTTTTAAAGTGATTGAACATTTGTTAGTATAAATAGAGATGGGGATCTTTCAGGCTAAATGGTGGTAATTTCAAAATAGAGATGAGGATAAGTTACTTCTCTCAAAGGGTCGTGAATCTGTTGAATTCACTATCCCTGAGTCTAGTGAATGCTGGGACCCTGAATAAATTTAAGAATGAGAGAGAGAGACAGGATTTTACTTCATGAGGAGTTAAAGTATTATAGGGACGAGGCAGGAAAGTGGAGTCGCGACCAAGATAAGATCAACCATGATCATACTAAATGGCAGAGCAGGCTTGAGGAGCTAAATGACCTTCTTCTGCTCCTCTGTTCTAATGTTTCCAGGAAGTTCAGAACAAGAGGAAAGAAACTTAAACCTAAAGTTAGACCACTCAAGGCTGACAGAAAGCCTTTCTCTCCCCAAAGAGTAATGGAAATTTGGAACTTTCCATCAGATAGCTGCCGAGGTTGAGACTCAAATAACAATTTCAAAAACTGAGGTGCACAGGGTTTTATTGGGTAAAGGAACTCAGGATTCTAAGACCAAGGAGTCGAAGGCTTGGGTTGAAGGCACAACCACCTGATGAAGGAGCAGCTCTCCGAAAGCTAGTGCTTCCAAATAAACCTGTTGGACTCTAACCTGGTGTGGTGTAATTTTTAACTTTGTCCAACACGGCACCTCCACACCATAGCTCAGGTTAACCTTAGTCTCACCAGAAGGCTACCTGACTTTTGAATTTCTTGGGTTTTGAGGATATGAGGTGTCCGTGAACTTTTTAAACAGAAACAATATGCTTTCCTATTTGTGTTGAGGAATATCATTTTCTGGAACTTTACAGAGACAATGCCCATCCCTGCAGTATCTGCTGTCATCAAAACTCTGCATCTTTTGTTTAACAAAAGACAGACTGAATAAAATGTCCACATATCCTCCTCCATTCTTCTCCTCATTTCCAGCTTTTCTTGTCACCTGTCACACTGCACACTGTGCAGGATAAACCTGCTTTAAAACCTTGCTGAATCCTGTGTGTCTCCACAGAGCAGCTAACTGTAGGGAGTCTGGTGCAATGCAGAAGAAATTACCATGACAACAGGCAGGGCCAGACTCTACGAGGTAAAACTGAGCGAAGCAGGCTGCAAGGAAAGGATACAGCAGCTGCACTGTGGCCAAGAAATAATCCCTAATATTTTCCTTTTGAGTATAAGAGGGTTTTGCCTTCCTGCCTGTCACCCTCTGTCAGCAAAAATATGGGGTAAACTGTTCGGATTGGGTCAAGAAGGGGAGGCTGAGTAGGCCCCATCCCTCAGTGAATTCAAGATCATCTAACTCCACCCGGAGATCAACCAACTACATCCAGCAGATTTCTCAGGGATGCGTGATTGACAGTTGCTTTAAACAAATCCTCAGTTTAGTTAATCCTTTGACTACCAGCTAATAAAGAAGAGTGCAATCCAAAAAGACTGAGAAATTTAGTTTTACCTTCAGTGGTAATATGCACACGTATAAGGTGGTGCTCAGAAACCAGCAACAGGGTCAGTCTAATATTACAACAAAACTAAAATATACCTTCAAAACCACAGACTTCACATAGAAAACCTCAGCACTTCCACTCTTGCAAACCATTCTGTCTCTACTTTCTCATCCCTCCCTGCCCCTGCTTTGCTCCTCTCTACCCTTTCAAACCTTTTGATAATCACAGCTTCCGGAAATCACCAGACTGTTAGCTCACACTTGGCTCACACTTGAAAGAAAGAATGAGAGAGACTTGCATTTATATCGCACCTTTCTCAGCCCAGAGTTAAAAAGCACACAACACCAGGTTATAATCCAACAGGTTTAATTGGAAGCACACCCCACCCCAGTCCGACGCCGGCATCTCCAAATCATTCTCAGCCCAGGTTATCCCAAAGTACTTTCCCCGACGACTGAAGTACTTCTAAAGCATTGGTGCTATTGTAATGTAGAACATTTATCTGCCAATTTGCACATAGCAGACTCCAATAGATATAAATGAGAAAGTATCCAGATGACCCTTCGTGTTTCTTGGGATGAATATTGACCAAGGTGAATTTCCCTGCTGTGATTAAAATAGTGGGCTGGGTTTTTCTGTTGAGCTCAGGAAAGGTGATCAAATTACTTCCTGAAATTGGAAACCCGCCCCAGAAGGAAGAAAATGGTAAAACAAATGCTTAGAAATGAATGTACTGGTCATACCGCAATCTTTTTGCAATTTATTGTCATGTGTATTTTTACAAAAGAAGCAGTGTAAAGTTTATAATTTGCCAAACCATGGCACCTGTATTAATGACAGAAATCATAACTAAGAAGAAAAAAGTAAAAATTAATTTCAGAGCTCATCTATTCATATGGCACAACAAAGTCAGCCTGTGAAACTGGTGTTAACCTGACACATTATAGAATTCCTATGGTGTGGAAACAGGACATTCGGCCCGACATGTCCACACCCACCCTCCGAAGAGTAACCCACCCAAACCCATTCCCCTACCCTATTATCCTACATTAACCCAACTAACCTGATGAAGACTGGGAAGCTGCCGCAGAAGGGGTCCTCCATACCACCCGAAACTTGTCTATTCCATCTGCTTTTTACTTATTTTTTTCTCTCTCCTTTTTCTTAATATTTCCATTTATTATCTTACCTTTTTCTTAACTTCTTCGGTAGAAGGTGCCTGCTCCTGGCCTGGGCTCAACAAAGAGGATGTTTCCAGCCTGGCATGGCATTCTCTGCCTGGTGTGATGATCTCCCGTTGTGGCAGCCTCATCCCAGAGGGTCAGTCTCAGCTTGATGGGTCTTGTCCCAGTGTGGAGGTCTTCTTTAGCAGTGCTTTCTGGGTATTCCAGCAGCCTAGTGTGGCCACCTGGTCCAGTCCTGGTGTGGCGGTCTTGAATTCCAGCCCAAAGCAGCGGTCTCGCACTGTGGCAGCCTTGTCTCAGCTTAGCACACTGGTCTCCAGCTTTGGCGGTTTTGTCTTAGCATGGAGGTCTTGCTGGTCACTTAGTAAAGTATAAGACAAATTAGCTGCTGATGTTGCTTCAAGGGTTTTCATTCTGTGGAATCCATCAGCGCAGCCTATACCCTCTGTAAGACATCGATAAGACCTGGGTTTCTTAACTCTCAAGACAGCTTCAAAGAACTGTGGGTGCTGAAAAGGCCTTGTTAGAAGGCCCATCTCAGTTCTCTCAGACATTGACCCAGCATAATGCTTACGCCACGTAACCACCCACCTGCCCACCCCTTGTAAAAATTGCTAATTGTACAGAGTGACATCTTTTTTGGTCATGTGCTACTATTTCTGTAAAATTGATCATGAGCTTATCTCATTGAATTAAAAGTGTTGTCAATTTTATTAAGGACCATCACATTTGGAGTACGTTGGAAAAATGTTGTCTATTCTTGCAAGGAGTTCTTGTTTTACTGAGTTTTGTTAGCTGTTACTTACTTTTTTTACCTTTTTTAATACTTTTGTACCTTGCCTCCTCACATCCCCCAAGCCCTCTCTTTGTTTCCCACATATTATCTATAGTCACTCACCCTTTATCCAATATTTACGCAACATTTACAGGCCTCTGGAATCAGCCAGAGCAATGTGAATCCTGTGGGATAGACATAAGAATAGAAAACTTTAAAAATCTAATAAACATGTTAATCATGCACATCCATCAAGCACAGAAGAAAGAATTATTCCATTGCATACAAATCAAAGCTCCTTAAATGTTCATTAAGTTGTAAAAGGAAACATTTATTCAAATATTATGGTCTGTATGGAAACTTTAATGTTTCTTAATCATTCACAAGACATGCGTTTTATTGGCTGGGTCAGTATTTATTGCCAGTTTTTAATTACACTTGATGAAGGGCTTCTGCCTGAAGTGTCGATTCTCCTCCTCCATGGATGCTGCCTGACTGGCTGTGCTTTTCCAGCACCACACAGTTCAGTTTGTAGTCAATGATAAACCCCAGGATGTCAGTAGCAGGAGATTCAATGATGATGAGACCATTGAGTGTTGAGGGAAAGTAGTTAGATTCTCTTCTGTTGGAGATCGCCTTTACCTGGCATTGGCTGGTATGAGTGTTGGCCCAAACCTGGTTATTAACCAGGTCTTGCTAAAGTTAAGCATTTTTTAAAAGTCACTTGTGAGTCATGGGTACTGCTGATTGGGCCAGCATTTATTGTCTGTTCCTAGTTGCCTTTGAGAAGGTGGTGGTGAGGTGCTTTCCTGAGCTGCTACAGTCCATGTGCTGTAAGTAGATCCACAATACCCTTAGGAAGAGAATCCCCAGGATATTGATCCAGCCACATATACTGCTTCCATATTTGAGGAGTGGTGAGTGATCCCGAACATTATACAATCATCGGTAAACATCCCACTTCTGACCTAATCGTGGAGGTAAGGTCATTGATGAAGTAGATGAAAATGGTTGGGACTAGGATACTACCCTGAGGAGCTCCTGCAAAGATGTCCTGGAGATACTTGACTGACCTCCAAAAAGCACAACCATCTTCCTATGTGACAGGCATGATTCCAACCAGCAGAGAGTTTTCCTGCTATTCTTATTGACTACAGTTTAGATTAGATTACTTTTAGTATGGAAACGGCCCTTCAGCCCAACAAGTCCACACCGACCCTCCAAAGAGCAACCCACCCAGACCCATTTCTCTTCATTTACCCCTTCACTTAACACTACCGGCAATTTAGCATGGTAAAAACAATGACTGCAGATGCTGGAAACCAGATTCTGGATTAGTGGTGCTGGAAAAGCACAGCAGTTCAGGCAGCATCCGAAACCACTCTGCCACTATGCCACCCACTTGGCCACCTCATATTACATTTGGTCAAAATGTAGCCTTCGTGTCTAGCATTGTCACTCTCACCACAACTCTGAAATTCAGCTCTTTGTCCATGTTTGAACCAAGGCTGTAACGAGGACATACCTGGGCATTATTCCACATTGCCAGGTAGATGTCAGTATTGTAGCTTAACTGGAGCAACTTGGCTCCGGATATGGCAAGTTCTAGAACACCAATTTTCAGTACTGTTGTCGGAATGTTATCAGAGCCCATAGACTTTACAGTATCCAGTGCCTCTTGATATTCAGTTTCTTGATATCACGTGGAGTGAATTGAACTGGCTAAAGAGTGGTTTCTTGTCATGTTGGGAACCTCTGGATGAGGATAAGATGGAAACTGTAGCAATGTCCTTTATAACGTAACCATTTTGTTCTGTGGTGCAGCTGCCTTGCCACTCTTGGAGATGGACATTGACACTGCTCATCAGAATACATGTTGTAACTTTTCTACCCTCAGTACTAAGTGCTGTTAATCATGGAGGAGTATATAAGTTGAGGAGGGGGAATGGTTGTGATGTATGTGGTAATCAGTAAGAATGTTCCTTGCCAATGTCTGATCTAATGCACGAGATTTCATGGAGTCCAGAGTTGATGTTGAGGACTCATCGGGCAACTACCTCTTGATTCTATACCAAGGTGCTGCCACGTCTGCTGGGTATGTCCTGCGTGTGTGATGATGGTGGTAGTGTGTAGGACATTGTCTGTAAGGTTTGATTCCCTGTGTATGACTCTGTGTCAGGCTGTTGCTTGACTGGTCTGTGAGACAGCTCTTCCAGCTTTGGCCCAGCCACCTGATATTAGAGGTCTTTTCAGGGTCAACATAACTGAGCTTGCCATTGTGACTTCCGGGCCCTAGGCAAATGTTAATTCCTTTGACATGTCCTCATGATTGTTACAGTGGCTTGCTAAGCCATTTCAGAGGGCAAGCTGATCTTTTCCCTTTAAAGTTACCTTGTTTCCTCCTCCCAGCTTACTTTGCCATCTAACTTTATATCTTCAGTAAACCTGGTGCCACCTTCACCTATAGATATTATAAATAGCCAAGGGCCAAGCTCCAAACCTCGAGGCCTCACAGCATAATAAAAATGTCAGTAGGCCAGCAGCCTACGCTTGTGGTCAGGAAATTAATCTCTACATTAATCTCTAATAAATGCATTGCAAACTATTGAATTATCATAAACCTCATCGGATCATTATCATCATTTAGGGAAGAAAATCTGGCATCCATATCAGGACTGGCCTACATGTGACTCCTGACCCACTGCAATGTGGTTGAAATTTAACTTTCCTGAAATGACCTAGCAAGCTATGTATCAAAGTACTACAGCATATGCTTACTGTGAATTCACCTAAATTGAATCAATTAGACTGCTTCAAGAAGGTGTCTCACCAGATTTCTCAGATAATTAGGATAAAAACTGTTCAGATCTTAAGAATAAATAAAACAGAATATTTTATTGAAAAAATATACTTTATTCATTTTTTAAAAATTTGCATAAACAATAAAGCAATTCAGTTCTATACATTCTTTGCATATTGAGAACAAACATTTGGGTTTGACTTTCTCTATAATTATGCAAGATACTGATTACATGTAATTGAGGCACTGGGAGGGTCCGATAATTGAATAGACCCCATTGTACTTTGGCTGAAAGACCTTAGTTGGTGATCTTTCCCTACTATGCCTTAGCAGCAGCTGAGCCAAGTTATAGTACATCCCTCAGCATGTAGTCCGGGACCTTGGAATGTGCCAATCTGCAATGCTCAGTCGAGGTTAACTCCTTGCTCTGGAAAACCAACAAGTTTCAGGCAGACCAAAGGGTGTCTTTGACCAAGTTGACAGTTCTCCAGGTGTAGTCGATGTTTGTTTCAGCGTGCACCCTGGCATCACGGAGCTACTCGGGATGAACGTTGACACAAACTATTGTATATCTCTCCAGACTTCCTTTGCAAGGGCGTATTCCAGAAGGAGATGTGTGACCATCTGTACCCTCCTGCAGCTGCTTTGAGGGCAGTGCGTGGTGGCGCAGAGATGCTCCAGGTGTACATGAAGGATCTCACAGGTAGTGCCCTTCTCACTACTAGCCAAGCGATGTCTTGGTGCTTGTTGGAAAGTTCTGATGATGAAACATGCTGTCAGATTAGTTTGACAGTCTGCTCAGGGAACAACCTGACAGGATCCACCCTGTCCTTTTCCCGCAGGGTCTCAAGGACACCATGTGCTGACCACTACCTGATGAACTTGAGGTCAAAAATGTTTTCTTTCACAAATCTTTCCACGAAGGACAGGTGATACGGAATGGTCCAACTACTTAGAGCATTCGGCGGGCCAGGCCTATCCTTCAAAACACTGGGGACAAATAAAACCTCAGTGACACTTGGTGCCTACATACAGCTTGACACAGCCGTGCACACAGGTGGCCAGCAGGATGAGGGTGATGTTGGGTACATTCATTCCACCCACTTATCTAGAGCTTTGTACATGGTGTCCCTGCAGAGCTGGTCCATCTTCTACCTCCAGGTGAAGTGGAACATGGCTTTGGTGACATCAGTAGCTCAGGTTCAGGGAATAGGCTATATCTGCACCGGGTACAACAGAGAGAGTATCTCACACCTGATAACCAGGTTTTTATCCACAATGGAAAAGGAGCAGTGCTCCTAAAACACCAGTTTCTGCTTCACCTTGGCAATATACATCTCCCACATATTGGTGCAGGCCCGGCCTCGGTCCTTTCACATAATCTGTCCTGATGGTGTCAGGCATAAAGGATTGGTTGGACTGGTTCCTAAAGAACATGGCCTCATGCTTGCCTCAATTTTCCTTGGCTCCTGAGGCTAGTTTAAACCGATTGCAAATGCTAAAAACTGTATATAAATAGATATCCCACTGGTTCTAGTTTCTGAACTAGAATTTATCTCATTTATTCGTGATCTTTGTTTTCTGTCCATTAGCCAATCGATGTTAGTCTCATGAGTACTGAAGTTTGACTAGTAACTTTGTAGTTTACAACTTACTAAATGCTTTTTGAAAATCCAAATAAACTCTATTAATGATTGTTCCATTATCCACTCTGCTAGCTATTACCTCAAAAGTAATTTTATCAAATTGCTCAACAAAAGTTTCCTTTCAGACATTAATGTTGACTCTCCCTAATCGCAGCTGAAGTGGCCTTGGGGGCTCTTTAGATTTAGATTAGATTAGATTTAGATTAGATTAGATTACAGTGTGGAAACAGGCCCTTCGGCTCAACAAGTCCACACCGACCCGCCGAAGCGAAACTCACCCATACCCCTACATTTACCCCTTACCTAACACTACGGGCAATTTAGTAAGGCCAATTCACCTGACTTGCACATCTTTGGATGGTGGGAGGAAACCAGAGCACCCGGAGGAAACCCACGCAGACACGGGGAGAATGTGCAAACTCCACACAGTCAGTCGCCTGAGGCGGGAACTGAACCCGGGTCTCTGGCACTGTGAGGCAGCAGTGCTAACCAATGTGCCACCGTGCCTCTTGTGGTGCATTAGTCATGTCCATATCTCTGAGCTAGGTTCAAATTCCAGCTGGAGAAAGTGAGGTCTGCAGATGCTGGAGATCAGAGCTGGAAATGTGTTGCTGGAAAAGCGCAGCAGGTCAGGCAGCATCCAGGGAACAGGAGAATCGACGTTTCGGGCATAAGCCCTTTCCTGAAGAAGGGCTTATGCCCGAAACGTCGATTCTCCTGTTCCCTGGATGCTGCCTGACCTGCTGCGCTTTTCCAGCAACACATTTCCAGCTCAAATTCCAGCTGGTCCAGAGGTGTATCATAACATCTCTGTGCAGGTTGATTAGAAAATATCTTTTCTTGTGTCCTGTGCCACATCCATTCTAATCAATTTTATCATTTTCCCAACTGGCCAGTAGTTCCCTGTAATCTTTCTTGATTCTTTTCTAAGTAATTTATTACCTTGCAATTTATGGGAGGTAATTAGCTGTCATCCATAGGTATCACTTTCTGTGTGTATGTGTGTGTGAGAGAGAGAGAGGGAGAGAGACAATTGGTCATGTAATTTATTGAGTATAGCTCCCTGTCGGTCAAGTGTAAAGAGGCATGGGTAAGTTGGAGGACCTGTGCATAGGTCTACTCCGGGGCCTGAACAGATTGGCTATTAATAGGTCAAGGAATTGGGCAGTGGTAGGGTCATAGTTGTCAACTGTGTGCCCCTATTCTGCAGCTATATTCGTGCTTGGGTGTCATTGAAGAGGGAGTCCACCAACCCCCGATGCCTTTAGAGAGAAGTGCGCACCACAGGGGCTGGAGTGCCTTATTTCCCCTTCCTACATTTGGATGTGAATACAGGAGATATGGTTAGTCAGTTTGTAGATGACACCAGCATCAGTGGTGTAGAGGTCAGAAAGTTATCTCCGAGTACAATGGGACGTTGATCAGATGGGCCAAGGGGCCAAAGAGTGGCAGATGGAATTTAATATTGATAAATGCAAGGTGCTGCATTTTGGAAAGGCAAATCAGGGCAGGAATTCTGGAAATTCGAACCCCAATGCATCCATGATCTCTTCAGATGCCTCTTCAATCAGTTAAATGCAGTTCACAGAAGCAGCGAATTATTGCACTTTCACTCCCATTAGTCTTTTCTCTAATATTTCTTTACTGATGATAATTGCCCCAAATTCCTCATTTTTATGAGACCCTGTAGTGTTTGAAATTTTTTCAAGTACTGTACTGTGAACTCAGGTGACAGATTCTGGATTGTGCAGTGGTAGGCTCCCAAACATTGATTTTGAGTTGGAATCTGCCTCTTCCAGTTTATATCGGCACTGAGGGGAGGAGGTTCCAAGTCCAAAAAGAAATCCCTTTGGTTTTGATGGGAGGCAACTGAAGAGATTAAAAAGGCACATGAGAGGCACGCTCTCACCTTGACTTCCTTCCTCCACAACAGAGGCCAGGTTCCATGGTGTGTCAGCACCCCCTGCAGAGTGACTGAGGCAAGTGCAACATAGGAAGCAAAATCAGAAATTAATGGACAAGCTCAGCAGGTCTGGCAGCATCTGTGGAGGGAGAAAGAGAATTAATGTTTTGGGTCCAGTGACCCTTCCTCAGAACATTCAGAATTCTCAGAAGGCTTGGCAAGGCCGATGCTGACAAGATGTTTCCACTAGAAGGGCATCTCAGAGTACACAGTTACAGAATAAGGAGACACTCATTTAAAACTGAGATGCAAAAGAATTTCTGCTCCCAGAGGGTAGTGGATGCCTGGAATTCTCTGCCCTATTAAGAGACAATCTATCGTTCCTTGACATTGAATGGTGTTGCCATCATTGAACCCTCCACCATCAACAGCTTGAGGTTATTGACCAGAAACTCAACTGGACTCACCACATAAACCCACTGGTCTATAAGGACAGGTCAGAGACTAGGAATACTGTGGCAGATAACTCATCTCCTGAAACCCAAAAGCCTGTCCGTCATCTACTATACACAAGTCAGCAGTGTGATGGAATACTCCCCACTTGCCTGGATGAGTGCAGCTCCAACAACATTCAAGAAGCTTGACACCATCCAGGACAAAGCAGCTCATTTGGTCGACACCACATCCAGGAGCATCCAGTCCCTTCACCACGATGCTCGGTAGCAGCAGCGTGTATGTCTATAAGGTGCCCTGCAGAAATTCACCAACTGTCCTCAAACCCACGACCACTTCCATCTAGAAGGACAAGGGCAGCAGATACATGGGAATACCACCACCTTCAAGTTCCTCTCCAAGCCAGGCACGGTCCTTCACTGTCCCTAAATCAGAATCTTGATATTCCCTCCTTAAGAGCATTATGGACCAACTTACAACAGGTGGACTGCAGTGGTTCAGGAAGGCAGCTCACCACCACCTTCTCAAGGGCAACTAGGGATGGACAGTATATGCCAGCAATGCCCACATTCCCAGAAATGAATAAAAACAAAATCAGCTGAGATCTTATACAATTCAGTTGAGGGACTGAATGGCCTATTCTTCCATATGTACATATGTTTCTTATGTGCATATTCATTTCAGAAATTGTAGAATAATCCCCAAGACACAGCTGAGACCAGCAAGGCATTAAGATAACATCTTGTGTATATTTTGATACTTTGGAGTAGGGAAGGTAAGATGGCCAGTTCAAGGGCTTTGTTTGGTGCACCCCCACAGGCTTCTCTCATTGAGGAATAGTGTAGACCACTGGTAGGACAATTCAGGCTGGTTAGCAACATATTCTGAGCCACATCAATGCTCCCTTCCTCGTCAATAAGCACCTTGAAAGTGGTCCTTTTGACTCTGCTACTGGTTGAGCCACTTGGCTCCTTGTTGGAGATGCCAGTTTGGGATGGGGGAGGTGGGGGTGTAGATCCTCTTTACTAATATGTCCGACCAGAGTCATCAACTCAAGTTCAAAGGCCTGGATTTTTGTTCCTGAGTCTGGAGCCGAGCATCAGGACATCTCCTAGGTCTGCAAATCAGACTGCAGATGTTGCGACCCATAAGGCTGGATATTCACTTGGGGTGGCAGGGTTCCATTGGTGATGGGCTGGGCGACTTTAATACAGGAGTGGAGGCTGCCAGCTGCAGAGACATGCCTCAGTGCACTGGCAAAGTGACCTCAACCCCTCCCCCCACTTCACTCCCACCCATGGTTTATCATGCCAAGATATGGCCTCTAAATAATTCTAAGACTTCTTGTTCATTCTATACCAACCTCTTTGTCCATCCTTCACTGCTCCCTATATGCTCCATTCCATCCCATGCCCCTCCAACCAACCCTCTCATGGCCATTTATAGCCTCTGTTCTAATGTAGTACCAACCCATCTCAACACACTCCCCTCCCACCACTCCTTCCCCTTACATCTTCTATGCCAACTCATCTAATATCCTGCATGAGCAGATGTCAAGACCAGTGCAGGGATGAGATAAGACTTCACTAAATTGAAAAACATTCTCATTCATATAAAAAAATGTATTTGCATTCTTTCAACTACATAAATCTATATGACAGCAAACATCTAATACAAGTAGAGTCACCTTTAACAAAAAGCATTGGAATTCATCTTACCCAAAGAGTGTATAACTATTTGTAACTGTCACTGAAAATGTGGAATGTAAAGCATCCCCCACTGTAATAATGGATGGTTGTGAAATCACGCATGCAGCATGAATGCAACAATGAAAACATTGGGGCTTGTCTCAAAAGACATTGTAAGATAGCAAGCAGACTTTTCTTTAACACTGCAGATATTTTTGTCCAGAGATTTAAAGGTCATGATTTTCAAATCATGGAAAACTTGACAACTTCTATTAACAAGTCATCTTGATACATTTGACAGTCTCTAAGATTGACTTTTACAAGTCTGTTGGCATATCGAATTAGCTTGGCAGTGTTCTGTTGATGCACTTTTTGCACACAATTATGCTTACTTTTAACAATTCCAATCACCACCCTATCTCCAGAACCATAAGCTGGGACAAGACCCAAAGGAGTGCTCTGACTACTTATACACTTCTGATTTCATACTCAAGGCTATGTCAGTGGAGGCAGTTGATGATTGAAATTGATAGCTGCCTGTGTAAAACACAAGCCACCTCCGTATCTCACCCCAGACAATAGGAAATTGCTGTGATTGGATTGGGGACATGTGATTTTTCAGACAGTTCTGTAGTCTTTGGCACAGTGGAGATGCTTCGTTTTGTGGCAAAAATCGATGCCAAGATATTCATCGTACATGCTGCAATTGAATTTGCAACTCGGTATCACTCGCACGGAACAACATTCCATGGGAATGAGAGGCAGGGAGCTGGTGCTGCAGCATAATCACTGGATGGCACTCAGTGTGGACGCTGTCAGGTTATAGATCTAAACTTTCTGTTTGAGTCCAGAGGCTCACTGGGTCACAGTATTAAGCTCCACTTTAGGCATACCCGCAAATGGACTTAATAGATAAAGGACGGAGCTCAGCATCGCCAATGGCTTGGGCAAAAGTGCTGATGTTGCCAGTGATACTCATCCGGGAATGGCAAACTGTTAGGCTGAGATTTTTATGCCCGAAACGTCGATTCTCCTGCTCCTCGGATGCTGCCTGACCTGCTGCGCTTTTCCAGCAACACATTTTTCAGCTCTGATCTCCAGCATCTGCAGTCCTCACTTTCTCCTGAGAATTTTAGTGCTCAAACCTTAGGGGAAACATGTTCAGAGTGGCTTCGCTGTTGAGATCCTGCAACTTCTGGGTCCAAGGGATCGCCACTAAAGGCTGAATCTTCAGGAGATTCTCAATGGTGAGAAGGATCTTGGGGTGGGAATCACTGAGAAAGGGAATGATGTGCAAGGGGAATAATATTTAATGACCATTTCCTTGTACTCCAATCCCTGCACCCCATTAGCCCTAGATTCGGACAATTACACCCCAGCAACCCCTCTCCCTGCAAGCTGGACAGGCAGGTTTTTCTGATATCCCAGGGTAATACCAATTGCTCTCCTCACCTATTGGGAATCCACTGGTTGCATGGCCATTAGAGGCCTGCTAGTTAACTGCTTAAGGGCCTTTGTTGGTGTTGATTTGAGAACACCGCCCTTGGGACTCCGTGCACACCATTTAATTGCTGAGGTGGTGCACCTCTCCATGGCCAATCTGCCCAGTAATATGATATCTACAGGGAGGGAATATTGCTCCCTGAGTATTGTAGTGATATGGTCAAATATAACTCAGTGACTGGTGTTGTGTGGGATTCACCCACACAATCTGATTGAGCTGCTCACGTTAGACCATGCAATCAGAGGAATGAGGTGTGTCATGAGAATTGTGCATTCCTGTGTAACAAACATAAAAAAAAAGTCGATGAAAGGTGATACAGGGAAAAGAGACTGTGTTTAACCTAGGTAACTACTGCAACAAAATACCGTTTGGTAAACTTGACTTTGATGATAAAGTTTCATATTATGTTATTCAGTGTCCTGCAGAGAAGAGTAATCCACAGGCCAATGAATTTAATGAGGATTGGATGTTTCTGTTGCTAGCTGATGTGTGGTGGGCTCATCGGTTCCGTGTTCCCTCCTGGGTGTCCATGATAAATGGGGCCTGGAATGCTGCCAAAGAACTCTCTGTCAGACACTGCCCTGATACTGAGACCGGCATTTCTCACAAGTAGACATCTGAACACGCTCCTTCAGAAACATTGTTGAGAAAAAACATTTCAGTGGTGGACTTTGGCCGCTATTTAATGGGTTTAGATAGGCAGAAATATGGAATTTTAGAGGTAAGTGGTGCTGTATAATGGTTATAAAGTTGGACATACAATTTTACATTGTTGACCGGGGAGCTGCCCCCTTGCCACTGACCATCTCCCTGAATAAAGGATGTAGTGAGGGACATGGTAGCCAGAAACTAGGGTATGAGATCCATCTGCTGGTTGTGTAGGTGGGAAGGGGTTTTGGGGGCCAATTTGCTCATTACCCAGAAGTTAAATGAGTCCTTTCATGGTCTAACCTTCCCTCTGTGATTATTTACTTAAATCTAAACTTGGAAACCCCTGTACAAACCCTTTCCCCTTCTCTACCCCTCTTTTCTAGAATACCCCTTCATATCTACCTGTTTGATAAAGTATCATTTCGGACAGCCCCAGGTTAGATTTTGCCTGACTATGTACTTAGTATCATCTCGGACAGCTCAGGGTTAAATTTTGCCTGACTATCATTTCGGACAGCTCCGGGTTAAATTTTGCCTGACTATATTTCACTCAGATGACATTTTGTTCCAAGCAGATGCGGGCTGTTGTTGTACCACTCCTTGCAGTGATGGTGGTGGCTATTTTTTTAAAAAACAGCAAGAAAATCATTTTTGTTTAAAAAGTAATGACTAGAATAAACTTTTTTTCAGAAGGGAGCTCCCAGGAGAGAACAGTTAAAAGCTCATTTCGCACAGATGTAAACCACCTTCCAATGCCCACATTACCTGAATGCAAAGTTAACAAACATTTAGTGATCAGTTTATATTTGTCTGTTACTGCCACTCAACTAACCATCCTTTGCTGTCCTGTACTGAGGTTTCTTACTAAACATGGGAGGTGTAATTACTTCAGTGTGCTCCCCAGCGCTCTGAGTGTGTCAGGAATTTTAATACCAGCCTACTTCAGAGCTGCTGGTTATTTTAAGCTGATTTTAAAGGTGTCTTGAGACCTGTATCTGATTGCTGTTGTTTTCTGAATTTATATAACACTGCAGTACTCCAACCAGGAGCTCTCTGCACCAGAATGAAGCTGTAGTACTGGACCTTGTTATTACAAAAATACCCATGGCTTTCAAACAGTGGGTAAGGTGTCTATTTGTACATGAAAATTAAAGTGTGTATAACTCCGGTCTGCAGTGTAGGCTGACAATGGCCAACCAGACTTGCTGCCTGGAACCATCATATGAAAAGAGATTGGGCAAACTGGGCCTATATACTCTAGAGTTTTGAAGAATGAAAGGGTAGCATGGTGGCACAATGGTTAGCACTGCTGCCTCACAGCGCCAGAGACCCAGATTTGATTCCACCCTTAGGTAGCGTTTGGACATTCTCCACGTTTCCTCCGGTTGCTCTGGTTTTCTCCCTCAGTCCAGGTTAGGGTGGATTGGCTGTGGGAAATTGTCCCATAGTGTCCAGGGATGTGCAGGTTAGGGTGGATTGGCCGTGGGAAATTGTCCCCTAGTGCACAGGGATGTGCAGGTTAGGGTGGATTGGCCGTGGGAAATTGTCCCATAGTGCCCAGGGATGTGCAGGTTAGGGTGGATTGGTCGTGGGAAATTGTCCCCTAGTGCCCAGGGATGTGCAGGTTAGGTAGATTGGCCGTGGGAAATTGTGGATGTGCAGGTTAGGTAGATTGGCCGTGGGAAATTGTCCCATAGTGTCCAGGGATGTGCAGGTTAGGGTGGATTGGCCTTGAGAAATTGTCCAATAGTGCCCAGGGATGTGCAGGTTAGGGTGGATTGGCCGTGGGAAATTGTCCCATAGTGCCCAGGAATGTGCAGGTTAGGGTGGATTGGCCTATGGGAAATTGTCCCATAGTGCCCAGGAATGTGCACGTTAGGTGGATTGGCTGTGGGAAATTGTCCCATAGTGCCCAGGGATGTGCAGGTTAGGGTGGATTGGCCGTGGGAAATTGTCGCATAGAGCCCAGGGATGTGCAGGTTGGGTGGATTGGCTGTGGGAAATTTGTCCCGTAGTACCCTGGGATGGGCAGTTTAAGGTGGACTGGCCATGATAAATTTTCCCATAGTGCTCAGGGATGTGCACGTTAGTGTGGATTGGCCATGCTAAATTGTCCCATAGTGCCCAGGGATGTGCAGGTTAGGGTGGTTGGCCATGCTAAAGTTGCCCATTGTCACAGGCCTGTACCGGCGAGTTGGATTAGCCATGGGAAAAACATGGAGGGGGAGGGGTGTCTGGGTTGGGATGCTCTTTGGAGTGTCAGTGCGGACTTGATGGGCTGAATAGACTGCTTCCACACTGTAGGGTTTATAATGTATGATATAATTGAAACCTACAAAATATTAAAGGGAATATATAACCAAAGGGGCACAATTCCAAAGTGATGGGGAAGTTACTTAGGATGGAGATGAGAACGTTTTCTTCTGTACAGAAATTTTGTGAATCTTTGGATTTCTCACAACAAGAGAGCTGTTGGATATGAAATCTCAGTCATTGAATATCTTTACAATAGAGGATGACAGATTTCTAAATGCCAGTGGCCTATAGGGATATGGGGCTGGTATGGGAAAAGGCATTGAAGTGGGGCAGCAAAGTCATTCAGTGGTTAGCATTGCTGCCTCACAGTCCCAGGGACCCGGGCTTGATTCCAGTCTCAGATTTGTATGGAGTTTGCACATTCTCCCCATGAATGTGTTGGTTTCCTCCCCCAGGTTAGGTGGATTGGCCAAGCTAAATTGCCCATGGTGTCCATGGATGTGTGAGCTAATTGGATTAACTATGGGAAATGCAGGGTTATGTAGTTGGGGTGGGTCTGGATGGGATGCTCTTTGGAGGGTTGGTGTGGAGTCAGTGGGCTGAATGGCCTACTTCCACACTGAAGGGATTTGATGACGACTGGGTGGCACACTGGCTCAATGGGTTAGCGCTTGTGCCTCACAGCGCCAGGGACCTCAGTTCAATTCCAGCCTTGGGCGATTGTCTGTGTGGAGTTTGCACATTCTCCCCATGTCTGCATTGGGTTTCCTCCAGGTGCTCTGGTTTCCTCCCACAATCCAAAGATGTGCAGGTTGGGTGAATTGGCCGTGCTAAATTGCCCATAGTGTTCAGGGGATGTGTAGATTAGGTGCATTAGCCAGGGGTAAGTTCAGCCCATCAGTGTGGACTCGATGGGCTGAATGGTCTGCTTTCACACTGTAGGGATTCTGTGATCCTTTGAGATCTCTTGGACATGGCACCATGACTGTGTAATTGCAGAAGTTGTTTGAATGATTACAGTCGATATCGTTGAGCTGTCTCTGTTTTGCTGTTTGCTGCTTTGTACAGCCTTGCTTGGTAAACATGAACAGATGCAGGTGGTGTTAATACTGGCAACAAATGCTTCATTCCAGCCCACGTTACACTATTTGTTATTTTCTGTAAATGTAGTGTTTAAAAGAGGCTACAAATCAAGTTACTTTTTTAAAACTTTCTCCTCGATTGAATCATAAAAACCTTGTTTGTTCTGTGAAACTGATCATGTATTGGTGTCTGATTCAAGGGCAAAGAGACCAGTACCTGTCTGAAGCAATGTCACTGACAGCCTTTATCCTTGTTTCCTGTGTAAACACAGGGTCCTTGTACAATACTGCTCATAGTCGACCTACAGGACCAGTTGTTTTGTGACATATAAGATATCTAATTGGCACACAGCAGCATGAAACATTCTCCATTTTCAGCCCTCATGTTATGCTTCCCTGGGTCATTGAGAGGTTAATTGTTATAAAGATCAAATAGAAGCTAATTGTCTTTAAAGCCATTCTTCCCATGTTACTGTTCCAGGAGATAATTGATTTCTCTTGCTCTTTCCGATAGTTTTAAAACAGGAATTTGCATCTTCAAATCTGACACTATATAACACCTCTGGAACAGGTAGACACCAGCAAACTTGTTAATTAAACTACATAACAAGCTCGCTACGGAGATTATGGAAGCAAACGATGCTGATTAATGCCAACACAAAATAGTTTTCTTTCAGAAAACAACATTTTTGGATAGGGTATATGCATATTTAAAGATTTAATGACTGATAATTGTAAGATGCGTGGAAGAAGCAACTGACTTTAAGCCTGTGATCCTGATGCTGTCCATCCATAGGGATTTCCTCTTCCCATGTCTGACAAAGCTCAATAAATAGAGATTGATTGCTGTGCTTAGTCAAGATCTCCAATTTCATTTTATGATGCAAGGAGTGACAGAAACAGCACAGAGAATATTACAGGACGAGCAGGAATTCGGCTGGTGAAGTAAAGTAAACTACGGCCTGGTGTTGGAGTGTGTGCGTATTAATGTGAAGAGGCTTATAAATGAGGCAGATGAGCTGATGATGCAAGCTGCCATAGCTACTTAACATGACTTCAGTAAGGGCAGGACTGGGAGCTAAACATTCCTGACTCTGATGTATCCACGGGAGGTAGGGACGTGAAAAAGACCGGAGAAGAATTCAATTGAATTAGTTTTATTGTCACATGCACTAAAATGAGTACAGTAAAAAGTTTACAAGTTGCCAATCAGAGCGCCATCTTCAGTACAAGGGGAGGTTGACCAAGAATAGTGTTGCAGCTGTGCAGACTGATGATGTATGCGAGGATTCAAGGCCTTGATCAACTTGGATAGAGTGAATGAACAAGAAAGAGCCTGTTACATGACTGGGTTTTTAACTATAGAACCTCCCATGGTGACACAGAGATAGAGGAGCAAATCTGACAGTACATTTCAAAGAATATAAAAATTAAAATCAAGAGCTTCTGTTACCCAAATATAGATGGTGAGGAAAAAGCAATTTAAAGGGTCAAGAAGGACTTGAATTTCGATAATGTGTGCAGGTGAATTTTCTTAATCAGTGTGCCACCAAGCGATGAGTGTAGAAGCTGCACAGGATCGATCTGAGCAATGAAGTGGGCATATATACACAGTGTGCTGCAATGTAACAATGCAGCAGTGTGTCATTCATTCAGGGGATATGAGTTAGGATTAGGGTTGGGTCAATGTTTTATCCACCTATAACTGCCCTTGAGAAGGTACTAGTGAGCTGCCTTCTTTCATTACTGCCATTAATCTGCTGTCGGGATTTCAGATGGGAGTGTCCCCATATATCTGCTTGTGGAGAAGCCAGTGTTGGACTGGAGTGGACAAAGTTAAAAATCACACAACACCAGGTTATAGTCCAATGGGTTTATTTGGAAGCACTAGCTTTCAGAGCAGCTATAACCTGGTGTTGGACTTTAACCTGGTTTTGTGTGATTTTAACCATATATCTGCTGCCTTGGGTCTTCGAGGTGGGAGTGGTCACAGGTTTGGAAGGTACTGTCAAAAGAGTTACTGCAGTGCATCTTGTAGATGGTACATAGTGCTGTTACTGAGTGTTGGTGGTGAAGGGAGGAGATGTTGAATGTAGTGTATGGGATTCGAATCAGGTCTAGGCAAGGGGGAAGATTCCATCACAGGAATCAGCTGAGTGAACCTTCTCTGGACTGCTGTAATGCAAGTATCTTCCTCCATGTCAACTCACTGCCCCAAGCCAGCTCCTTGGTGATCATTCACTGAACCACAACGCAATGTATGATTATTTTTGCTATGGATGGGTGAGGGAGCAGACCACAAGCAGAATTTTAATTTTTTTGGCTAAGCATGAGTTAGAACATAGAATATAGAACACAGAACATAGAACACAGAACATAAAACATGGAGCAGTACAGCACAGTACAGGCCCTTCGGCCCTCAATGTTGTGACAGCACAGTACAGGCCCTTCGGCCCTCAATGTTGTGCCGGTCTTTTATTGGACTCTAAGATCAGACTAACCTACATACCCTTCATTGTACGATGCTCTGTGTGCCGATCCAAGAGTCACTTAAATATCCCAAATGTATCTGACTCGACTGTACATTCCATGCACCCACCACTCTCTGTGTAAAGATCCTACCTCTGACATCACCCCTAAACCTTCCTCCAATTCTTGTAAAATTATGCTCCCTCATGATGGACGTTTCAGTCATGGGGAACAGTTTCTGGCTATCCACTCTATCTATGCCTCTCAACATCTTGTACACCTCTAGCAAGTCACCTCTCATCCTTCTATGCTCCAGTGAGAAAAGCCCTAGCTCCCTCAACCTCTCTTCATACGACATGCCCTCCAGTCCAGCCAGCATCCTGGTAAATCTCCTCTGCACCCTCTCTAAATCTTTCACATCCTTCCCATAAAGAGATGACCATAACTGAACACAATATTCTTAACCAGGGCTCGATAGAACTGCAGCATAACCTCGCGGCTCTTAAACTCAATTCTCCTGCTAATGAAAGCCAACACACCATACACCTTCTTAACAACCCTATCAACTTGGGTGGCAACTTTGAGGGATCCATGGATATGGACCCCAAGATCCCTTTGATTTTCCACACTGTCAAGAATCCTGTATTTAACCCTGTATTCTGCATTCCAATTCAACCTTCCAAATTGAATGACTTCACACTTTTCCAGGTTGAATTCCATCTCCCACTTCTCAGCCCAGCTCTGCATCCTGTCAATGTCCAGTTGCAACCTATAACAGCTCTTCACACTATCCACAACTCCACCAACCTTTGTGTCATCGACAAACTTACTAACCCACCCTTCCACTTCCTCATCCAAGTCATTTATAAAAATCACAAAGAGCAGAGATCCCAGAACAGATCCCTACAGAACACCACTGGTCACCGAGCTCCAGGCTGAATATTTTCCATCTATTACCACCCTCTGTCTTGTATGGGCCAGCCAATTCTGTATCCAGACAGACAGGTTTCCCTGTATCCCATGCCTCCTTACTATCTGAATGAGCCTACCATGGGAAACTTTATTAAGTGCTTGCTGAAATCCATGTACGCCACATCCACTACTCTACCTTCATCAACTTGTTTTGTCACATCCTCAAAGAATTCAATACGATTTGTTTGACATGTCCTGCCCCTCACAACGCCATGCTGACTATCTCTAATCAAACTATGGTTTTCCAAGTAATCATAAATCCTGTCTCTCAGAATCCTCTCCAGTACTTTGCCCACCACTGATGTAAGACTGACTGGTCTGTAATTCCCAGGATTATCCCTATTCTCTTTCTTGAACAGGGGAATAACATTTGTCACCCTCCAATCATCTGGCAATACTCCAGTGGACAGTGAAGATGCAAAGCTCATCACCAAGGGTGCAGCAGTCTTGTCTCTTGCTTCCTGTAGTAACCTGGGTGTATCCGTCTGGCCCAGGGGATAGATCTATCCTTAAGTTTTTCAAAATTTTCAGCACATCCTCTTTCCTCCTCAACCTGTTCCAGCATATCAGTCTATTTTGCGCTGTCCTCAGAATTGTCAAGGTCCCTCTCATTCGTGAATACCGAAGCAAAGTAATCATTAAGGACCTCCCCTACTTCCTCCGACTCCAGGCACAAGTTACCTTCACTATCCCTGATCGGGCCTACTCTCAGTCTTGCCATCCTCTTGTTCCTCACATAAGTGTAGAATGCCTTGAGATTTTCCTTAATCCTACCTGCTAAAGCTTTATCATGCCCCCTTCTAGCTCTTCTAAGCCCATTCTTCAGGTTGATCGTGGCTACCATGTAACCCTCTAAAGCCCTGTCTGATCCTTGCCTCCTTAAGTAAGTTTCCTTCTTCCTCTTGAGTAGGTGTTCCACATTCCTTGTCAATCAAGGTTCCTTCACCCTACTATCCCTTTCTGGACACACCTGACAAAATCTGCTCCAACTATTTGCAGTAAGCAGGTTCCAATCAATATTAGGGAAGTTGAAGTCACCCATGACAACAACCCTGTTACTTCTGCACCTTTCCAAAATCTGCCTCTCACTCTGCTCCTCTGTGTTTCTGTTGCTATTTTGGGGAGGGGTGGGGGGGGGGGGGGGGGTGGTTGGTGTGTGTGTGTCTGTGGAAAACTCCCAATAAAGTGACTGCTCCTTTCCCATTTCTGACTTCCACCCACACTAACCCTGTAGACAAACCCTCCTCAACGACCTCCTTTACTGCAGTTGTGAGACTATCCATCATTAGCAATGCCACTTGTCCACCTTTTTTGACTCCCGCCCCATTCCTTTTGTACCATCTAAACCCTGGAACATCCAACAGCCATTCCTGCCCTGTGATATCCAAGTTTCTGTAATGGCCACAACATCATAGTTCCAAGTACTGATCCATGTTCTGAGTTTGTCGCCCTTATTCCTGATACTTCTTGCATTAAAACTGACACACTTCAGCCCTTCACACTGACTGCACGCTTTGCCCTCTCAAGTGCTTATCCCTCCTCACAGACTCTCTGCCCGCTGTATCTGGCTGTTCACTACCGACTCCATCATCTGATCCGTAGCTCAGGTTCCCACCCCAAGGCAATCTAATTTAAACTCTCCTGAAGAGCCTGAGCAAATCTCTCTCCCAGGATATTGGTGCCCCTCCAGTTCAAGTGCAACCCATCCTTCTTGTACAGGTCCCACCTTCCCCAGAATATATCCCAATGATCCACATGTCTGAAGTCCTCCCTCCTACATCAGCCTTGCAGCCAAGTATTCATCTGCACTCGCTCTCTATTCCAAGCCTCATTAGCATGTGGCACCAGTAGCATGCCTGGGATTACTACTCTGCTTGTCCTGCCTTCTAGCTTCCAACCTAACTCCCTATATTCTCTTTTCAGGTCCTCCTCCTCCCTTTCCCTACCCATGCGATTGGTGCCAGTGTGTACCATGACTTCTGGCTGCTCTCCCTCTCCCATAAGAATCCTGTAGGTTTAATCCAAGACATCCCCGATCCTGGCACCCAGGAGGCAACATATCATGTGGGAGTCTCACTCGCGACCACAGAATCTCCTGTCTGTTCCTCTCATGATTGAGTCTCCTATCACTACTGCTATTGCTCTCTCTCCCCTATACTCCCCACTTCCCTTCTGAGCCACCGAGCCAGGCTCAGTGCCAGAAACCTGGCCGCTGTGCCTTTTCCCGATATTCCTATTCCCTTTCCCTCTCCTGACGGTCACCCAGCTACCTTTATCCTGTAATGTCGGTGTGACTACCTCCCTATAACTCCTTTCTATCACCCCCTTAGCCTCCCGAATGATCCAAAGTTAATCCAGTTCCAGGTCCCTAACGCAGTCTGTGAGGAGCTGGAGTTGGTGCACTTCCCACAGGTGAAGTCAGCAGGGACACTAGTGGTGACCCTTACCTCCCACATCCTGTAAGAGGAGCATGCAACTGCGCTGGCCTCAACCCTCTCTGCTGTAAATTGCCAAGAGATAGTGAATAAATTAAAAAAAGCTTCACCTTACCAACCCTCCACACAGTCTTTTCCTTTGGTTACAGGAGAGAGTTGGATCGGAGACAATTCACGTTTAGTGTCTCGAGTTTAGTTAAAGTCCAAATATATTAGTTCATATGTCCAGCAGTCCACATCCACACCTGTTCAACCTTTACTCCACCTATTCATGAGGTAAGCATTTAAGAGGAAAACTTACCTTCAAGATTTTTGGATTGTTTCTGGATGCAAGGCCTAGCAAATGTTTTTGCCATATTTTACCAAACTCAAGGCATTAACTGCCAACCACACCTCTGTGACATCCTTCTGACAAAGTCTGATTCCAGCCCCACCTTACCACACCCCGTTCCCAGAAAAGCTCCATACTCCTGGGATATCATGGTAGTAACAAACCGTACCATCTTTAAAAGATTGTTGTGCATCTGGACAATCTGGAGCTTCCCTGCATGGTTCCTGACACTTACAGGGGCAGACAGGGGGAAATGGGCAACCTGCTTTGTGGGCAGCATCCCAGACATCCTGCTGGATAACATGGTACAGAGGTGGAACCACCTACTTCCCTTGACACCAGACTGACAGCAGATCATGCCAGTGTGGTCCAGGTTACCATCCGGGTCAGTGCAGTCCCAGCTGTCGAGAGGATTGCCCACCACTGAAGGTCAATGACTTCTCCACTCTGGTATAAGTGCTGCCTGATGACCGATCCTTTGGAGAAAGCTGAAGTTGCCAGGAACCCACCGTGATTTCCATGTCAAGACTTCTCGGGAGTTTGTTCGGTGAGTTTATGAAGATAGTTGGCTGAATATTACAGAAATGAGATATAGTATTAATAAGGTGCTTAACCAGTGGTAACCTTTGTTTCTAATTTCGTTTTTTCTTACCCCCACATTACCACCTAACTGCATCCATGGTGTGTGTGTGGAGGTGTGAGACACAGTGAGAGACACAAGGTGCACGAATCTTTATTCAATTTCCACCACCAGGAAGATAGGAAAACACCCGGGTGGCCAGTGACAAGCAGTGCCCTTCACATCGAAGGGCAGTGCTGTGTGATCAAACAGTGAAGGGGAGGGCAGGGACTAAATCAAAATAGAGTTGGAAGGGGAAATAATACATCTCCTGTTTATATTTATTTTAGTGAACAGTATGTCTGACATTCCTGTTTTTTTTTTCTTTTTTTCTTACCCCCACACTCCCGCCAAACTGCGGTAGTGCTTAATTTTCCCCCAGCACCCATGGTGTGTGTGTGCAGGTGTGAGACACAGTGAGAGACACAAAGTGCACGGATCTTTATTCGGTTTCCACCACCAGGAAGATAGGAAACACCCGCGTGGCCAGTGACAAACACTGCCCTTCACATCAAAGGGCAATGCTGTGTGATCAAACAGTGAGGGGGTGGGCAGGGACTAAATCAAAATAGAGTTGAACGGGGAAATAATACATCTGGTTATATTTTTTTTGAGACACAGTGAAAGACACGAGGTGCGCAAATCTTTATTCTAATCTCCACCACCAGGAAAATAGGAAACACCCGAGTGGCCAGTGACAAGCAGTGCCCTTCACATCAAAGGGCAGTGCTGTGTGATCAAACAGTGAAGGGGAGGGTAGAGACTAAATCAAAATAGAGTTGGAGGGAGAAATGATGCACTCCACTCCCTGCGGATCTCCTGGTTATATTTTTGTTTATTAAACAAATTACAAAAACAGTTTACAACAAACAGTTACATTTACAGCTGCGTACAAGAGACAGCAATTTTCTCCTAGTTATATATTTTTTCCTGTTTTTTTTCTCTTTTTTTGTGAATCTCCTGGTTATATTAACCCCCCACACTACCACCTAAGTGCGGTAGTGCTTATTTTTCCCCAGCACCCGTGGTGTGTGTGTGTAGGTGTGAGACACAGTGAGAGACACAAAGTGCACGAATCTTTATTCAATTTCCACCACCAGGAAGATAGGAAAACACCCGGGTGGCCAGTGACAAACACTGCCCTTCACATCAAGGGACAGTGCTGTGTGATCAAAACAGTGAAGGGGGAGGGTAGGGACTAAATCAAAATAGAGTTGGAGGGAGAAATGATGCACTCCACTCCCTGCGGATCTCCTGGTTATATTTTTTTCTTTATAGGGTGTTGGTGTCAACCGCTGTTTTTTTTGGGGTTTTTTTCCCCCACACTACCACCTAAGTGCGGTAGTGTTTATTTTTTTCCCCAGCACCCATGGTGTGTGTGTGTATACGTGTGAGACACAGTGAAAGTTACAAAGTGCACGAATCTTTATTCAATTTCCACCACCAGGAAGATAGGAAAACACCCGGGTGGCCAGTGACAAACACTGCCCTTTCTCCCGGTTATATTTTTTTTTCTTTCTTTTTTTTTCTTTCTTTTTTTTCCATCAAAGGGCAATGCTGTGTGAATCCCTATTTATAGATTTTTTTTTTTTACCGGGTGCTCCTTCTCCAACGCTCCTATTTTTATTTCTTTTTTTTTCTTCTTTTTTTTTTTCTTTTTTTCTTATTTTATCCCCAGCACCCATGGTGTGTGTGTGCAGGTGTGAGACACAGTGAAAGACACAAAGTGCACCAATCTTTATTCAATTTCCACCACCAGGAAGATAGGAAAACACCCGGGTGGCCAGTGACAAACACTGCCCTTTCTCCCGGTTATATTAGACAGCCAAGGCTTTCCTGATTGGCTCAGGTTAACAACCCCAATCAAGAACTTTGCCAATGACATCCACCTTGTCCCAATCACTACACATGTCAGCCATATTCCTGTGGGTCTGGAGTTACATGTAGGCCAGATCAGGTAAAGATGGCAATTTCCTTCACATTAGTGAATGTGATGGATTTTTCCAATAATTCCTTTTTGGTTATTATTAGACTGCTGATTCCAGATATTTGTTGAACCCAAATTCCACCGTCTGCCACGGCAGCATTTGAACCCGGGTTCTCAGAACATACCTGGGTCTCTGAATTAATAGTCCAGCGGTAACATCTCTGGGTCACCATTTCTCTTCTCTTACACCTCCTGATGGTACGGTTCCATGCTGGAACCACCTGGTTGCTCATGATAAGTCACAGCACACTGACCTCTGAAGGTAGATGGGCACCAATATTGGTTAGTTCCCCAGCAATGTGTGCGTTCATGTACTGAGCTCATCATGTGGTTGCATTGCTAACTGTCCATGGTAGAACTGCTCAATGACTCAGGCTGGACCTTAAGGATGTACCCTCAGAGAGATGCTTAGAGTCTATCAGGATTTGTAGGACAGCACACTGTGTGGGCAGCAGACACATAGGAACACCATCATTTCTCCTCCAAGCCAGACATCATCCTGACTTAGAAACCTATAACCATTACTTCACTGTTGCTAGGTCAAAATCCTGGAACTCCCTTTCTAATAGCACAGTGGATGACCCCATACCCCAAGAACTGCAGCAGCTTAAAACTCACCACCACCTTCTCAAGGGCAATTAGAGATGGGCAATAAACAATGACCCTGCCACTTTCCTATTGAGTTGAATAACATTATTGGGGCAGGAACCCAGGCCGAATGAACAGTGTCCATTCTGAATCTCAGGACTGAATCAAAACTAACAGCATCATGAGTCTTTAATGTTACATTGTGTTCTTTGATGTAGCTGGCTATGAGAGCTGTGGAGTTCCTGACTATCCCAATTCAGATACCTTCCCAATATCACCTCAAGCACTCGCATTTCAGGTCCAGCTTCTTTCAGAGAAAGTCATAAGTAACATGAGCAAGAGTAGGCCAATCAGCCACTTGAGCTTACTCCAACATTCAATTAGTTAAAGACTGATCTGGTTTTGGCCTTCACCTTCCTGCCTGCTCCCCGCCCACATCCACCAATTCCCTTATAATTAAGGATCTGTCCAATGACCAGGTAAATCAACCTTTTCGTTGTCTGTGTCACATTTAAAGGCAGTTTGGGCCAAAGACTTGTTGGGCCAAAGGGCCTATTTCCATACTGTAGGGAATCTAATCTGGTCTTGTAGGACCAAGCCTAGGAGAATTTAAACTTTGGGTGGCACGGTGACTCAGTGGTTAGCACTGCTGTCTCACAGCACCAGGGTCTCAGGTTCAATTCCAGCCTTGGGTGACTGTCTGTGTGGAGTTTGCACATTCTCCCCGTGTCTGCGTGGGTTTCCTCCAGGTGCTCCGGTTTCCTCACACAGTCCAAAGATGTGCCAGTCAGGTAAATTGGCCATGCTAAATATCCTGTAGTGTTAGGTGCATTAGTCAGAGGGAAATGGGTCTGGGTGGGTTACTCATCTGAGGGTCGGTGTGGACTGGTTGAGCCAAGGGGCCTGTTTCCACACTGTAGGGAACCTAATCTTTCTATCAGGTGTGATCCTTTCGCAGAAACCATTTCTGCCATCTGATGTGGGCTGGAGTCGATCTGGTTTTGAACTCCAACCAGTGTTGTTGTTGACACCAATGTGGGGGGTGATGGAGTCGACACAAACTCAGCTCTTTTTTGGTGGATCTTAAGTCCACATCATGGTAAATGTCACACACAGTGAGGAGAAAGGTGATGGGGACAAATTCAGAACAATCCTATCAGAAGGTGAGTGTGAAGTGTTGCTACATTAATGATTGGAGGCAGATGTTCGCAGGTAAAGGGATGGCTGGAAAATGGGAAGCCTTCAGAAATGAGATAGCAAAAATCCAGAGAAAGTATATTCTTGTCAGAGTGAAAGGGAAGGCTGGTAGGTATGGGGAATGCTGGATGACTAAAGAAATTGAGGGTTTGGTTAAGAAAAAGAAGGAAGCATATGTCAGGTATAGACAGGATAGATCGAGTGAATCCTTATAAGAGTGTAAAGAAAGCAGGAGTATACTTAAGACGGAAATCAGGAGGGCAAAACGGGGACATGAGATAACTTTGGCAAATAGAATTAAAGAGAATCCAAAGGGTTTTTACAAATATGTTAAGGACAAAAGGGTAACTAGGGAGAGAATAGGGCCCCTCAAAGATTAGCAAAGTGGCCTTTGTGTGAAGCCACAAAAAATGGGGGAGATACTAAATTAATATTTTGCATCAGTATTTACTGTGGAAAAGGATTTGGAAGATATAGACAGCAGGGAAATAAATGGTGACATCTTGCAAAATTTCCAGATTACAGAGGAGGACGTGCTGGATGTCTTGAAATGGTTAACGGTGGATAAATCCCTAGGACCTGATCAGGTGTACCCGAGAACTCTGTGGGAAGCTAGAGAAGTGATTGACAATAGACAACAGACAATAGGTGCAGGAGTAGGCCATACTGCCCTTCGAGCCTGCACCACCATTCAATATGATCATGGCTGATCATCCTTAATCAGTATCCTGTTCCTGCCTTATCTCCATAACCCTTGATTCCACTATCATTGAGAGCTCTATCCAACTCTTTCTTAAACGAATCCAGAGACTGAGCCTCC
>NC_057736.1:46772902-46778618 GCF_004010195.1 Chiloscyllium plagiosum | reverse complement strand
AGGGCATATGTTTAGAGTGAGAGGGGAAAGATATAAAAGAGACCTAAAGGGCAACCTTTTCACGCAGAGGGTGGTACGTGTATGGAATGAGCTGCCAGAGGATGTGGTGGAGGCTGGTACAATTGCAACATTTAAGAGGCATTTGGATGGGTATATGAATAGGAAGGGTTTGGAGGGATATGGGCTGGGTGCTGGGAGGTGGGACTAGATTGGGTTGGGATATCTGGTCGGCATGGTTGGGTTGGACCGAAGGGTCTGTTTCCATGCTGTACATCTCTATGACTCTCTATGCCGTGTATGTGTACCATGTTTGTCTTGCCGTGCCCTCTTAACAAGGTTGTTTGCAAGGATAAAGGAAACTGGAAATCCTGGCCTACAGGAAGGCTTTTCCTTAGGAGCAATTCCATGGCAGCTCCATTTCTGGAACAGATTGCTGTCAGCTAACACATCCTTACGATGTAAATATTCCAAGTGTTCATTAACCTGCGTAAAGCAGAACTCTGTCTGTGACCATCTGTGCCCTTGTCTTCATCTTCAAATTAAATTTGATTGCTGTGTCTCCGGATCTCTTGAAAATAAAGTGGGAAATGAGACACAAGACGATCTGTTTGTGGGTGTTAGGCAGACCAATATTCAGGATATTTTTAAATATTGACAATTCTATTCATAGAACTCACTGTTAAATACTTTGTCTCCTCCTCTAAGCAATGAAGAGATTGTGTTTCCCATCTGCTAAGAGTTCAGTCTCTGATACACAAGCTGGCGAATAGTCAGTCTGTTCCCATATTCCATAGCAGTCTGTCCTGTGGCTTCCATCCTGTGGCCCTCCACCTTTGAGCTGAACTAAAGGAAAGGTTGTGCTTTTCTCCAGGAACTTTCATGGCCACAGGACTTCACAAAACACTTTCCAATTAATGTGGTATTTTTGAATTCATCACTGCTGAGTCCCTAGAGGTTGGAAGCACAGGACACTGGTGAACCTGTGGCCTGGTACCCCTAGGCCATGCTAGATTTGGACCCAGGTACTCTGTTACCCCTAACTCTGGTTTCTTTGCTCCCTGGTACCCCTAGTCCTTTTATCCTTATGTCATGGTACCCCTACATCCTTGCACTCCTACACCCTGTCACCCCTGTGCACTGCTAAGTCTCCCAACTGGTACTCCTGGTCCCTGGTTTCCCCCACACCCTGTCACTCCAATGGAGGGCAAAATGAGACTAGTATTAATTGGGCAATATTAACGTGATATTAACGGGCAGGTTAAGACTTTGTTAAGAGAGTGAGACTAGTATTAATGGAGCATTAAGACTGGGCGTAAGTGGGGCAGAGTGAGACTGGGTATTAATGGGGAAGAGTGAGACTGGATATTATTGGCCATGGTGAGACTGAGTATTAATGTGGCATTGACTGAATGAGTCCATCTGGTGGTGCTAAATTTTTCCATCTTTTACCTTTTCAGAGGCAGCTCCAAAGAAATTACGCAGCAACATCCGAAGGAGCACGGAGACTGGGATTGCTATGGAAATGAGAAACCGCGTGACACGGCAAGGCAGCAGAGAATCAACAGACGGCAGCACCAACAGTAACAGCTCCGATGGCAAGTGAGTATCCGGCAAAGGGAGACAGCACCTCAGCAGTACAGGCGATATGAAAGATGTCCCATTTTAGCAAATCATGTAGACGTTGGTGCTGTCTCTGTTTATAATCTGTCAGAGTGGAGATGGTGTGTTCCTAGAAGCTATATTGGTTTATTCACTGCATCCTGTTGATGTCCTGTCCTTGGTCACACATTAAAAACAGTCACATCTTTTCTTAAAGGTTACAGCAACTTTAATATTTACATAATGTCACTTGGAAGAAATGGAACAAAATGGAACTTATCAAACTTTAAATATTGAATAGGTTCTGGAGAGTTAATTTTCCCTTTGCAATAAATACCTTGCAATTATGAATAAATGTTTATTGTTAATATCTAAAGTATAAACTGAGGATGCTGCTGTATTTTCTAAGATCTGGTACTTGTCAGAATGGGAAACAAAGAGTCTGGTGCCACGGGAGAGATCCTGCAGTGCTCAGCCACAATCCCCCAGTGAGAGGAAACCCTCCTGGACCAATGAAGGGAAAGGCTTGTCAATGTGACTTATGAATGATCAGTTGCTACAGATTAACCCTGATCTTGCGCCACCTCAAGGGTTCAATGGGAGGTGCACAGCTTTCCTGTGTCTCTGAGATGCTGCCCAGCTGTTGGGCTGTGCCAGGGGTTGGTGGAGAGGCAGTTTCTCATTGTCAGACACTCTGTGCCCAATCAAGGCATCAGTTTGGAGGTGGAACCAGTAAAGTCATCCCCAGGCTTGTCTCATAGAATCCCTACAGTGTGGAAATGGGCCCTTCGGCCCAACACGTCCATACCGACCCTCTGAAGAGTAACCCATTCCCCTAGCTTAAACTTCCCTGAACACTGTGGGCAATTTAGCATGGCCAATTCACCTAACCTGCACATCTTTGGATTGTGGGAGGAAACCAGAGCACCCAGAGGAAACCCACGCAGACATGGGGAGAATATGCAAACTCCATACAGTCGCCTGAAGCTGGAATTGAACTCAAGTCCCTGGCGCTGAGAGGCAGCAGTGCTAACCACTGAGCCACCATGCCGCTCCCTGTCTTTGACCCCCTTCCCCCCATTCCCCTCACCCCTAACCATTTCTCTTCTACCCCCAATCCTGCTGTCAATCGTTGAATCAGGAAATTTATCAACAATTCCTGGTGAGTATTAGCCAGAGCCATGACCAATCCAGTGCAATATTGGCAATGAGGCTATTCCAGCCTTTGATTGGCTGATGGCTCTCATGGAGGGGGTGGGGGTTGCTAACAAGATTTGGTCAGCTTCAGATGCTGAAGGAACCAATGGGATGGAAACAACTGTTTGGACAAATCATCATTTATCTTCCTGCATCTGTCGAACCCCATCTTCATATTGAGGATACTCACCATCATGTTGCGTGATATTATCACTGTAATAAATGTTCAAGGTTTTGAGTAGACCTAGCAACTCAAGCCCGGACATCCATGGAGTACTGTGAGCCATCAGCAGCAGCAGAATTGTATTAGGCTGATAAATGGCAAATAATATTCATGCCATACAACTGGCAGGTAATGACCAGCCCCAACAAGAGAGACTCTAACCATCTCCCCTTGACATTCAATGGCATTGCTATCACTTTATTCCCCCACTATCAACATGCTGGGGAAGAAACTGAACTAGACCAGCCATGTAAATACTGTGAATGCCTCAGCATATGAAGGACTGGGAATCCTGCTGCAAATAACTCACCTCCTGACTCCCCAAAGCCTGTCCACCATCTACAAGGCACAAGTCAGGAGTGTGATGGAATACTTCCCATTTTCCTGGATGGGTCCGGCTCCAACAACGTTCAATAGGCTTGACACCATCCAGGACAAAGCAGGCTGTTTGATTGGCACCATATCCACCACTTTCAGCCTTCACTCCCTCCATCACTGATGCACAGTGGCAGTAGCATTACAAGGTGCACTGCAGCAACTCACCAAAGATCCTTTGACAGCTCCTTCCAAACTCATGACCCCTACCACCTCGAAAGAAAATGGCCAGCACAGGCCCCCCACCACACTCAGGTTCCCCTGTAAACCATATACCATCCGGAATCAGATCAATATTCCAGTCCCTTCACTGTCACTGACGAGTGAACTCTCCATAATTGTTCAGCAAACTCTCATTAATCCTTTCCTCTCCAAAACAGTCATCAAATTCTGACTGCACCCAGAATTCCTGCATACAGTCTGATGAAGAATACTCAGGACTGTTTGGAGCAGTTACTAATCATTGTCTCTTGTTTTTGCAGTTTGGTTTTCCCCACAGCACGATTGGGAGCAGATGGCCAATTCAGTGATTTTTTGGATGGAATTGGCCCTGCACAGCTTGTGGGGAGACAAACATTGGCAGCACCTTCCATGGGTAGGTTCTCACTCCATTCTACCAACTTGTTAGAACAATGTCTGATAGTATTGAGGCTTCACTGTCCTGTCCATCTGTCCATCTCCAGCCGGAGTTCCCAATCCATCCGACGAGCTGTGTGGAACGAGAGGTTCTCTCCATTTAGAAATCATCCTTTTGATTGCAAATGTCAGTCTACAAAGGAAGCATAGGAAATATCGAACCAGCTAATGTAGTAACTAGTTAACCCGACATCAGTTGAGAGGAAACAGTGAGAGAAATGAAGGATTGAGAGACTGAGGACCTTGAAGCATTCCACTTGATCAGAGCGAACCTGATTGAACTAAATCTTCCTATCAGGGCATATCCGCCACAAATTCACCTGCACCTCCACACACATCATTTACTGCATCCGCTGCACCCGATGTGGCCTCCTCTATATTGGAGAGACAGGCCGCCTACTTGCGGAACGTTTCAGAGAACACCTCTGGGACACCCGGACCAACCAACCCAACCACCCCGTGGCTCAACACTTCAACTCCCCCTCCCACTCCACCAAGGACATGCAGGTCCTTGGACTCCTCCACCGCCAGACCATAGCAACACGACGGTCTCCGCCCCAACCCCCACTCCGGCCCATCACCCTCACCTTAACCTCCTTCCACCTATTGCATTTCCAACGTCCCTCCCCCAAGTCCCTCCTCCCTACCTTTTATCTTAGCCTGCTTGGCACACTCTCCTCATTCCTGAAGAAGGGCTCATGCCCGAAATGTCGATTCTCCTGCTCCTTGGATGCTGCCTGACCTGCTGCGCTTTTCCAGCAACACATTTTCAGCTCTGATCTCCAGCATCTGCAATCCTCACTTTCTCCCAGCAACCTGTGAGGGCATATTACTGCACTCTGCTTTGCGACCAGAAGATCTGTGTATTTTTTGATGAGTTAACTAGGTGAAACATAGCAGAGTGTCTCTGGCTGTTACTTCAGTGGAGCTGTTTAATAAAGTCCCTCATTAGAGTTGAAGCGCATGGATTGGCTTAAATACAGTCACCATTTTAGACCCTTGGAGGAGGAGAGAGAGGGGCAGGAGAGAGCAGAGAGGGAATAGGAGGAGAGGGAGAGAGTGGAGAAGGAGAGAGCAGAGTAGGAGAGCAGAGAGGGTGAGAGTGTGAGAGAGGGAGAGGGAGAGAGCATGGAGAGGGAGATCACAGTCAGGGAGAGCATGGAGTGGGACAGAGTGCAGAACAGAAGAGAGCAGTGCAAGAGAGACCATGGAATAACTCGGTTTAAATTAATCCTATCTCCCGCCAATGCCCACACATCACCTCTCCTCAGAATCTTTCACCTTTCTCTTTTACAGGTTGTTCTGTTATTCCACAGATCTTAGAAAGATATTTTTAAGACAACTCTACAACAACATGACTTGTAATGCTTTTGTATGAGAGTTCACCATCTCTGTATACCCTCTCTGTACACTCAGTCATTCCACAATTCAATCAATTATGTCAGTAATGTACGTAAAATCTGAGTTAGCACAGCACCCAGTCTGTATATGCAAGTCTGAAATATATTAGTGGACAAAGTGGTCCGTCACCTTCCAGATATCTGACTCAACATGTAGTAAGTTTTTTGTGGTATATGTTACTTCAGTGAATATATTGAAAAAAACCAGTGAGCAGCAAGTAGTTATAGGAGCAGAATGTGGGTACTGGAAGGCTGCAGAGGGGAGTGAAGACACAGAGTGGGGGGT